>NW_006921696.1:9673716-9675113 GCF_000298275.1 Orycteropus afer afer
CCAATGATGGGCTCAAGTATAGCAGGGATTGTGGGGCTGGTGCGGGATCAGGCAGTGTTTTGTTCTGCTGTGCATGGGGTCGCTATGAGTCAGAAACAACTCCACGGCACTTAACAACAACAAGAACATGTGGTTTGGTAACATCAGGACTGTGCCTTTTTATTTGTCAACCTTGGGCTTCTCTGCCTCAGCAGCCAGCAGCTGTCTGAGTGAAGAAATGCCTGTAACTCCAGTGGGCCGGGAGCAGGAGGCAGAGCTGGACCCCAAAGTTGAGAGGATTTCACCCAGTCCCTAGGGCCTGGAATTTTGAACTTGGACTTAAAGCTTCCAAACTCTAAGAGAATAAACTTCTGTTTCTTAAGGCCATCCCATTTGTGATATATATTCCTGTCAGAGTGGCACTAGGTAACCAGAACAGGGTGCATATGTTATGGGAAGCCAATCTGTTGAAAAGGAGTTTCCCTAGGAGTTTGGCCTGCTTCCAGTATATTTATGGACATCCTGGGAAAAGAGACATTCTTCTGTGGATCAGGATTCTATTGTGCTGCCTACAACTGTCAGTGAGCAAACAATCCACCATTCACCCTGGATATCTTGGATGTGTCATTCATTGGAGTCAACAGCCAGTATACTTCCTGCCAACCTTGAGCTTTTCAGCCCCTGCAGCTGCGTGAGTCTGGAAAAGCCTCCAGGTTGATGTTTGATCCAAGAACTTGCAACTTGTCAGCTTCTATAATTGTGTGAGCCATTTTCCTAAAATAAGTTTCTCTTTCTCTTTCTCTATATATAAGCATTACTGGTTTTGCTTCTCTAGAGAACCTAGTCCAACAAACCAATACTATCCCTTAAGGATTTCTATCCATTTAGATTGTACTTCCAATGATCTTGAGGTCCCTGGGTGACTCAAATGGTGTGCTTTTGACTATTAATCTAAAGATTGGCAGTTCAAACACACCCAATAGCACTATAGGAAAAAAAAAAAAAAAAAAAGCTCTGATATGACTATGATGAATCTAGAATGACTGTTTAATAGGAAAAAAAAAAAAAAAAAAAAAAAGCTCTGATAATATGATTTTTTGAA
Organism: Orycteropus afer afer; assembly: GCF_000298275.1. Classification (NCBI taxonomy): domain Eukaryota; kingdom Metazoa; phylum Chordata; class Mammalia; order Tubulidentata; family Orycteropodidae; genus Orycteropus; species Orycteropus afer. Next base: position 9,674,798 of record NW_006921696.1, read on the forward strand.
GACTTCAGTCAAGAAAATCCTTCAGCATTTCTACTCTGTAATGCATGGGGTTGCCATGAATCAGAATCAACAGTTGGTTTAGCTTTGGTTTCCAACAATCTTATTAATTATTTTTAATCCATCTACTCAGATGACTGTATCATCCATACTACCTCAGCCACTCACTCCCATGGTCAAATCCTGGGCTTTGTAATTATAGATAAAGTAATCCCTATAGAAATCTGAGGAGCTCTGGTAGCATAGTGGCTAAGACACTTGCCTGCTAACCAGACGGCTGGCGGTTCAAACCCACCAGCCACTCCTCGGAAGGAAGGTT
>NW_006921696.1:9675213-9682702 GCF_000298275.1 Orycteropus afer afer
ACAAACAGGAGTGCATAAACATGAGGCACAGGGAGACACAGGGAGAGGGTTATAGGGTAGGGAGGGGAGGAGACTGGGTTAGGGTTGGACATGGCAAATGGGAAATGAAACTAAATGTATGCATTACATTGAATGTAAAACTTGCTCTTAAAATAAAAAATTATATATATTAAAAAAAAAAGACTGTCCAGTCCATCTATTGACTCAAAATATATAGTTCAATTTATTAGCTTAACCACAAGAGGCGCATTCAAAGTATATCAAGAAAAAGAGTTTCTGGACTTGACTTACTGCTGAGTCAGAACTGACTCAACAGCACCTAACAACAATATAAATAATACCTGTATAGTACTTTAGAAATTATTTCAACAAACACAACAGCTTTCAAACATCATCATGGAGCCAATCAGCATTGCTGAAGAAAGTTTGGTTTTGTTTTCATAGAAATGTAATTATTCCTTATTCTTTCTTAGATGATAGTAATTTTAAGAGCAGATGCTAAAAATGAAGTTTATTCTTTCTTTATCAATCTGTCATAGAAATATATTTCATTATAAAGCAAAGTTTAGGTAGCCCTCACTAGTGTCTGCCTGTTTATGAAACTGATTTACTGCCAAAAACTCTTTCTCTGTGCCTTACTCCAGTCACTACTTCTATAATTTGTTCTTGTTACATTTTCAGTGAAAGAAGAGATTAGCAGGTTATTCCTCTACATATGTAACTCAGCATGAATATAGCTTCTTTTATCTTTAGGACAAGTAATGTTCCCTAGCTGCTGATTTATTGATTTATTTATTTTCATTGTGCTTTCATGGAGGAAAGTAGTTTTCAAAAAGAAAAAAAAAAAAAAATGTTTAACTAAACCATTTTGTACTTACTGAAAACACTATTTAATTTAGCCTAGAACAGCTTTCTGAAGACATACACAAAAGACTTTGAAGCCTTTTTGATGTTAAAACAAACAAAAAAAAAAAAAACTCACTGCCATGGAGTTGGCTCGGACTCATAGCTTCCATTGGGTTTCTGAGGCAGTAAATCTTTACGGAAGTAGATTGCTCCATCTTCCTTCTGCGGAGCAGCTGGTGCATTTGAACCACCAACTTTCTGGTTAGCAGTCAAATGCCTTAGGCACTGCACCACCAGAGCTCCTTATATAAATCTCTATTACAAATAATACAAAAAGTTATTATCAGATATTTTTGTCTTGTTTATGTTTCCAAAGTAATAAGAATTCTTGCAAATAGCTTCTAAACTGAATTACATTTTTGCCTCCTATTACTCTAGTGAAGGCATTTATCATAATTAAGGATTGAAATTCTAGTGGGGTTTCTTTATCAAGTAAATCAGCTTTTCAGAAACAGCCTTAAGGAATTTTTAGGGATTCCCTAGTTGTGTTAATGAAGCCATTCTTTTCTTAACATTTAGAGTAAACCTGCTTTTTCCTTATCTTCTCCAGCTCTAGTAATGGAGTCATTGACCATATTGTTCATTCCCAAACCAAGCCATAGTCTTTGCTTGCTCTCATTCCTTCAAGCCACATATCCAGTCCAATAGCAAAGCTTGATACCACCTATGCCTCCAAAATCGATCCCAAATCTGATTGCTTCTCAGCACACCTACCAGCTTGGTCCATACAGCACCCCCTCCCACTCCTCTTTCCCAGTGTCACTGCTTCCTAATGGATGCCCTGCTTTAAGGTGTTTTTATATCCTACAGACCATTCTCCACTCAGCACTCAAAGAGATCTTTGAAAAATACAAATCAAATCATGCCTTTTCCTCTGGTTAAGACTGACTCATATCCTCATATCAAGTTTAGAACAAAATTCTTGACCATGGCTTCATAACCTGGCCTACCTACCTCTCCAACCTCACCTACCACAGGCCCATTTGCTCCTTCAAGCTCAGCTACAGTGGATTTCTTACTATTCCTCACAAACTTAGAGCTCATGGACCTCAGGACATTTATGTCTAATCTTTCTTCTCTCTGCCAGGAAAGCTCTTTCTCTAGAATATCTCATTGCCATATGTCATCATTTAGGTATCTGAACAAACATCACCTCCTCACAGTGGCCGTTCTGAACACTCTATCACTTCCTGCTTACCTTGCTTATATTTTTGCATAAAACTTATTATTAGAGAAATGGTCTATATTTTTTTCTTTTCTTTTTCTTTTCTGTCTGCTTCCCTCACTGAAATAGAAGTTCCAGATCACATGTCCATCTTATTGCTATACCCTTAAATTTTCAAAGTATCTGTTACACAGTAAGCATACAATATGCATATGTTGATTGAACAAATAAGTTAGAATTTTGTTTTAAGACATAAGACTCACTTCAAAAATCCTATTTGTTTGTAATGTTTATAATATCTTCTTCATTTACCTCAGGTGTCCTAGACAAAAGAAAAAAAGTTATCATGATTGTCCATAAAATAGGAGCTCTTCTGTCGTATTGCCTAAGGCATTTGACTGCTATCCAGAAGGCTGGCAGTTCAAACCCACCAGCCACTCCTCAGAAGGAAGACTGGGCAATCTACTTCCATAAAGATCCTGCCTCAGAAACCCAAAAAGAGGTCACTATGAGTCGGGACTAACTTGACGGCAGTGAGTTTTCAGTCCATAAAATATTTCTGTTAGCACTGCTATGAGAAAATAATGATGGTATTCCTAAAAACATACTAAAACTGTAATGTGTAAGAAAAAAGTATATAATCACAACAACAAATCTGTCCTAGAAGAAATGCAGTTGGCATACCAGTTTACTTGTGTTTTACTGACTATGAAAAAGCATTTGGCTATATGGATCATAACAAAGTATGGATAATAACAAATTATGAATAACATTAAGAAGAAAAGAAGAATAGGGATTCAAAAACACCCAATTGTGCTCATCAGGAACCTGTTCATAGACCAGGAGCTGTCATTCAAACAGAAAAAGCAGATACTGCATGGTTTGAAATCAGGAAGAGACTGTATGCATCAGGGTTGTATCCTTTCGCCATATTTATTCAATCTGTATGCTGAGTAAATAATCCTAGAAGCTGGACTATATGAAGAAGAACACAGCCTCAAGATTGGATGAAGGTTCATTAACAACCTGTGATATGCAGACACAACCTTGCTTGCTGGAAGTGAAGATAACTTGAAGCACTTACTGATGAAGATTAAAGACTACAGTCTGCAGTATGGATTACGCCTCAAACATCAAGAAAACAACAATCCTTACAACTTGACCAATAAGCAGCATCACAATAAATGCAGAAAAATTTCAAGTTGTTTAGGATTTCATATTACTTGGTTCCACAATCAACACAAATGGAGTAGCAGTCAAGAAATCAGATGACATATTGCATTGGGCAAAAAGACCTCTTTAAAGTGCTAAAGAGCAAAATATCTCTTTGAAGACTACTGTGCACCTAACCATGCTATTTTCCATAGCCTCATATGCATGTGAAAACTGGACAATGGATAAGGAAGATCAAAGAAGAGATGATGTCTTTGAGTCATGGTATTTGTGAAGAATAATGAAAGTACCATGGACTGCCAGAAGAATGAAAAAATCTCTCCTGGAGGAAGTGCAGCCAGAATGTCCCTTGGAAGAAAGAATGGCCAGACTTCATCTCACCTAATTTGGTCATGTTGTCAGAAGGGGCCATTCTATGGAGAAGGATATCATGTTTGGTAAATTAGAGGGTCAGTGGAAAAGGGGAAGGCGCTCAACAAGATGGATTGACACAGTGTCTGCTGTGATGGGCTCAGGTATAGCAAAGATTGTGAGGCTAGCATAAGACTGAGCAGTGTTTCATTCTGTTATACATAAGGTCCCCATGAGTCAGAACTGACTCAACAGTACCTAACAACAACATAAATTTTACCTTAAAAAAAAATCTAAAGTTTCCCATGTATTACTTTAGTTTCCCTTCCTCAAATAAGTCTTAGTCCTAAAATTACCCACTTAGGGGTTTGTGGTAGCTAAGGTTGTATATCAACTTGGCTGGGCCTGGTTGAGTGGCTGAGCAGCTGTTGGTAGTTATTCCCTATGATGACATTGGCAATCAGCTCCATGGTGGGATCTACCACAAGCAGCTGAGTAGTTGCTTTAGGGATGTGGTCTACTTCCCATATATAAGAAGCAGCTTTGGGAATGGTCTCTAGCTTATAGCACACTTGAATCCTGCATGAGCTGAGTCATTGTTCAGCAGCATGCCATGCTCTGCCAATTTTGGGACTCTTAATGGATTTGAATCAATGGCCTGCCATGTTGTTTGGTAACATCAGGACTGTGCTAATTTATTTGTTGACCTTGGGCTTGTTAGCCTCAGCAGCCAGTAGCTACCTGAGTGAAGAGATGCCTCTGGCTTCAGTGGGCCAGGAGCAAGAGGCAGAGCTGAAGCCCAAAGTTGAAGAAGGGCTTTCACACAGCCCCTAGAGCTTGGCACTTGGAACTCGGACTTCTAGCCTCCAAACCTGTAAGAGAATAAACTCCTGTTTGTTCAAGGCATCTCATTTGTTGTCTATTCCTGTCAGAGCAGCACTAGGTAACCAAAACAGGGCACTTGTTTACAAATATTTCCTTTTACACTGGCTTTAAGTTCATCTCTCTCTGACAGTTTAAGTTCAATCATTTTGACATATATCTTCACAATTAATATTCTTTAATGGACACCATATTAATAAAATACCAATCAAAAACTTGATAAATGTCTGTCACAAATAATTCTGATGACATGTTTTCTTTAATATACTCAGTAGGGACCACCTACATATTCCAGAGAAAGTTCTCGGCAGCCCCTGTTGAGTAGTGCACTCTCTCACTAATGGCAACAAAGCTGATCAAAATTCTAGGGAGGTTAATGTGAGGTTTATTTTTCTTTTATCTGAATCGATCAGTCTGTTATTGTGAACTTAAATCAAGATACTTTTAATGAGGTTTCCAACACAATCATTACTATAAACTTAAAGTTCAGAAAATGATTTGAGATGACTTAAAAACTAAGGTATAAATAATCTTATTGAGAAAGTCTGCATCTATAGAGATTTAAAGCCTTGGAAACTAAATAGGGGTTGCTACGCGTCAGAATCGACTTGATGGCAGTGAGTTTGGCTTTTTGGTTGCAATATTTGCACATCCTTTAGTCATATTACACACCTCCTAATAAGTTCATAGAAGCCCTGGTAGTGTGAATGGGTAAGTGTTCAGCTGCTAAACAAAAGGTCAGTGGTTCAAATCCACAGGCTGATCTGCGGGAGAAAGCTGTGGCAGTCTGCTTCCATAGAAATTTACAGGCTTGGAAACCCTATAGGGCAGTTTTACGCTGTCTTATAAGGTTGCTCGGAATAGGAATCAACTAGACAGCAATAGGTTTATTTTTTTTTTAATAAGTTGATCAAGTATATACTAATGGCTTAAAGTATTTATTTTACTTTTCAGTAGTGAATTTCTGGCCTGGTAATATAAATTGACACTTCCCCAACCATGTTCAGCAGAATGTCAATCTTAGAATATAAAATAAAAATAATATTTGATGTAAGTAAATAAAATAATAATAATCTTTGATCAATAAGTTTGAAGATTTGGGGCTAATCAAAATTTTATTTCTCTGCTACAGGACTTCTCAGAACCTTGAGTAAACTAAAACGTAATTGTAAATCTCCAATGGGGACTAAATCCAATTTCCTGAATTATCCAACTATTAAATCCTTATTTTAAGGAATATCTTATGAACAAGTACTATGAGAAACACTTCTCTAATTTATTATCTACAAACCATTGATTGACATTTTGTTATGCACTTCTCTGACGTTAAGACTTGTAAAGCTTTACCATCGGTTTAAACTCAAAAACTCACTGCCATCGTGTCAATTCTGACTGATAGCAACCCCCATTGAGCTTCTGAGGAGGTAAATCTTTACACAAGTAGATTGTCCAGGCTTCCTTCCACGGATTGGTTGGTGTATTTGAACAGCCAACCTTCTAGTTACAGTCAAATGCCATAGGCATTATGCTAGTAGACAATTATTTCAGGAGATTCACAGTGAGCAAAACTAGTACTTTCTACATTATGCTTGATGCCTGAAATTCCAGTGTTTACTGTTTATTATAATTTATTCTTAAATGTTATTCATTATGAAACTATAACCCCATAGTCTTATAGCTCCTAAGTGACAAATCCAAAGACTATTTCCATTCCTTATCCCATCTAATTTCCATGGGTATTTGATGTTACTAATCATTCACTACTACTTGAAAATTTTTAATTATTAATTCTTTCTCTCTTTCTTCTCTGTTTTCTTTGAGGTTTCTTTTTCTCTGTTCATCCCTTATACAGCACTGTTCAATTTTCTGCTGGTCTTCTTTTCTCTCTCTCCCAGATCTCCATTTTATCACATTCATATTTATCACTCCAACTGTCTTTAGACCGATGACTCACAACCTGAGATCTCTGCAGAGCTCTAAATAGCTACTAAACTATTCACTTAAATGCATAACCTCCAGTTACTTAACAGCCCTCTTCACTTTAGTGTCTGCCAAAAACCCATTGCCATATAGTCAATTTTGACTCATAGCGACCTTCATAGGGTTTCCAAGACTGTAAATGTTTATGGAAGACGATTGTTTCATTTTTTCCTGCGGAGTGGCTGGTGGATTTGAACCACCAACATTTTGGTTAGCAGTCGAATGCCTTAAACACAGCACCACCAGTGCTTTTCAAATTCAAATTATAAAAAAAAAATAGTTTAGCATCTCCCAAGCTATCACTAAATAAATTTTTGGCTTTCTGATATCTTACATTCATCCAATATTTAATTCACAAAAGTGATCATGGTTGATAGTATGATACAGTGAGACAAGCATTTGACCTGACATCAGATTGCTTGAGTTTAAGCTGTATGGGTCAGTTAATAACTTAAAGTTATATTACCTTGCATAAGTCAGTTCACAATTTTGGACCTCAGTTCCCTCGTTGACAATCCTGTACTTTTTGTTGCAATTTTCTACTGACTCCATATTGTGTACTCTCATTCTTTGAAGATTTTTGCTACTAACTCATTGGCACTGTCACCAACTGTGATAGTTGGAGCTGGGTGTCAACTTTGCTGGACCATAATTCTGTGTGGTTTAAACAATGGTGATGTGGGTTGTTCCCATGATGGGATCAGATGTGTGGTAGTTATGTTTATGTATCAACTTGGCTGGGCCTGGTTGAGTGGCTGGGCAGCAGGTGGTAGTTATTCCCCACGATGAGACTGGCAATCAACTCCATGGTGGGATCTACCACAAGCAGCTGAGTAGCTGCCTTTTGGGATGTGGTCTGCTTCCTGTATTTGAGGAGAAGCCTTGGGAATGATCTCTACCCTATGGCACACTTGTACCCTGCATGAAACCGTGTAATTCAGCAGCCTGCTATGTTCTGCCGACGTTGGGACCTACAATGAACTTGAAGTAATGGGCTGTTTGGTACATTACCGTGCACCTTTAGTAATAGTC
>NW_006921696.1:9686932-9710497 GCF_000298275.1 Orycteropus afer afer
GGTTCAAACCCACCAGCCACTCCTCGGAAGGAAGGTTGGGCAATCCTACTTCCGTAGTGATACTGCCTCGGAAACCCAAGGAGGGGTCGCTATGAATCGGGTTTGACTCGACGGCACATAACAACAACAACAACATAGAAATCTTAATTCCAAGCAACAAATTAAGCATCTTATTTCTTCAATATTTCAGTTCTACTGGGACCTTCAACTCATTAATTCAAATAGTTTGCCTCTGGCTTGCCTCACCCCACTTCCTCACATTCACACTATTCATTTAGTTCTCATCAGAGAAGATTCAATTCAATGGCCAGTCCTATAACATTCCTTTGCATAGATTCTGTTATACAATGAATTATGTCCTCCAAAAACATGTATTGAAATAATAATTTGACCTTGTTTGGGGATTCCTTTTTTTAAATAAGAAAAGTAAATCTCTATTTATTGAAACTTTCTTCTGAGGTGCCTTTGGGTAGACTCGAACAGCCAATAATTTATATTAATGGCAGAGTGGTATGAAATCCGGGGAAGGTTCTGAGGTAAAGGCTTTCAGCTGAGGAGTGCTAGGTATAAGCATATGGAATGTCAATATATACAAGGATGAGAAGACAAAGATGTTTCTTTAGAATAGTTCAGTACAGATTATTTTAAGAACAGATGATTAAGGCACTGCTATTTATAAGCTATTAGGAAAAATAATGCAGAGGACTCAATTTTTTCATTCACAAAATGTAAATCATGTCTACTTTGCAAAGAATTTCAATGAATTTAAAGACCTTAACTACACTTTGACTTGGTATTGAATTCTGAGCAGTAGGAATCCAATTTTTTTCACTAAAAGTTCTGTGGAATGGAATGTATACAATATCACTAACTGCACAGATTTAAATAAATATCACTAATTCCCATTTAACTATTTATTATAACTCCTTTATTCATGAAAAAACTAGTAGGAAGTGGAAAACTCACACTTCAAAAGCAGCATGTTTTTCCAAAATAGTATTTCTATTTCTAGATTCTATATGGATGTGAAGAAAGTCTGTAACCTGACTTGAATTCATGTCTCCAAAGTACCTACCAACTGAATGTACTAACCAGTGCAATAAAACAAATAAATAAAAATATTTACCCTGTCTAGAAATAGTTTTCTTTTGTTTTGCTAATGAGGCCATACTACAGCAAGGTGGATCCTAAACCTAATCGCTTCTGAGTTATATAAAGAGCAGACTAGACACAGAGCCAAACACAAGAGAAAGATAAAAATGAAGGAACACCAAAGAAAATTGCTAAGGATTGCCAACAGACACTAAAAACTAAGAGAGGGGATAACAGAATAAATAGATGTAGCTGAGACCATAATTTGTATTTTTAACCTCCAGGACTGTAAAATAATAAATATCTGTTAATTAAAGTTACCCACTTGTGGTATTTCTGTTATGACAACACTAGGTAACTAAGACAGATGATCAGTTTCCTTACACTGACCTCTCTTATTTGCATGCTCTTGGAAACCCACACACTGGTTAAATCCAATTCTCTACCTATCCCATGACCACTCTGATGCAAGTGAAGATGGCTGGAGGAAAAAATCCAACCATATTGATTTGTCTAACTTTTAATTCACTACTGCTAACCTCAAATGAGTCCTTAATTCAATGTCATAAGGCCAAATGTGTATGAACTGCTGTATGGAAAATGAATTTGCTCTACAAACTTTCACCGAAATCACAATAAGAGTTTAACAAAAGAAAATGAGTTTTCAATCCTGACAGACTAGCCTAATACATTCTCTGGCTATTCTTCTAGTCTTATAATTGACTACTTCATACTTCTCTCTTCTCAAACTTCCAAAATTTCCTCACTATCCTCACTTTCAGCTGACTCACTATTTCATTGAAAAGTTAGATGTGATTAGAAGAAAATCTCCCACAATCACATGGACCCAACTATAGTTATTTGCATTAATATTCTCTGTGTACCTTCTGTCACTAGAAACAAACCATCTATGGTCATATCTAAGGCCAAATTCACCACAGATGTACTAGATCTTCCCTACTCTTACTTCCTCTAAGATGTTGCCTCAGTAATTATCCAATATCATAATTTTTTTTCTCTCCTATTTCATTATTTCTATCACTATCCAAAAGTTCTAGTGGCGGGAGGAAGTGGAAGGGGAGCTGTTGCATTGTGCTAAATTGTGGTCAATGTCATGAGACAAAGTGTATGTAAACTGCTGTATGGAAAGTGTATTTGCTCTGTAAATTTTCACCCAAATCACAATTAGAAAAAATAAAATAACTGAACATACTCTAGAAGACAAACAAACAAAAAAAAGTTCTAGTGGCACAGTGTCTGAGGCATTTGATTGCTAACCAGAAGGTTGGCAGTTCAAACCTACCTACCAGTTGCTCCACGGAAGGAAGATAGCACAATCTACTACCATAACGATTTACCACCTTGGAAAACTAGTGGGGGTCCCTATGAATCAGAATCTACTCAATGGCAGTGAGTTTGTTTTGGGGGGGGTGTATTTTAAATCACTATACAGACAGGCTATTCTTCTCATCTTAAAAAATTCCCTGGATTTCACTTCCTCTCAGCTATTGTTCCAAATCCCTACCCTCTTTTACAGCAGAACTCCTCAAAAAAGCAGTCTACAATTGCTACTTTATTTCTTTTCTCTCATTCTCTCTTGTACCAATTCCAAGTAAGCTTCATCCTTCACCATTCCACAAAGAAACTATTTTCTTCAAAATCATCAATGACCTCACCTAGCTGCATCTTATGGACAGTCTTACCACTTAAATTTTAGTGGCATTTGGGTGTCTGTTTACTTTCTCATACTTGAAATACTTTCCTCACATGCTTAGCAGGACAACACACTCTCCTGTCTTTTCTCTTTTACCATTGTTACCCCTTCTCAAATGTTATCTTCTTATTTCTTCCTTACCTTCCCAACCCCTTAACATGGAAAAGACTACAGACTCCATCCCCAAACCATTTATTTTCTCTATCTATACTCACTGTTATGGTGACATCATCTGTCTCATTGCTTTAAAGACTATCTACATGCTGATGACTCCCTAATCTATCTATGGCCTGACATCTCTTTCCACTGAATCCCAGATCTTGTATCCAATTGTCCACTCATATTTCCAATTGGATGTCTAATAGGTATTTCATATCTAACATGTCCTAATCTCCAAACCCCAAATGGTTCCATTTAATCTTTCCCATCTGAGTTAATGGCTAATCCATACTTTCAGTTGCTCAGACTAAAGACCTGAATGATATCTTTAACTCCTCTCTTTTCTCTCACACTGTCTACATTCCAATTCCATCCTCAAATCATATTAGATCTTCCTTCAGAATATCTCTAACACCTGCACTCTATACCCCACTGCTACTGAGTCGATTCCAACACATAGCAACACGATAGGATAAAGTAGAACATCCCCATAGGGTTTCTGAGACGGTGAATCTTTACAGAAGCAGACTGTCACATCTTTCTGGTGAGTTCAAAATACTGACCTTCCAGTCAGCAGCCAAGTGCTTAATTACTGCACCACCAGGGCTCCTATTCACTCCATAACCCTCCCTATTTCAGCCTCTGCTATGTTTCACCTAAAACAAAACTAAATCCGCCATCATTGAATCAATTCTGATTCTTGGTGACGCCATGTGTTTCAGAGTAGAACTGTGCTCCACCGGGTTTTTGAAAGCTATAATCTTAAAAGAAGTTGAGAGAAAATCATTTGCACCACCTAGGGACCTAAGTTTCACTTGTTCTTGTTGTTAGGTGCCATTCAGTTTGTTCTGACTCCTAGTGACCCTAGGTACAACAGAAAGAACCACTGCCTGGTCCCGTACCCCCCTCATAATCATTGCTGTTTGACCCCGTTGATGCAGCCACTAGTTCAATACATAATGTTGAAGGTCTTCCTCCTTTTCAGTGACACTGTACTTTACCAAACATGCAGCCCTTCTCCAGAGACTATGCCCTCCTGATAATATCTCCAGAGAACATTAGACAAATTCTCACCGTCTCACTTCTAAGGATCATTCTGGCTGTACTTCTTCCAAGCACAAGATTTGTTCATTCTTCTGGTATATTTTTTCATTCCATGGTATATTTAATATTCTTCACTTCACCAACATCACAACTTATATAACCAACTCTATGAGGTGGGCACCGTAAGAATCTTCTTACATTGAGAAAACTGAAGCATAGAGAAGTGTATTGGTTACCTAATTGGCAAGACAAGACATCTTAAAATTTGGAGGCATTAAATTCGAGCTCAAAGTGCCTGCAAGGCTCTAGGGGCTGGATGAAAGCCCCTCAACCTTCCACTTCAGCTCTGCCTCCTGCTCCCTGCCCATTGGAGCTAGAGGCTTTTCTTTACTCAGCTGCTGGCTGCTGAGACTGACAAACACAAGGTCGACAAGTAACAAGGCACAGAGTTGATGTTACCAAACCACATGGCAGGACATTAATTCAAGTCCATTAAAAGTCCCAAATCAGCAGAGCATGCCAGGCTGCTGAACAGCTACATGACTACATGCAGGGTATGCCATAAGCTAGAGACCATTCCCCAAGGCTTTTCCTTATATATGGGAAGCAGACTACATCCCTAAGGCAGCTACTCAGCTGCTCACAGTAGATTCCACCATTGAGTTGATTTCTTGTCTCATCATGGAGAATACTACATCCAGCTGCCCAGCCACATAACTAGGCTCAGCCAAGTTGACACACAAACTTAACTATCAGAAAGAGTAAAAAAAAAAAAAAAAAAAAACTTGCTCAGGATTACAGCTGGCTCCAGGGTATGTGCTTTATGTGCTTCTCCATATTACCTCTAGAGCATGGGTCTAGGTAGTGAAGCAGTTTTTATTAACCATACACCATATGTGAAGAGAGAGAGAGAGAGCGCTCTGGTGGTGCAGTGGGTAAGACATTTGGCTGCTAACCAGAAGGTCAGTGGTTCAAATCCACTAGCTGCCCCATGGAAAGAAAATGAGGCAGTCTACTTCTGTAAAGGTTTATAGCCTTGGAAACCTCATAGGGGTTCCTGTGAGTCAGAATCTACTCAATGTGTGTGGGTTTGGTTTGCTTTATGCTATAAAAGTCTACTTCATTCTGCTGGATGCTAGGGATTACTTCTAGGACATAGAAAAGTATTAGAAAAGGCAAATTGCCCATTGCTCCATGCTATTGATAGTAGCACTGAATGAATGAAGCCAGAGAAAAGTGTCCAGAAGATAATAATGGATCAACCTATACCCAAAGATCCACCAGCCACTCCTCGGAAGGAAGGTTGGGCAATTCTACTTCCGTAGTGATACTGCCTCGGAAACCCAAGGAGGGGTTGCTATGAGTCAGGGACGACTTGATGGCAACGAACAACAACAACAACATACCCAAAGATAAAGAAATCAAAAGGTTTAAAAGACCAGCTAGTAGCATGCCACTTTGCCAGTGTCCTTGCCAAAAGAACGGGACAAGTTAAGATTTCACATTGTGGTAGACACAGAGATGTGCTGACCAGAACACCCTTCGTGGAAGGATTTGCTGCTCATTTGTTGGTTAAGTGTTCACCAATGACTCCAGCTGTTAGCTCCTTCAGATCTGCCCCAGCCACAAAAGAAAAATACATTCACCTCTTTCCCAGGATATCTGGCATTCAGTGATTTAATGAGAGAGCAATGTAATGGCCCAGTCACTTGGGCCTATGGTGAGACTCTCATGAGATACTTACTCCAGCCCTCCCTGCTGGGCTGGCTGAAGATTTGTGGGGCCTAAACAGCAGTTTGACCTATTCCTGTGGTCTGTCCTGCTTCTATCCCTTCCTTTCACAGATATTAGTCTGTAGTAAGCATCTTTCTTCTCAAAGTCCATCTCAGCCTCTGCTTTTGGATACCCCTAACTGCAACATTTATTAACTGTTAAATTTGACTATGACATTTTGGTCTTTCACTTTGAATTCACTCCAGCTAGTCAACTAAAAATATTCTTGGTAATATAAATGAGATGTTAGATTAGACTTACTTTGAACATAGTGCCAGCTATGGAATGAAAAATTTGCTAAATTTGATAAAATCAATATTCAGGAAGTTTCCCTTGGTTTCCTAACCATTCTGTCTTTGAAACTAGAATGTAAGGAATTTTTCTCTTTGTGTGTATGTAACAAACACGTACTCAACTGGTATGGTTTACTCAATATGTTTATCATTTCCCAATAAGCTATTTTTTAAAAAAGGATACAATGTTATAGATATAGCTGTACTCCTTTTCAAATGAGGTCATTTGAAACTTAAAAAGGCATAAAAAGCATATACAATAATATGGTTAATATTACAACTATATATATTTACATATTAGCTTATGAGAATTAGGTTATCCTTGACTTCCAAAAACAATTATCATTAAAGAATTCCACTATATTTGAATTTCCTGTCATTACTTCCTAAGTGTGGTTTTAGAAACCAAAATAAACCTCAAGATGAACAAAGGAAGTCAGTTAATTATTTCAGAATAAAAATAATGTAATTCTTATTTTATATTGAAAATTTTATACTTACAGAGAGGTAATTTTCTTCAATTCCTGAGTTTTGACTCTCAAAAAATTGTTGGGACAAGATACATTTATATAGTGCTCATCCAAACCTATAAGTAACAAGTATATCTGAAATACTTCAAAGTTTGGTATCCTTTAATGATTATTTTGACATCTTCATAAAAAATAAACTCTTAATGCAAGAAGCTTCCTGTTTTTATGCTTGCAAAATTAGCTGATTTGTGAATTTTCACCCACAGTTTACCTGAGCACAAATCCTGAAGACTCCCATTGAAAACAATTCAGGTTCATTTTCCTTACATAAGCTTTCTTGTATCTTTGCTTGGCAGTAGCAGAAGTCAAGACCACCTTCTTCCTTGTCAATGGTTTTCCCAAACTCAACTTATTCTAAATTTCTCCATTTGGTTCATTGTTGTGGAATCAGCACTACATATAAACTTATCCTGGGATGGAAGGAAAAAAAAAAAATGAGAGAAGAAAGGAAAACAAATGAATAGAAGAACTGAAATTACTACCTGAAAAACAAGAGGAAGGGACTAGTAAGAAGTGAAAAATGGTATGGGCAGTCCCTGGGTTACGGACATCAGATTTTCAGACCATGCTTATTTGCCTTTTAATATTATGCAAATTTGCCCTCATTTTGAAATGATTTAATTAACACCTAAACTAAACTTAGGAGCTCTGGTAGCATAGTGGCTAAGACACTTGACTGCTAACCAGAAGGCTGGAGGTTCAAATCCACCAGCCACTCCTCGGAAGGAAGATGGGGCAATCTACTTCCGTAGTGATCTGCCTTGGAAACCCAAGGAGGGGTCGCTATGAGTTGGGTCTGACTCGAAGGCACATAACAACAACAACAAACTAAACTTACTGCCATCAAGTCGATTCAACTCATAGCGACAAATTCTTGGGTTTTCGAGGTGGTATCTCTACAGAAATAGATTGTATAATCTACCAGCCTTCTAGTTAACAACCAAATGCCTTAGGCACTACACCACCAGAGTTCCTGAATCAATAACAAATGTTTATCACAACAAATTCTTCACTACAATCTCCTTGATTTACTGTGTGTGCAACTTTTAAATCATTGAAAAGGCTTTATGCCTTTTCTTGCACTAAAGTAAGGCTAAATAAGAATTGTATGCACTTGTTATTACTTACCTACAAATTCAACATAAACACACTTCAGAACAGACCCAGGGACTGTGTGTATGTAAATCCAGTTTATTTTAGAAAGGATCAAGAATAAGCCAAAATCTCAGAAGTTCTTCAGGATATATTATCATTTACTACAATTATTTTGTGAATGTAAAAAAAAAAAAAAAAAAAAAGCTACTGCTTATGTTTACAGAAAAATTTCTAATTTCAATAGAGTAAAATTTTGTTTCTTCCATTTCCCTCTCAGAAATTACTCAAAAGCCACAAGGAGAGAATAAGAATCCAAATCCAGATTCCATGTTTGATGAATGCAGAAAATAAGTGAAACCTCTGGTTAGGGTATAGAAAAAAGAGCTATCAAAAACAGTGAGGTCAAAAGGGTGTATAGGAAGATATGGAAAGAAGATTTCTGCAGCTCCACATTCCCAGAAAACAATGGCAAAGTACACTACTAAAGGAAAAAAAAAAAGTGACTTGCAATACAAACAACTTTTTGATAATGACATTAAGAAAAGAATGACAGCTCTGGTGATGGAAAAGAGGGAAGGCTGGATAATAAACCAAGTAGCATAATATTTACAGGAAGTAGTCCTCTGTGGCAGCAAATACGTAAGCACTCAGCTGCTAACTGAAAGACTGCAAAAAAGGAACTAACTGAAAGATTTGACATTTGAATCCACCCAGAAGCAGCTCAGAATATAGGACTGGTGATGTGCTTCTGAAAGGTCACAGCCTTGAAAACCTATGGAGCAATTCTACTCTGCACATGTGGATCACCATGAGTTAGAGTCTATTCAATGGCAACTCACAACAACACAGTCAGTGAGGCAAGGGTAACAGAGACCTTCTGCCTTATTAGCAGCTCTGGGGTGCTAATCCTGATTGGTCTTTGAGGGAAAAATGCTGAAAATATTGATAGGTACCAACACTGAAACATATTGAATATATCTACTGCTCAGGAATAATGGCCTGGCCATGAGTAATGGCCTTACATTAACCTCTAGCAAATGGCTGATGCAGGAAGAACTCCTCATCTAATTTAAAGACAAATAAAAATCAAATGGTATCCAACACATAGGGTGAAATATAGTGATTCATCTTTTATAGGTAGCATTTAAAGGTGATGAGGTAATATATTGAGGCGCAGTGAATTACTTAATATGGTTCTTCTAGCCATAGATTTTGTGATTCCCACCAGATGACTAAGTGGAAATGTGAGGTGCTTGTAGTCCACCAAGGAAGTCAGATGTTGTTGTTGTTATGTGCCGTCAAGTCAAACTTGACTCATAGAGACCCCTCCTTGGGTTTCCGAGGCAGTATCCCTACGGAAGTAGATTGCCTGACCTTCCTTCTGCGGAGTGGCTGGTTAGCAGTCAACTGCCTTAGGCACTATGCTACCAGAGCTCCTAGGGAATCAGATAGCTTGCTAATAATGTAAATGATGTGCATGGCACCCTTGTGGAGGCAGGACCATGAAAATACAATGTGTGGGACCCAAACATGGGGATTGGTCAGTTTTGCCATCTGCTAGGCTTAAAATGAGCCATCCAAGAAGCAGGAAGGTAGAGATCTCACTACCATCAAGAAAGAAGAGCCAGAACTGCAGCACACCCTTTGGACCCAGGATCACTGCAGTGAACTTCCTTGATCCAAGGAACAGAAAGCTGTGACACCAGAGATGCTGAGAAGCAGCAGCATAGAAAGGGCAGCAGCAGAGGCAGCAGAGACAGCAGAACCAAGAGACCAGCACGTGACAGAGCAGTGGGCTTCCCAGCCCACAGAGTAGGAAAGTTGAGTGCCTTTGGGCAGGAGTATTGCTGAGAGAGTGGAGCATCTACCTGCAGAGCTAAAAGAACTTTATAACATGTGTTCAAGCAGGGCAGAGACCAAGGGGCAGTGGGACTAAGAAGTATGCCTGTGGTATGGCTAAGAAAAAGCTATCCTGATCAAAGAACTATATCCTGTATCATTACTGATCCTGAATTATAGCCTGTTACCTCCCTAATAAACCCCATAAAGTGAGTATTTTCTGTGACTTCTGTGTGACCACTGCAATGAATTATTGAACCCAGCAGAGAAGTAAAGAGTGCTGCAGGAGGAATGGTTGGTGTCAGAATTGGTAAAAAAGTTGGAGGGTGGCAGCATCGCTGACCTCCACCTGATAGGAATCAGCCTTGGGCCACTGATGTTAAAGTTAGAGGAGGTCAGATGCAATGGCCCTCATGCCATATGTATTTATTACCATTACAAAATTTATGTTAAATACTTAATTTTAAAAGTTTTTCAATATTGTTTAATAAAATGGCCAATACTTGTATATAATTTGTGTTCAGATTCAACTAATATTTGTCAGATTTTCCTAACAGCTAGAGACTTTCTTGTACAACATTCACCAAATTCTTTTGAGATATTTATTGTTATACTTATTGCTCAGATTGGGAAATTAATCTTTCCATAAATAAATTAACTTACCAGGAATCAAGCAAATAATCAGTCCTATATAAGCTGGTCATAAGCAGTCAGGACATTAGACCACGTGTAGCATTGGGAAAGTCAACTGCGAAGGAACTGTTTCAAGTTCTGAGGAGCAAGTATGTCTGCTTGAGGACTAAGGTGCCCTGACAGAAGCCATGATATTTCCTATTGCCTCGGGTGCATGTGAGAGCTGGACAATGAATAAGGAAGACCGAAAAAGAGCTGATGCTTTTGAGTTGTGGTGCTAGCAAAGAATGCTGAAAGTACCATGGACTCTTAAAAGAACTAACAGATCTGTCCTGGAGGAAGTGCACCCAAAATGCTCCTTGGAAGTGAGAATGGCCAGACTTCGTCTCACCTATTTTGGCCATGTTGTCAGAAGGGACCATTCCTTGGAGAAGGATGTCATGCTTGGTAGGGTGGAGGGTCGATGAAAGAGAGGGAGGCCTTCAACGAGATGGATTGACACAGTGGCTGCAATGATGGGCTCAAGTATAGCAGGGATCGTGGCGCGGGATCGGGCAGTGTTTCGTTCTGCTGTGCATGGGGTCGCTATGAGTCGGAAACAACTCGACAGCACCTAAAAACAATATAAGCTGGTATATGAAGACAAGTTCTCTGATTTCTAAGTCTTATGTTCTTTCTGGGCCTAATCTCTTTCAACCCACTACTGGCAATGAGACTATTACGTGTTGATTAAAGTACAGGCTTTGGGTTGAATTCTAGCTCTATCTTTTACTTGCTATGTGATTGTGGAAAAGTTACTTGGTTTCTCTCTGCCTTAGTTCTATCTTCTATAAAATGGAGGTATTAAAATTACCAGCTTCATGGGTTTGTTGTTGTTGCTACTGTTGTTTTAATTATAACAGTTTAGGAAAAACCTAAAAACAGAGTTCTGAGTTCACATCTTAAATTGAAGGCTTTATGTTAAATAAATTATTGAACTAAGAAAGTATTTTTCATGGACTTTTATTATTAAAGCATTGCAAATTTATGATTTGGGGAAATAATCATTATAAATTATATAGTTACATAAATTATAAGGAGCCTCAGTGGCACACTGGTTAAGCACTTGGATGCTAACCAAAAAGTTGGCAGTTTTAACTCATCAGCCCTTCTGTGGGAGAAAAACGTAGCAATCCATTTTTGTAAAGATGTGTAGCCTCAGAAACCCTATAGGACAGTTCTACTTCATCCTATAGGGTCACTATGAGTCAGAATCAACTCACTGGCAGTGGGTTTCAATTTTCAGGATGTAAATCACATAATTTTCTAAGTATGCCAAAACAATCACTGGAAGCAACTATCTTTAACAACTCAATATTTTTCTTTCCAGAATTTTTAGTATGCTTTTTTTTTATATAGTTGTGATCAAATTATACCATATTTTGCATTTTTTTTTTTTCCTGATAGGAATCAGCCTTGGGCCACTGATATTGAAGTTAGAGGAGGTCAGATGCAATGGCCTTCATGCCATTTATGTATGTACCATTTATGTAGGCACCATTGAATGTATCATAACTCGTAGCAACTCCCTATACAACACTGTCTGGTCCTGCACCATCCTCACAATCATTGCCATGTTTGAGCCTATTGTTTCAGCCTATGTGTCAATCTATCTCACTGAGGGTCTTCCTCTTTTTTGCTGACCCCCTACTCTGCCAAACATAATGTTTTTCTCCAGGGACTGGTCCTGCCTGATAACATGACCAAAGTACATGAGATGAAGTCTTGCTGTCCTTGCTTTTAAGGAAATTTATGGGTTCACTTTGAAAACAGATTTTCTTGCTCTTCTGGAAGTCCATTATATATTCAATATTCTTTACCAATACCATAACTCAAATGTATCAGTTCTTCTTTGTTCTTCCTTATTCATTGCCCAGTTTTACTTGCAAACACATTTTAGTCCTCAAAGTAGCATCTCTGCTTTTTTACACGTTAAAGAGATCTTTTGCCCTAAGTGATGAACAGAAAGCAAACTGTAGTACATGCACACAATAGAATATTATGCAATATTAAAAAATGATGATAAATCAGAAAAATACCTCATAACATGGAGAAATCTCAGAGGACAGGAATGCATGGGAAAGAAGGACACAGGGTAAAGGTAACCACAGGGAGGAAATAAGTAGGGAGCTATTACATTGTAGAGATTTCAATCAATGTCACAAAGCAAAATATTCATGAATTGTGGAATGAAAAACAGATTTGCTCTGTAAACTTTCATCCAAATCACAATAAATAAATAAATAAACAGGTCTTTTTGCAGCAGGTTTGCCAGTGTAATAAAATTTTAAAAAATAAAATAAAAAACCTCACCATCCTCGATTCAGATCTGACCGCTCCTTCAGTTTCTGAGGCAATATCACTACAGAAGTAGATGGCCCAACCTTCCTTCCGAGGAGTGGTTGGTGGTTTTGAACCACCAGCCTTCTGGTTAGCAGTCAAATGCCTTAGGCACTATGCCACAAGAGCTCCTTGCCAATGTAATACAGCATTTGATTTCTTGTTTCCAGGTGCATTGATTGTTGATGCAAGCAAAAATGAAGTCCTTGACAACTTCAATTTGTTCTCCATTTATCATGATGTTGCTTATTGGTCTAGTTGTGAGGATTTTTGTTTTCTTTATATTGAGGTGTAATCCATACTGAAGGCTGTAGTCTTTGATCTTCATCAGTAAGTGCTTAAAGTTCTCTTCACTTTTAACCAGGTTGTGTCCTCTACATATCACAGGTTGTTAATGAGTCTTCCTCCAATCCTGATGATATATTCCTTTTGTGTAGTTCAGCTTCTCAGATTATTGGCTAAAATACAGCATACAAATGTTTTCATATTATTCAAAAATTTTTTAAATATGATTTTAATAACTGTATAAAAGCCCAGCTTATAAATGTACCATTATGTTGTGTTAGGCTGCATTCTCTAGAGAAACTAAACCAGTATAAAGAGAGAGAGAAAAATTTATCTTAGGAAACACAGTTACAGAGGCTGGCAAGTCCCAAGTTCCTGGATCAAACGTCAAGCTGAAGACTTTTCCCAACTAACGCAGCTGTAGGGCTGATGAACTCAAGATTTCAGTGTAACAATTGTTGACTTCAGTGGATGACGAATGCAGGATCCCCAGAAAAAAATGGTATATTATTCACTCACAGGACAGTTTTAGGCAGCACAACATGATCCAGATCCACAGAACTTTCCCAAATTTTCGTAGGACTTCCATATATGTGGGAGTTCTGGTGGTATAGTGCCTAAGGCATTTGACTGCTAACCAGAAGGCTGGCAGTTCAAACCCACCAGCTACTCCTCAGAAGGAAGATTGGGCTATCTACTTCTGTAGAAATACTGCCTTAGAAACTCAAAGAGGGGTCGCTATGAGTTAAATCGACTTGATGGCAGCAAGTTTGGTTGGTTTGTTTGTCTCCATATATATATTGGAATCAGGCCACACCCCTAAGGAAACTCCTTTGCAACTGATAGGCTGCTCAAAGCATATACATCCAATTTCATCATTGGAATAATCACATCACAACTGCTTAAATTGCTCAGTATCATGGTCCAGCCAAATTGACACACAACCCCAACTATCACACATGTCTATTTTTTTTAAGTGATGGATAACTTTTTAGAATAAATCTATTTCTGCATTTCTAATTATTGACTTGAGTAGAGTTCCAGAGGTAAAATTACTTGGTCAAAATTATAATTTTAAGACTTTTGATACATATTTTCAAATTGCAATGAGATAAATCATGTAAAGTGTTTAGAATGTTGCTGAAGACAGATTCCTATTATATATGAAGGATATTAACTATTTATCTATTTGTTTTAAGTAAAGCCCAGGTCCCTGGTTTACTTTTTAAATACAAAACATGTACAAATTAATCACATCTTTTTGTTTATAATTTATTGTAATAATTTTCATCTAATGAAATTCTTTCCCAGCTAAATATCTGATACTTTCAATTATCACTTAATATTTTAAAACCATAGGCCTTAGATTATTTTTTTTAATCTCACATGATTTAGCTACATTTTTCTCTAACATTCTGCTTATACTAATGAGACATAATCAAGATTAAAAAATGAAGTCATCAAAATTAACTCAGACATCGTCTGAATTAATTGGAAATGTCTCGAGCTCAAAATAAAAAGTCCTTAAGAAGTGGCTAAATAGAGAAAACTGAAACAAAACCCATTGCCATCAAATTGATTCCAACTCGTGGCCTCCCCATGTGTTGAAGAGTAAAACCTCTCATAAGATTTTCTTAGTTGTAATCTTTATGGAACCAGATTGCCAAGGCTCTCTTCTGTGGTACGAGGGGGTGAGTTCAATCCTTTGGGTTAATAAATGAGCGCAAACTATTGGAGCCATCCAAGGACCCAATGCAGCTGAATTTCAAAGCTACAGTTTTCAGGTTTATTTTTATTTGTTTGTTTATTTTCTTGTCAACTAAATAATGTTCTCCAAGACTGTAAGAAATTAAAAAAAAAATGAGAAAAATAGAAAGAAGTCAGAATTCTTTAGGTTATTATTCTTAACTCTTACATATAAAAGCTGAGAGGAAAGGGACTTAGTGTTTTGTGAACATTCTGTTAGGTCTCATGGCCATTTATGGAGAATCATCTAGATAAAACCAAAACCACCCACTGCCATCATGTGGGTTTTGACTCATAGTTACCCTGTAAGAAAAAGTAGAATTGCCCAATAGGGTTTCCAGTTTGGATGTTTTGGGGGGAATTATTATAGAAGCAGATGGTCATCTTTCTCCCACAGAACTTTTGGTGGGTTTGAACTGTTGACTTTTTGGTTAGTAGGCAACTGCCTTAACCACTGTGCCACCATCATCTTGATAGAATCCTTTAACTTAGAAGTCCTCATAAAGTTATCTACTCCAAAGCTTAACCCACTGTTAAGGGGTTATGATGCTAATGCAGTTAAAAATTTAACTTGGGTGACTGAACATGCCAAGAAGATTTCCAGTCATGAAAATTCTCCTTGTTTCCTGATTAAGCAATCAAGTCAGCTATGTCATAAATTAACAAATGAAATTGAGCACCATCACTGTTGCTACAGCATTGGGAAGGGGGGGAAAAAAGTCAGTAATAATGATTAGAACATTGTCCCTGTGGGAAAAGACTTCATCTGATTCCAATTTTGCTATATTAATGAATCCCCATCAGGAATAGATAGACCACAAGGTGGCTTGCTAGCTTATAATGAAAAATTACTCTGATAATACTTTTTCTGGTATATATTTAAAATTTGGTTACCTTCTCAGTAAAACACTTGGCTTTTATTTCCCAAAAATTCTACATTTCAATGTAGAGTTAGAAAATAAAGGATAGTGTTTTTCTACCAACATTAAATTGCTTTTTTCCTAAGCCCTGTGCAGCAATTCTTTTAGATTTTTATTAAATCACATCTCCAGTTACTACATCATAATAACTAGCTTTTTACAAACAACAGACCAATAAGTACATGATGTAAAAGAATAATATTATAAAAAATTTAAATTACCAAGAACTAAAATAACCCAACCTTGAGAATGGTTTCCAATTATTTAGGGACCTAATGCTTATCGTATTTTAATATAAATCCTCCTACATAAAATAACTTGATTTCTTTATTAAGCAAATATTCATGGATCATTCACTGTGTACCAGGTCATTGGAATACAACTATTTTGGTTACCTAGTGTTGCTCTAACAAAAGATACCACAAATGTGATGGGTTTAACAAACAAGAGTTTATTCTTACATTTTGGAGGCTTTAAGTTCAAGTTCAAAGTGCCAGACTCTAGGGGCTGGGTGAAAGCCCCTCAACCTTGAGCTTCAGCTCTGCCTCCTGCTCCTGGCCCACTGAAGCTGGAGGCTTTTCTTGACTCAGCTGCTAGCTGCTCAGGCTGACAAACCCAAGGCTGACAAGTAATAAGGCACAGTCCCAATATTACCAAACCACTCGGCAGGCCATTAATTTAAATCTATTAAAAGTCCCAAGATTGGCAGAGCATGTCAGGCTGCTGAACGACTTGGCTACATGCAGGGTTCAAGTGTACCATAAACTTGAGACCGCTCCCTAAGACTTCTCTTTATATACAAGAAGCTGACCACATCCCTAAGGCAGCTACTCAGCTGCTCACAGTAGATTCCACCATAGAGTTGATTACCAGTCTCATCATGGGGAATACTACATCCAGCTGCCCAGCCACTCAACAAGGCCCAGCCAAGTTGACACACAACCTGAACTACCACAACAACAAAAATCCTAACCTATGATCCTTGTAAGGGTCCTATTCTGTATGCTGTTTGTGGTGGTGAAAACACAAATCTACACATGCAATAAAATTGCATAGAACTGAGAACATAAAACTGGTAAAATCTGAATAATAGCTATGAATTGTAACAATGTCAATTTCTTGGTTGTGATCATGTATTACAGTTTTGCAAGATGCTACTACTGAGGGAAACTGGGTGACAGTATATAGTATCTCTCTGCATAATTTCTTACAACTGCTTGTGAATCAATAATCACCTCAAATTTAAAAATTAAAAAAAAAATCCTTTCCCTCAGAGCTAAAAATCTAGTGGGCTATATAGACAGACAAAAAATAATAAGCACAATAAATAAATTATTTGTTGTTGTTGTTATGTATGTGCCATCGAGTCGAATCCAACTCATAGCGACCCCTCCTTGGATTGCCAAAAAAAAAAAACAGGGCAGTGTAATAGAAATGAAGCACAACCTAGCCTATTGCAGAAGCATTATTTGAGCACCGTTTAAGGGGGTTGGAGTTAGCATAGAGGAAAAGCATTCCAGATAAAGGAGCAGCCAGAACAAAACCATGAGCTTGAATGTTTGAAGAACTGCCAGGGGGACAGGTGAGAGCAGAATGAGGAGGAGGAGATCGGAAATAATAAGGTTGGAGAGTTTATTGTTGCTGTTAGGTGGTGTCTAGCTGGCTCCAACTCATAGTGACCCTGTATACAACAGAACAAAACACTGCCCAGTGCTGTGTCATCCTCCAATTCTTAATATATTTGAACCCATCATTGAAGCTACTGTGTCAATCCATCTTATTGAGGGTCTTCCCCTTTTTCTCTGACCCTGTACTTTACCAAGGATGATATCCTTCTCCAGGGACTGGTCCCTTCCAACAACATGACAAAAGCAAGTGAGATTAAGTCTGGCCATATTCACTTCTCAGGAGCATTCCGGCTGCACTCTCTCCAGAACAGATTTATTCATTCTTCTGGAAGTCCATGGTACTTTCAGTATTCTTGAACAACACCACAATTCCTCTTATTCATTGTCCAGCTTTCAGATTCATATGAGGTGATTCAAAATATTGGGATTTGGGTCAGGTGCACCTTAGTCTTCAAAGTGAAATCTTTACTCTGTAACATTTGAAAGAGGTCTTCTGCAGCAGATTTGCACTGTGTAATATGATGTCTGATTTCTTGACTGCTGCTTCCATGGGTGTTGATTGTGTATCCAAGCAAAAGGAAATCTTTGACAACTTTAATCTTTTCTCCATTTATCATGATGCTACTTATTGGTCCAGTTGTGAGGACTTTTGATTTCTTTATGTTGAGGTGTAATCCTTACTGAATACTGTAGTTTTTGATAAGTGCTTCAAATCATCTTCACTTTCAGCTAGTAAGCTTGTGTCATCTGCATATTACAAATTGTTGATGACTCTTCCAAAAGTCTTGGTGTCACATTCTTCTTCATATAGTCCAGCTTCTCAGATTATTTGCTTAGCATACAGATTGAGTAAGCATGGGGAAAAGGTCAACCCTGACACCCACCCCTCCTGATTTTAAACCAAGCAGTATTCCCATGCTCTGTTTTAATGACTGCCTCTTGGTCTATGTACAATTTCCTCATAAGCACAAATAAGTTTTCTGGAATTCCCATTCTTTATAATGTCATCCATAATTTTTTATGATACATACAGTCTGATGCCTTTGCATAGTCAGTAAAACACAGGTAAGCATCTTTCTGGTATTCTTAGCTTTCAGCCAAGATCCGTCTGCCATCAGCAGTGAAAGAAAACCTTATTCCAGGCTCTCTTTTGAATCCAGCTTGAATTTCTGCAAGTTCCTTGTCTATATACTGCTGCAATTGTTTTTGATTTATCTTCAGCAAAATTTTACTTGTGTGTGATATTAATGATATTGTTCAATAATTCCCACATTCTAGCAGTAATAAATAATGTTGTTGTTGTTATGTGCCGTGGAGTCGGACCCAACTCATAGCAACCCCTCCTTGGGTTTCCAAAACCATATCACTACGGAAGTAGGTTGTCTAACCTTCCTTCCAAGGAGTGGCTGGTGGGTTTGAACCACCAGCCTTCTGCTTAGCAGTCAAGTGCCTTAGGCACTATGCTACCAGAGCTCCCAATGAATAATGAGATAGTGATAAATAGGAGATTGGAATGTGATGAGATCAGAGTTAGCGGTACCAAGTGGTATAGGACATCAGAGGCCATTATAAAAACTTTTCACTGAGTTAGGAAGCCTTTGGAAGGATTTTAAGAAGAGTGACTTGTTTATAAATGATCACTTTGGCTCCTGTGTTGAAAATAAACTGTAAGGGAATAAGAGTGGAAGCAAAGAGACCAATTATGAATCTACTGCAAGCCTCCAGCAAAAAGAAAATAGTCCCTTAGACCAAGGAATTTAGTGAGAATTGAGACAAAATCTAGCTATTTATTACTTCTAGACATAAACACACATGTAAGTGCCTAAGATAACAGTTAAAGTAAACTCACAATGTATTTCCAAGAATGGTATATAAGCAGATGGTACAATACCTAATTTTACCTTTTAAAATGGGAAATCATAAAGGCTTCATTTGTGAATGGTAAGTGTAAGTCTTTTCTTTATGAAAACACTTAACAGAAATCTTGCCATATCTGATTCAGAAAACTCCTACCCTCACTGCACCTATTTCAATGTTTAGAACACAAACAAGTGTGGCTTGCCCCATCACATTTCCTGTCTCATTGAAGTATTCTAGGTCAGGAACAGTGGTCAGGTAACTCTGGCTCCCTCTACTGACTCAGTAGGAGGACCAACAAAAACTTCAGATTCAGCAGCCTAGTATAATATGAAATAAAAATTAAAAGAAGAAAAAATTTTCTATATGCTATCCAGTTGTGTGCTATTCATGATAAATGTGTTTAAAGCTTTTGAAGAACACAGGTGCATGCACTGCCTATTGTTTAGAAGCATTCTCCTAAACTGAACACCACAGACGTGAGCCCATTCATTCTATACTGTGCAGACTATTGTTTCTCTGTCATTTTACTCAGTGTGCATCCCAGGTACCTCCTTGGCTGTTTATATGGTCCATAAACAATACTTCTTTGAAATTGTTAAGATATATACATTTGCTTGCTAAAATAAGAGATGAAAATTTGAAACTATTCAGCATTTTCAGTACTCAAAAGCAGATGTTCTTTTGAAACTGTAGTTTATCCTGAAGTTCTGCCAGCCAGGTAGAAAAGTTTTAATACAATTAAGTGTGACTGGTGTCTTAGCAGCAGAAGAAATGCACTAAGTGGTAGACTACAATAAAAAGCAACATTCTACTTAAAGAATTCTTGAGGTAACAGGGAAAGTTACATATCCATAATATGAAGATGGCTTCTATTTTCTTTGAGGGAACTTTATGTTGACAGTGAAAGTGTTCACTCATCTGAAACCAGATATGAAAAGGAAATTATCTCAGCACTATTAATTCTAGGGAAACCTCCACATTTTACCATTGATCAGCCAGGGGTTTCTGTTTTCCTGTTCCCAGACATCACAGCAGGGGGAGTTGCCTCCTACTTGAAGCCATAGATTACCTTCAGTCAAAAGATGATTCAAATGATAGAACATTTTTTTTTTTAACTTTTGTAGATGGCATAATCCTCAAGAAATGAAGCTAAATGAAGATTTAAATTTTTCTGCAACTTCTTATCCATTCACAAATTAATCTATAAATATGAAGCATGAATCTGATTTAATTGGATATACTAAGAAGAAAAAAATGTATAACTCAAAGATGCAGATTCCATAGACTCAATGTATTTACCCACTAAAAAAGGAACTTGGTCAGGCATCATTTTTTTTTTTCCCGCATTTGGTTTTGTAAATTATTCATTAATCTAAAACACCATCACATTATATCACATTAAGAGTGATATAAGCTGAGGCTTTGTGTTTAGAACAATAAAATGTTACACCCTTGGGACATATTCCACATTTATTATACTATGAATATTGTCAATAGATCTTCAAAATCTTTCAAACATTGTGGAAATAATGCTTTATTTTAAAAATTGTCATAAAAAAGTGTTTTCTGTGGCTTACTCAGTACCTGATATTTATAGCACATTTAAGCTCTTATTTTCAATGTTTAAGCAATCTGAGAAAAGAGAAGATAACTGCATTTACTACTTTCTCTTTTTATTAATTGTATTTTCCCTGGGTGTAGCTGTGGGAAACATGCCTTACAATGTCTGTATCTAAATAAATCTTCTACAATTAAGTGTCTTGAACTCTTTCCTTTTACTCTATTGTAAAATAAATCTTTTTTTTTTTTTTTTAATCTCTATAATCCAAAATTTATTTCCTCACAGTTTTATATCCCTTTCTGTCTCTCTGCTGGTCTCTGGGTAAATTTACATTACAGCAATCTGCTGTTAACTCTTCTCCCACCAACAACTCTGTTCAAATAAAATTAATTCCTTGAACTTCCTATTGCTTCTTATGTGTGGTCATCATCACAGCACATTTGTCTTTAATCTCTGCAATGACTCAGCATTTCAAAATGCAACTCTTAATGGTGGTTATAACTAGCACCTCACTTCCCCTTAATCGCTTAACTACTCCTTCTCTTTTAATTTATTAACCTTCTTGCCCCTCTCTCACCTGGCAACCTCTCACATACAGCGTCTCCAACTTAGAAGCTTTAGTTACACATTGGATCTCCTCTCTGTCCTTTGTGTCATTCACCCTGCTACCCCTTGCTGCCTACAGTATCACTCTGCAAACATTATCCTGACACCCACAAATAAAACTGTTTTCCTTCAATTTTCTAGTAAACCAAATCCATAAGCCTTTCTGTCCACCAATCCATCTTCTTACTCTGCTTCTCAAATAGGAATTCTGTTAATTCATATCCCTCAAACATGGGAGCAGGAAATCCAAAGGTTACAGTCTGAGATTACACAGAGGGCAGAGTACAGAACTGACTAAAGACTTTAGACGGTGTTACCAGCAATACTTCCTTTCTCCTCTGCTTCTCTACATATTCTTGAAGTGTGTTGGACACCAGAGCAAAACATGAAGTATCAGTAGCTGGACTCATACTGACTACCATGAATATTAAATACCTGCTCTACTAATCAAAGAACAACTAAAGAAACAACATTTGAATAGTGCATTACCACTCTCAGAAATCAACAGACTTGAGGGAAGTTTAAGGTTGTATATAAGTCAAGACATACTACCTTAGGAGTTGCTGGATAAAGAAAGCTGTTATGGATTGAATTGTGTCCCAAAAAATATGTGTTGTAAATCTTAACCTCTATGCCTGTGGTTGTAATCCCATTTGGGAATGGGTTGTCTGTGTTAAATTAATGAGGCAGGATTAGTGTAGGATGTATTTTAGAGTCAATTTCTTTTGAGAAAAAAAGAGATTAAACACAAGCTAGCAAGCAGAGATCAGGAAAAGAGACAGCAAGCCACATGAAGCTCTCCCAGGAGCCAAAACGCAAAAGAGACAAGGACCTTCTTCCAGAACCAATAGAAGAAAAAGACTTCCTAGACCCACCTCTCTGAATTTGGACTTTCGGCATCCTAAACTATGAAAAGATAAATTTCTATTTGTAGAAGCAACTCACTTTGGTGTTTCTGTTATAACAGTACTAGATAACTAAGACAGAATTTGATATAAGGAGTGGAGTGCTGTTCTAACAAATAACAATGTGGAAGTTGTTTTGAAATTAGGTAATGGGAGGGGGAAGGGAGGCTGGAAGAGTTTTAAGATGCCTAAAAATAAAAGCATAGATTGCCTTGAACAAACTATGGTAGACATCAAAAGAAATTCTGGTGAGGGCTCAAAAGGAAGTGAGGAGAGCTATAGAGAAACTCCCTATTGTCTTAGAGAATACTTATGACACCAGTAACAGAATGTTGCTAGAAATGTAGATGTCAAATGTGCTTTTGGTGAGTCTTTAAAAGAAAATAATGAGCATATAGCTGGACAATGGAGGAAGGACATTGTATGTAATGGCAAAGAACTTGTCTGAATTATGTTCAAAAAGTTTGGTAGAATTTCTAAGTGATAAACTTGGATAGCTGATTGAAGAGCATTCTAAGCAAGATCTTAAAGGGCGTGTGCTTACTCCTTGCTGCTTATAGTAAAATGTAAGATGAAAGAGATGGATAAAAAATGAATTGTGCAAAATGAAAACAGAGCTTAAAGATTTGGAAAATTCTGTTGTACAAACTAAGAACAAGTGTCCTAGAATTTTCATCAGTGATATGTCTACCCAATCTTGTTAAAGAGATTACGCCTGTGACTGATGGTTCTAACCAAGGACCACAGTAGAAAAGTCATCAGCTTAGACTGAAGAGGACAGAAAAAAAACGAAAGGGAAAACTCTCACTGCCTCTTGGAATTCTTCAAGCAGGAAACATGCCAAAGGAACTATATCTATGGTCCTCCAAGAAAAGAAAAGGGCCATCCCTGGAGCAGCTTATAGATGAGTAGAACTGTTGGAAAGTGCACAGGAAGCAGAGCTACCTGGGTCACAAAGAGTGGACCCATGGCCTCTGGGGTTTCAAAGGACAGTACAGCTTCCTAAATAGCAAGAGTCAGATTTTCACCTACTCAGTTCTAGAGGGTGAGCTGCACACAAGATGGATGGTGCCATCCCAAAGTTGAGGGGGCTAGATTATCATGCTCAAATAGCAGAAGAATCGGCCTGTCAGGGCTGAGGGGG
The DNA here is from genome assembly GCF_000298275.1 of Orycteropus afer afer. NCBI lineage: Eukaryota > Metazoa > Chordata > Mammalia > Tubulidentata > Orycteropodidae > Orycteropus > Orycteropus afer. The sequence goes on from NW_006921696.1 coordinate 9,710,139, forward strand.
GTAGAGTAGCAATTCAGATGGGCTAGGAGAATGGGGCTGCCCAGAGCCAAGGGAGCCGATTTGCCATCCAGTGGGCATGAGGGCAGGACTGAAGCCCAGAATCTAGCCTGTTCTTTTACTCCAATTTCTTTAATTTGTAATAGAAATGTCTACTTTCTGCCTGTTTCACCATTGTACTTTGGAAACACATAACTTGTAGTCTCAATTTCACAGGTTTCCAGATGAAAAGGAATTTTGCCACAAGATGGAATGGAATATGCCTAAATTCTCATCCATATTTGATTTAGATGATTTAGAAGATGAGATTTGGGGCTTGTTGCTGTTATTGTTAGGTGCCACAAATCACTTCTGAATCTTAG
>NW_006921696.1:9712397-9725114 GCF_000298275.1 Orycteropus afer afer
GGCAAGTTTCAGAGTCTCTTCTGTCATCCATTTTGGTCTTCTCTTCTTTTGTTGTCTTTTTAGTGACCTCTTGCTTTCTTCATGGATGATCCTCTGGATGTAATACGACAATTCATCTGGTTTCCGGTCATTGGTGTTCAATGCATCAAATCTGTTCTTTAGATAGTCTCTAAATTCAGGAGGGAAATTTTCTAGATCATATTTTGGCTCTTGTGGCCTTGTTTTAATTGTCTTTAACTTCAAGTTGAACTTGCATATGAGCAGTTGATGGTCTGTTCCACAATCAACTCCTGGCCTGGTTTTACTCTGATAATGCAGCTCTTGCCCAGTCATACTTTGAGAGCTTTCTAAGCTAAGTTACTCATCTTCCTCCTCTGTATTGGACAATGTTTCCGGACTATTCATAAAGGTGCGCAGTAATGTGTCAGATGGTATTTCTCTGTTATTCATAAGGTTTTCCCTGGCCAATTCTTTGAGAAGTGGATGGCCTCCTCCTTCTTCCTAGTCTGTCTCAGTCTGCAAGCCAGGCCGATACCCATGCAACAAGTGCACCCCACTGGGTTTGAAACACCAGTGGCACAGCCTCAAGACTCACAGCAACATGTCACCACAGTAGGACAAACCGACAGATAAGTTTGTCTCCCTTAGCTGTTGGAAACCCCTCCAACCACCCTTACCTGGATCCCTGTGGCTAACTCCTCAATCTGTTCCAGTCCCCTTTGCCTTTTCTGTCCGCCCCCCCGCCTACTTCCCACCTCGCTGCTTGTGGGGGTGGCCTGGGTTCCTTCTCCTCACCTGGCACCCTGTGGTTGAATCATCTATCTGTTCCTATCCCCTTTGCCTTTTCTGTCCTCTCCCTGCCTTCCCACCTCACTCCTTATGGGGCATGGCCTGGGTTCCCTCTCTTCACCTGGGTCCCTACGGCTGACTCCTCGATCTGTTCTGATCCTCTTTGCCTTTTTTTTTTTTTTTTGTCCTCTCCCTGCTTCCTGCCTTGCTGCCTGTTCTTAGATCCCTTTTTTTGTCCTCTCCCTGCTTCCCGCCTCACTGCCTGCTCTTAGGTCCCTGGAATCAGAATGAGAATGCTATCACTTTAAAATTCAAAATGGTTATCACTTGTAAACATTCAAAATGGCTGTACCCTCAGTCACTTCAAATAACCAAAATGGCTGCCACGTGTATACAATCAAAATGGCTGCACCCTGCAGACAAACAAGAAGGTCAGTGAAAAAAACAAGAAAGCCTCCAATATCTGGGGATAGGGTAATAAGAGAAAAAAGGCAGAGATGGAGAATAATGAAGAAAAAAATGGGAAAAATGCAAAAAGAAAAACAAGGAACCAGGTTAACCATGAGAAAAAAAAAGAAGAAAAAAAAAAATTTGCAACCAGGAACAGGGAAAAGAAAAAAAAAAAAAAAGCTGAAAACTAGGACCTGGGAGGAGAAGAATAAAGAATAATAGTAAAAAGGACAAAAGTATTAATAATAGTAGTACTTTTGAAATGGACAAAAGCAAGCAAATTAAAAACCAGAAGAAAGAAAGAGAAAAATCAAAATTGGGGGAGGGCTGGGCAGGGCACCCAGGCTCAATCTGAACACATGGTGTGGGATGGAGTTCCTGCAGGCCCAGAAGGTGGGTGGGAGTGTTTGATTTAGATGGTTTAGAAGATGAGATTTGGGGCTTGGAGTTGACTTAAAACTTTTGAGATGATGTAATGGGATGAATATGTTTTGCATGTGGCAAGGAAATAAATTTGGGGGATCCAGGGTGGAATGTTATAGACTGAATTATGTCCCCACAAAATAAAACCAAAAATATGTGTCGTAAACCTAACCTGTATGGCTGTGGTTTTAATCTCATTTAAGGATGAGTTATCTTTGTTATGTTAATGAGGCAGAATTATTGAAGGGTATATCTGAGTCAATCTCTTTTGAGATATTAAAGAAATTAAACACAAGCTAGAAATCAGAGATGAGGGAGAGACATGCCAAACCACATGAAGATTGCCCAGGAGCAGAAACTCAGAGACAGAGCCAACCAAGAAAGAAAGCCTTTCCCTAGAGCCAGCACCCTGGCTTCTAGTCTCCTAAACTATGACAAAATCAATTTCTATGTGTTGGAGCCACTCATTTGTGGCATTTCTGTTATAACAGCACTAGATAACTGAGATGAAAGTAAACCAGTTGCCCTTGAGTCAACTCTGACCCATGGTGGCCCCATGTGTGTCAGAGTAGAACTGTCCTCCACAGGATTTTCAATGGCTGATTTTTCAGAAATAGATCATCAGACCTTTTTTTCTGAAGCACCTCTGAGTAGATTAGAACCTCCAACCGTTTAGTTAGCAGCTGAGGACTTTAACTACTTATGTCTCCCAGAAATTCCAGATAAAGAAAACATTCAAATGATCAGATTTTCTTATTCAGTGTTAAATGAAAGCGTAATTTTTTCAGTATAAGTGAAATGATCAATCCTAGCTCTGGTGGCATAGTGCCTAAGGTATTTGACGGCTAACCAGAAGGCTGGTGGTTCAAACCTCGGAAGGAAGATTGGGCAATCTACTTCTGTAGAGATACCACCTCGAAACCCAAGGAGGGTCACTATGAGTCAAAATCAACTCTATGGCAGTGAGTTTGGTTTTTCATTTCCATTTTTATATTTAGAAAAATTATGAAATGTTCATGCTAAGACAGTTTGAAGAATTAGAGGCAAAACCATAGCTCCCTCAACCAACCATATTTAGTTGATTTGGATCTTCATTTATAACCCCCTGAGAATTGATTGCATTAATTTTCTATCATTTAATATCAAACTGTTTCTCATTGCTACTTAACTTTTCTACGTGTCAATGCCCAGCTGGGAAAAGGTTGTTGTTGATGTTACATCTTCTGATTCTTTCATGTAATTTTTGTTCTCCAACCCGTGTTCTTATGCGCTTATCATTAAGTCATATTTTTGCATATAACTCCCCGTTCCAGAATCCAGAGCAACATACACATCTACAGCCTATTTCTTTCTAATATATTAAGCCATTAGGAGCTCTGGTAGCATAGTGCCTAAGGCACTTGACTGCTAACCAGAAGGCTGGTAGTTCAAACCCACCAGCCACTCCTCAGAAGGAAGGCTGAGCAACACAAGGAGGGAACACTATGAGTCAGGGCCGACTCGACAGCACATAACAACAACAACAGCAACAACAACTCCTAGGTTTCTGAATTCTAGGTCTTTTTTTAAGCAGCAATGTCAGAGCAACCTCGGCAAGATAATATGGATTAAATACTTGAAGATTCTTTACCCAACCCTGAAACTAACCAAACTCAATGAAAAAAGCAACAAGTAAGCAATCTCTGGTAACTCTCTCTTCATTTGTGACACAAACCGTCCCCCAGGGAAGCTTTACAATCTACAAAATTAGCCCTATGTCATGTTGACTTTATTTGCATTTAATGCAATTTAATGCAGTGATCTTGTTGGCAGATGAAAATGTACAAATCAGCTTTGGCAAATGGCTTTTAGCCATACTGAGTCAGAAGCCCACAGTTTCTAGGCTACACTCTTTTGTTTTGTTTTGTTCTTTAATTTTTTTTATTTTGTTGTTGTTGAAAAGATACAAAGGAAAACATACACCACCTTCCAGGAAATCTTCCCTGACTTCATACAGCCAACTTTATCCTTCTAGGTTGGGACTCTGCCTTTGTGACCCCATAATGCTATGCATATCCCTGTCAATACAATTAACACATTATTTTGTTAGTGCTCTTCAAAGTCCAAGCAAACCAAACCAGGAGAGTCTAGATTTAAGTGATCAAATATAGGATTCTTTATTTCCTGGTATTTATATATCAAGTTTTATGAAAGGTCCTGATTGGAATTGCTTGGCTCATGAACTTTACTGAGCAGATAATTGTGTCACTTCAAGTATTTCATAAATATTTTATTATATGACTATCTCCCTCATTGGACTACAAGCCAGAAAAAGAGTGATATCTTATTAATTTTTATATCCTTAGTGATTAGGACAGGATCTCATCCATAGTAAGAATTCAATAAATGTTGATTAAATAAATATGACTTAAAAAATTGGAAAGAACATTTTGGTACAAAAAATACATTTTGCTGAAATAAGTTGTAAAGCATATCAGAGTGTATGAGTGCTGGGATTTTCAGCACTGGATAATGTGTATAGGATCAGAAGTATTAAGTGTAAGTAGCTCTTAAATTTAACTCACTTTGAAAACACATCTAAGAGGATACATTGCCCTATTACTCTGTTGACATCAGTCATAGAGATGCTTCATTTAAGTCTTAATGTTTCTCTTTTAGTAACAGATGAGAATACCCAGATGATGATTAAACATGTGTCATATCCCTAAATAGTTTTGTTCTAATTGACATCACTGAAATCGCTGAAAGTTCCAGTCTCCAGGGCCCTAGGGGCTTAGAATCCACAGGATACTTGCTACCAAAACCAGAAGCCCCACTTAAGTTTCAGGAATTTTGGTGATGAAAGTATTCAATAAACAGGAAATCCTATGTCATTTATTATGTTAAGTGATTATTTGATGAAATCATTATTTTTCCTAAATGATGATTTTGAATCTGAATAAATCAATAAACTCACTGCCATCGAGTAGATCCCGACTCATAGCGACCCCTCCTTGGGTTTCTGAGGCAGTGTCTCTATGGAAGTAAATTGCCCGGTCTTCCTTCTGAGGAGTGGCTGGTGGGTTTGAACGATCAGTCCTCTGGTTAGCAGTCAAATTAATAATAATAAGTTAAGAGTACGGCTGATGAGTCCAGTTTTCTAGGGATCATGAATGCAATCATGCCATGAGAGTTAAAAAAAAAAAAAACTATTTCAAGAAAGAGAAGGTGTGGTTAATATCATAAAGGGTTTGAAGAGCTGGAGAGGCTGTAGAAGTGTGTCAGAGAATTGACTATTAATGTAACCTTTGAGAGATCAAAGGAAAAAAAAAAATTTAGCAAAAGGTAAGAGAGAGGTTATTGAACCAAAGTAGGCAAGGGAAGCTATTTCAAGGTGTTTGGTAGTAAAGGAAGTCACAGGACTGTGAGAAGAATGGTGGTGTTTTGTTTGTTTTTAAGAATAAAGAAGAACTAATGGTGTTAGTAAGATGCTCTGGTGGTGTGGTGGTTAAGGCATTTGGCTGCTAACCAAAAGGTTGGTGGCTCAAATCCTTTTCTTCTGCAGGAGAAAGATGAGACAGTCTGCCTCCATAAAGATTTACAGGCTTGGAAACTGTATGGGGGTCATTATGAGTCAGAAACAACTTGATGGCAGTGAGTTTGATTTTTGACGGGTGGTGTTAGTAAGGATCCCTGGTGATGCATTGGTTAAACACTTGACTGCTGATCAAAAAGTCAAAAGTTCAAATTCTCCAGCCACTCCATCGTAGAAAGATGTGGCAGTCTGTTTCTGTAAAGATTTACAGCCTCAGAAATGTTATGGGACAATTCTACTCTGTCCTATCAGGTTGCTATGTGTCAGAATTGACTCTTTAAGAGTTAGTTAGGTTTGGTTTGATGGTATCAGTAGACAGAAGGGAAGGAGGCAGTCAAGAGAAAGAGAGTTCAGTATTTCAGGAACAGGAGCAAGGTTCAAGGGTAGGTACAAGATGTGTCAAGAGCATAGCTGAATAGGTAACTTTAGGTAAGTAAGAAAAGCAAAAGACCTGGGCCTTGTATATATTTTATAATTTGTTGTTGTGTGCCATGGAGTTGATTCTAATTCATCGCCACCCAATAGGACATAATAGAACTGTCCCATAGGATTCTCTAGGCTGTAATCTTTATAGGAGCAGATCACCAGGTCTTTTCTCCCAGAGTTTCCAAGTCTGTAGTCTTTTCAGGAGCAGACTGCGTCATATGTCTCTCATGGAGCCACTGGTGGACCCACACTGCTGACCTTTTTGTTAGCAGTCAAGCAATTAACCACTGCATCACCAGGATTCCTAGATTTTATGATCAGATAACTATTGTTTTAAAAAGATGCAATAGATAATTTCCACACCAAAAATATTCCAATAAACCCTAAAGAACTATTTTTTAATGTTTTCCTTTTGTTATTATCAAAAAGAAAAAAAGATCTCAGATGACAGTGGAAAAATCCAATAATAAAGACAGTTCCTTTTATTTATGACAGCATATAATGAAAAGAGTATTATAAATATAAAATACACAAATATGGAAAAATTTACAAAATAAAATCTTAGGGAAATAACATGAGAAGATTATTCAAAAGTAAAATAATTCATAATGTTCAGAGTTAGTGTCCCAGGAACAAAATTGCAATACAAAATTGAAGTACATTAGTACAAAGGACCTTCACAGACACCTACATTTGTTAGTTATTGTGCTGTGGAGAATAAAAAGCTCAAAATAACTTAATGGCTTTCTTTAGGAAAGTGTATCCTATGCATAAAAAATATAGACAAAAAGAAAATAATTATAGTTTTCATTAATATATTATAAGAAAGAAGCTGTTACATTCCAATAAAAACAAACAAACAAAAAAAAAAGGAGGTAGAAGAGAGGGTAAGGAATCGATTATTCACCCTGAAGAGGATACTGGTTCTTTCACGTCAGTTTGGTCTTGCTCAAAATTAACTTTCAGGGAGGTAAGTCAAAGGTCCCTTACAATCCAAAGGTTAAATCACCAAAAGGCAAAAAATTGTCTTTAACTAGGATGAAGCACAAGTAAACTTAAGGCATTTTTCTGAGAACCAACAAACTATCAAACCAGTAATACAAAACTACTTATGGCAGTTCTCTCTTTATTCTTCTGCTTAGAAAATGTTGGGTTACATAATATAATAAAAATAAATCCACTGGACTTGATCACATGAAAGTGAGCTAACCATTCAACAATACACTTTAGTTATTCTCAAACTGGCTCCACACCTGAAGATCAACATAGTCATCCTTCTCATCTTATCATCTCTAGAGAATTTTCAAGTGACTGCCAAAGACAGAAACCATAAAATTTCCAAAGGTAAGATTCAGACTGATAGATTACCAGACTCTACTAACTGATAAAAGAATCTGCATTATTTAGACACATTCAACTTGAGAAACATCAGAGGAATCACTGTAATTGAACCTCTCCCATTCTAAAATGTTGCTAAAACCACTAAACAAATAAATTTTCAAAATTGAAATCTGCTCTCGTTTTCCACATATAATTACTGCCAGAGCCTATGTATTCATTTCCCCAGGCCTCACCAGCCTGGGAGACCAAGTGAGGTCACACAACAAAAATTTCCCTCCTAGCAGGACTCCTCCCAGTATTTCAGCCAGTCCTCAGGGAGCTTCTCCATGTGTTCACAGAAAAATCAAATCCAGTTCTTCCACTCTTGCCTCTTAATGATGTCTGCCACTTATGAAACCATTTGAGAGATGCTGGTCATTACTACCCAGGCCTCTGTGAGAAGGATCAGAGGATCACTTCAGTGCTCCTAAGCCACAAACCCAAGAAGTGCTGAAACACCTCTGCCTTCCTTTCAGACCTTGAGCCTCAGAGGCACACAGTGCTTTTCTTGTAGACAAAGGAGCGAATCTCTTCTGTCTAGCTCTATGTCAAGAGAAAACATATAATTTACTTCCCTAACTTGGTCACTTTTGGGGGTGAAAAGGAGCTCTAATTCATAGTTATCCAGGACAGGAAATATAAATTGGGACTGTCTCAGACAGACTGAGATATATTGTCAATCTGTAGATGCCTCCTTTCTCATCCAGGACCCTGAGAGAATGGGACCTGCCTCCTGGTTCCTCACCAGTTGTTGCTGTTGTTGTTGTTATGTGCCGTCAAGTCAGACCCGACTCATAGCGACCCCTCCTTGGCTTTCCGAGGCAGTATCACTAACTGAAGTAAATTGCCCCATCTTCCTTCCGAGGAGTGGCTAGTGGGTTTGAACCGCCAGCCTTCTGGTTAACAGTCAGATGCCTTAGGCACTATGCCACCAGAGCTCACCAGTTCTTAGGTTAAAACAATTCCTTTACCTTCTTCCTACAATTTCTTTTCATCACAGTCCTCAGATTTAGTCCACAGGGCTGGGCTGAGGAACGGATATCATATTATACTCTTATTGTCCAGCTGCCCACAGATCAACCTCCATAGGCCCAGTCCTCTCATAAGACACATCCAAGCCAAGATGTCTACTTCTCTAATCATCCCAAAATAAGACATCACAGAGTAGCAAGCCCAGTCTCAGCTCAGTAATCAACCCACCAGCCAATTAAAAAAAAAAAAAAAAAGCAGACAGGATAGATAACCTTTCATTTGCCAAAACCAATTAATAAGTTTGTCTATTATGATGATGAATATGTATAAAGAAATCACATATATTGCCCTTCTCTTTGTCATTAAATATTGATAATTGCATCTGCTCTTTGTCTGGAAAAAGTAATAACAAAGCAGTATTAGTGAAATCGTGTCTGTAAAGCATTTTTGAATGCTGGGAAAAGGGAATTGCATTGATAGTAAAAATATTGTTATCTTCAAAAGGGAGTTTAAATGGGAGATAATATAGTCCTACTAGAAAAGCATCCATAACATTTCCTTAGTATGGATTATTTAAAATCAATACAATGGCTACATTATTAACATTTACTGGCTGTGGGGAATCCATAAAGAACTAAAGATCACATTCTAACTGTTAAGTATGCCTGCTCCACAGAGACTAGCAAATCTTTGAAGAATTTTTAATAACGGACTACACAACAATCCTCTGAAGCAGAAAAAAAGCTTTAGGAACAGATCATGACATAATCATAGACACTACTTAAAAAAAAAAAAAAAAAAAAAAACTTAAGCTAAGTCCTTAATAAAGAGCTTATTTTGCTTTTTATTAGTGCTCAAAATAAGACCGTGATATTTGGTTAGATATTAAATAATCAGACATCATGTTCAGGTTTGTTCCATGAATCTATTCTGCCCCCAAAAACAGTGAAAAATATCTTAGGCAAACATAAAGTATAGGACAGGGCATATCTTGGTTGCTCGGTGGCTATTTGGGTGGATTTGGTAACCCTTCGAGTGTCCCCAACCAGACAAGTGATAATCACATCTCTTGAGATAGGATTCTGATTTTAAGCTAAATGTTAGGATATCATCTCTGAGACTGGAGATCTTGCAATTTCTAAAGACTGCTTTTCTAGGCTTCACAAGAAATTTCACTAGCAAGGAACTCAGCTCCGATGCAAGGGAGAGAGCAACAAGCAATAACCTGAAGCCTGTGACTAAAACAGTGCAGTTTGAATCCAATCAGGGCAGCATACTGCAAAACTAGCATTCTTAATATGGGCTCTCATGAGGTCACTGGAAAGGTCACATTATCAACCATGGTGCCCAAAACTCATGCCAATGTATTTTCTCCTTCTCCTTATCACATTCCTGATTTTCTTCATGTTTGAAATTCCACCATTACAAAGTCACTCTTAGATCATAAAGTCTTTTTTCATCTTCTAGAATTCCCATTCAAATTGAAATTAGTCCCTGGGAAGGTTAGATTTTTAAGCCAGCATTTCCAAAAATATGTATTTCCAGTCTCTCAAGAAATTTTGTGAAGAAAAAAAAAAATTCTTTCATCAAAGAAGTTTGGTAAATGTTGCCAATTGATTAACTCTTGAAAATCCACAATGCCAAGGAATCTAAAAGTTCTAGAATAGAGTGCAGAGTGAAGAATATTTTCATTATTGTTTAAATCCAGTATTTTAAAAAATTATTTTGACTAGAAAGTAATATAGAATACTGTTTAGCATCCTGACTACTCCTTTCCCAAATCATAGGAAACATCAGGATGTGAAGATACTGATATGTGATCAGCAGTTAGGTGTCCAGGAATGGTTACTGAGTGACTGGACCCATTGTCACTGCATATATTCATTTCACTAATATTTACTGAGGGAGCTCTGGTAGCATAATGCCTAAGGCACTTGACTGCTAACCAGAAGGCTGGAGGTTAAAGCTCACCAGCCACTCCTCAGAAAGAAGGTTGGATAATCTACTTCCGTAGTGATACTGCCTCGGAAACCCAAGGAGGGTCGCTATGAGTTGGATCCGACTCATAACAACAACAACAATATTTACTGAATAACAGTAACACCAAAGTATTTTTCCTAATTTTTAAGTCCCATAGAAAAGTATGTATCATAAATTAAGAATTTATCATGTAGTTGAAGAAGTAACATATGTATCACATGAATAGTTAATGAATAAGGAAATATTTGACTGAATGCTAAATAAGTTATGTAGACAACTTGTTTGTGAATTCTACTGAAGAAGAGCTTTGAAGTCTGGGTAGAATTGAATGGACAGAGAAGGAAGTATTGCCATAAGCAGAGGACAATGTAAGCAAAGGAGCAGGGGAGAGTGCCGGGAACATCTGCAGAAATACTCCTGTGGCCAGTAGAAATAACTGGAGGCATTAAAGTGAGGGCGACCAGCCACTCCTCAGAAGGAAAGTTGTTGGGCAATCTACTTCCGTAGTGATACCGCCTCAGAAACCCAAGGAAGGGTCGCTGTGAGTCAGGTCCAACTCAACGGCACATTAACAACAACAAAGGAGTGACTCCACAAAGAATCTTATTCAATGGGAGGCACTTCGGGCAAGAGCTGTTACCAAGAAGTATAACTGGAAGCCACTGACAAGAACCTAAAGGCATCAGGCAAGCCAAATAAGAAAACTGCCTCTGATAGACCATTACCAAAGGAATCTTTTATTTCAAGGACCAGCAAATGACTTAGGCAGAAGTCACTTTATTACTCTTGAGATTTCCTGGCAACCCCCATGAATTCCCAGAGTCGCTCAGAGTTGACTGACTGTCAACTGCCCCTGTGGATCAACCACCATATTGTGCTGAGGTCTTCCTTCCCGAGTGTCCTGTCCAATGACTGAGCATGGTAAAGGTACCATTCCTGGAGAGCAGAATCCTCTGATTGGCAATGTTAGGGTAATGATTTCCCATAGGCCTGCCTGAACTTTGTTAGAACTGTGCTGCAGCCTGAAACTCTTCCTACCCAACCTTCCTTCATTTTCTGTCTCCTTCACAAGGGTTGGATCAAGATTGTGTTCTGAAGGCTCTCTCTGCCTTCTTCAGCCCCTCCTGCTTTATCCTTCTCAGGTTTCTCCAGCACATTTCTTGCATGTTTAATCCTAGCTTGATATCTGCTTCTTGAAGGACTCCAAGCAACACAGATAATCATCTACGACACAGTAGAAAGCTTCCTTCTGAGCTTTCATTCTGTTGAGCTTTTCAATGAAGTTTAGCTCCTTCACATGCATCCCAGCTCTCAGCAATCATGCAAAGGGGGAATGATTGTCCATCTCCCAGTGCTACTATCTCCTCATACTGAAGACCAGGCCCAAATCTGCCTCTCTGTGTGATGAGGTTGTGTTTGAAAAGATTTTGATACTTGGTAAATTGGAAGGAATAGAAATGAACACTGAGAAACTAACCACTTGAATAAAAGGAAAGGGGGTATAAAGGCAGAATAAGAGATGAACGTCTAAAATGATCTCTTGAAGAGCCTAATAGAAGGTACTACTGATTTTTCAATAAGTAAATTGTTACTGTTTTTCCATACTTGCTTATAGGCATGTTTCTTTGAAAAGACAAGGCAAAATTGCATAATTAATTTCTCAGTGACTTGGAAGATGAGACAAACAGCTCTACCTTTAAAGAGTGAATTGTGCTGCTGCTTTTACTATCTCCTTATTGTGTGTCTGATGTGTCTCCATGTCCTTCACATCTTCAAATGAAGCTGACATTTAGCACATTCATTCACAACTGAATATTGCTGGATGGGAAATAACATTAAAAATATTTGAGTCTTCTAAGTGTAGGCCTGTGGATGATATGAATTAATAGGCATATTTACTACAACTGGTAAAAGCACTGTTGGATAGGAGTAGTGACCTTTCTAACTGAAATTAATTGGGTCTCTTCAATGACACTAGTTGAACGTGAATACACTTTTACTGATTCAGAGAAAACAAAATAAAGAAATTCTAGCCAAATCAATCAGCTAGAAAAGATTTCATGAAACACTTTCCAGATAATAATTATAGCACTAAGATTTCACATATAAATAACTAAATATTTCTAACAGTTTTCAGATCCCTTCCCCTCTTATCTCCCTCCCACAGAGAAGTGGCTAAATTGAGCCTGAACTAACTAAATATTGTGGATGAGATATCCAAAGTCAATTCACAACCCTTCCCTTTCTTCCCTGCCTAACTTTATAAAAAAGACTATAATTGTGAAAGATTTTAAATTCCAACCTCTCTGATAACTAGGACTTGCCATATGACACAATTCTGGTCAATAATATATAGGCAGAAATCACTGGGGAGGCCTTATCTTCTCAATAAAAGGAAAACCTCTTCAAAAAGAGTTTTCTTCACTCTCATATTTGTCTTTCTTCCATATTTCTGACAGGAATATAAATGTAATGTCTAGAGGTACAGTAGTGATCTTACCACCATGAGCTCAAAAACCTCACTAAGAATAGTAGAGCAAGATTGTTGCAGGTGGAATAAAAGGAGCAATAGATTTAGATTTATGTCTTTCCACAGAATGTGGAAATTATCAAACAGTATCATTAACATCCTTTCCCCACACTTATTCAATCTATATGCTGAGCAAATAATCTGAGAAGCTGGACTATATGAAGAAAAACGTGGCATCAGGATTGGAGGAAGA
>NW_006921696.1:9726514-9730742 GCF_000298275.1 Orycteropus afer afer
GAATTTAACCCACTCCTGTGGCTTCCAGCCAAACTAAAGACAAACATATGAGTTGAACATTTACCTGAGGTAGATATACTCCTTGGAGGAAACAATCATGGGAGAAAGAAAGGTTATTTATGCACAGGGAGACAGCTCAGGGGGCAGGATTGCATGGAGGGATGGACACAGGGAAGAGGTAACTATCGAGAGGAAGTGGGAGAGGAGCTGTTGCATTGTGGTAAATTGTGGTCAGTGTCATGAGCAAAGTGTGTGTGAACTGTTGTATGGAAAGTGAATTTGCTCTGTAAATTTTCACCCAAATCACGATAATTAAAAAAAAGGAAAGATATCTATCTGTGTTTTATTGACTGTGCGAAGGCATTTGACTATGTGGAACATAACAAATTACAGATAATATTGTGAAGAATGGGAATTCCAGAACACTTAATTGTCTCATGAGGAACCTGAACACAAACCAACAGTCAGTCCTTTGTACAGAATGAGGAGATACTATATGGTTTAAAATCAGGAAAGGCATGTGTTAGGGCTGTTTACTTTCACCATACTTATTCAATCTGTGTGCTGAGCAAATAATTTGAGAAACTGGACTATTTGAAGAAGAACGTGGCATCAGGATTGAAGGAAGACTCATTAACAACCTATGATGTGCAAATGATACAGCCTTGCTTGCTGAAAGTGAAGATGACTTGAAGCACTTACTTAGGAAAACCAATGACTACAGTTGTCAGTATGAATTATACCTTGACATAAAACAAAAATCTTTACAACTGGACCAATAAGCAACATCCTGATAAATGGAGAAAAGATTGAAGTTGTCAAAGATTCAATTAACTCAGATCTACAATCAATGCCCATGAAAGCAGCAGTCAAGATATCAAATGGCGTACTGCACTGGACAAATGTGCTGCAAAAGACCTCTTCAAAGTGCTAAACAGCAAAGATGTCACTTTGAAGACTATGGTGCACCTGACCCAAGCCATGGTATTTTCATATGCATACAAAAGCTGGACATTGAATAAGGAAAACCCAATAAGAACTGATGCATTTGAATTGTGTTGTTGACAAAGAATATTGAAAATATCATGAATTGCCTGAAGAATAACAAAATCTCTCCTGGAAGAAGTACAGCCAGAATGCTCCTTGGAAGAGAGAATAGCCAGACTTCTCTTGTACTTTGGTCGTGTTATCAGAAGGGATCAGTCCCTGGAGAAAGATATCATGCTTGGTAAAGTAGAGCGTCAGTGAAAAGGGAAAGAGACAGCATCTCCAACGAAGGGCTCAAGCACAGCAACAATTGTGCATATGGTGAAGGAGCAGGCAATGTTTCTTTCCGTCATACATAGGGTCATTATAAGTTGGAACTGACTCAATGGCACCTAACAACAACAACAATGACCTGCTCTGGCTGTAAGACACATGGAGAAAAGCAGAGGCATGAAGAGCATGGGCTTCAGACTGTCCGAGCGGGGATCCTGGTCCCACCATTGTGAGGTGGCTGCAACCTAAGCTAGTTTCTTAACCTCTCTCTACCTTATTCTCCTCAGTGTAAAAGGGAGCTATTAATAGTAAATCTGTCTCATAGGATTGTTTGAAGGATTAAATAATTAATACAAGGAAAATGCCTAGAATAGCACTTTCCCTGTAGATGTTATTATATGTATATAGGAATGAGGAAGTTGCACACCCAAATCCTTGGAGGAACCATTACTACTGGACTGTCATGGCAAATTTAAAAATGAAGACTTGAGAAATTTCCATTAGTTACCATGGAGTGTTTCTATCTCCCTTCGCACATACACACACACACACACACAAATGTAAATAATTAGTTCTTATATAAGACAATCCTTTCTATTTAATAAATATATATGAACCTCATAGCATTAGTTGGAAGATACCAGTCCACCTGATTTAGACACACAGAGAGAGAAGACTGTTGCAGAATAAATAGTAGAACATTAAGAAAAGAATGTTAGCCATGGACATAGGCTCAGAGCATCCTACCAAACACAATTTCTTGAAAAAGATGAAGTGAGGGTCCATTATAGTTTATCATCAACGACCTACTTAAAATTGTTGATGAATTGAAGATCTGTGACAAGTGACACCTTCCTTTTTTCATTGTATATTCTTAAATCTCATGAGTAAATTAGCACAGAAATCAAGAGAATTAATCAAAACAATAATATATTTGCACCATCTCCTGTGCTTCTGAGCTACTTCTTTACAAAGAAAAAAATATAAAATGTTTTCCAAGGTGTTGTTGTTGTTGTTGTTGTTGTTAGATGCCATCAAGTCGTTTGTGACTCATAGCTACCCCATACACAGCAGAACGAAACACCGCCCAATCCCACTTGCTATACTTGAGCCCGTTGTCACAGCCACCTTGTCAATCCATCTCTTCGAAGGCCTTCCCCTCTTTCGTCGACCCTCCTCCTTACCAAGCATGACGTCCTTCTCCAAGGAATGATCCCTTCTGACAACATGAGCAAAGTAGGTGAGACAAAGTCTGGCCATCCTCACTTCCAAGAAGCATCTTGGCTGCACTTATTCCAGGATAGATCTGTTAGTTATTTTGGCAGCCCATGGTACCTTCAGCATTCTTCTCCAGCACTACAACTCAAAAGCATCAACTCTTCTTCGGTCTTCCTTATTCATTGTCCAGCTTTCACATGCATACGAGGCAATTGGAAATATCTTGGCCTGTGTCAGGTACACCTTACTCCTCAAGGAGACATCCATGCTCCTCAGTACTTGAAAGAGTTCCTTAGCAGCTGATCTACCCAGTGCTACACATCCTCTAATGTCCTAACTGTTGCTTCCATTGGCCTCGATTGTAGAAACAAGCAACATGAATTCTTTGACAACCTCAATCTTTTCTCCATTTATCATGATGCTGCTTATTGGTCCAGTTGTGAGGATTTTTGTCTTCTTTATATTGAGATGTAATCCATACTGCAGACTGTGTTCCTCAATCTTCATCAGTAAGTGTCTCAAGTCATCCTCACTTTCAGCAAGCAAAGTTGTATCATCAGCATATCATATAGTCCAGCTTCTCGGGTTATTTGCTCAGCATATAGATTGAATAAGTATGGGGAAAGGATACAACCCTGACGCACTCCCTTCCTGATTTTAAACCATGTTGTGTCCCCTTGTTCTATTAGAATGACAGCCTCCTGGTCAAGGTACAGGTTCCTCATGAGTACAATCAAGTGTTCAGGAATTCCCATTCTTCTCAATGTTATCAATAGTTTGTCATGAGCCACACAATTAAATTCCTTTGCATAGTCAATGAAGCACAAGTAAACTTCTTTCTGGTATTCTTTGCCTTAAGCCAACATCCATCTGACAGCAGCTATGATATTCCTTGTTCCACGTCCTCTTCTGAATCCAACTTACACCTCTGGAAGTTCTCTGTCAATATACTGCTGCAAAACGTTTTTGAATTATTTTCAGGAAGATCTTGCTTGTGTGAGATATTAATGATATGTTCAATAATTTCAACATTCTGTGGGATCCCTTTCTTTGGAATGGGTACAAATATGGATCTCTTCCACTCAGTTGTCCAGGTAGCTGTCTTCCAAATCTCTTGGCATAATCGAGTGAGTGCTTCCAGTGCGGCATCAGTTTGTTGAAATATCTCAATGAGTGCTCCATCAATTCCCGGAGTCTTGTTCTTTGCCAGTTCCTTCATTGAAGCTTCGACTTCCTCCTTCAGTACCATTGGTTCTAGATCAAATACCACCTCCTGAAATGGACGAAGATCGACCAGTTCTTTTTGGTACAGTGACTCTGTGTATTCCTTCCATCCTCTTTTGATGTTTCATGCATCATTCAATGTTTTGCTCTTAGAATCTTTCAAAATTGCAACTGGAGGCTCAAATTTTTCCCTCAATTCTTTCAGCTTGAGAAATGCCGAGCTTGTTCTTCCCTTTTGCTTCTCAAACTCCAGATCTTTGCACATTTCATTATAGTAATTTGTTTTGTCTGCTCGATCTGCTTTTTGAAATCTTCTGTTCAGCTCCTTTATCTTGTCATTTCTTCCATTGGCTTTAGCGCCTCTCCACTCAAGGGCAAGTTTCAGAGTCTCTTCTGTCATCCATTTCAGTCTTTTCTTCTTTACTCATCTTTTTAGTGATCTCTTGCTTTCTTCATGGATAATGTTCTTGATATCCTCCCACAATTCTTCTGGTTTTCGGTCATTGATGTTCAATGCATCAAATCT
>NW_006921696.1:9731487-9733473 GCF_000298275.1 Orycteropus afer afer
CTACTTTGAGAGCTTTCTAAGCTAAGTGACTCATCTTCTTCCTCTGTATTGGACAATGTTTCTGGACTATTCATAAAGTTGTGCAGTAATGTATCAGACTGTGTTTCTCTGCTGTTCATCAGGTTTTCCGTAGCCAATTCTTTGAGAAGTGGATGGCCTCCTCCTTCTTCCTAGTCTGTCTTAGTCTGCAAGCCGGGCTGATAACTGTGCAATAAGTGCACCCCACTGGATTTGAAACACCAGTGGCACAGCCTCAAGACTCACAGCAACATGTCACCACAGTAGGACAAACTGACAGACAAGTTTCTCTCCCTTAGCTGTTGTTTTCTAAGGTAGTGTCTGGTTATACAGAATCCTTAATAATATAATATATACAGAAATATCCTTATTTTTAGATTTCCTCACATACCAATTTTTAGAAAAACTGAACCTGCAGTTGGAACCATTCTAACAAACTATATTGTTTCTCTGGATTATAGTGTAACTTTTAAAATAACAAATATGAAGATTATTTAGATATATGAAATACTGTTATATAAATAAAAATTAATTAAAATCAAAGTAATGTTATAGCATGTAAAAATGATATAAGTACATTATTAAAGAAAAGAAAGAGCCAGAAAATATATTCAATCATTTATATTTTTAAGTATAGGATTCATAGTTTTTAGTTTACTCCTCACCCAAACCTACTTCAGTCAAGCCAATTTCAACTCATAGCAACTCTGTAGAGAAGAGTAGAACCCATTGGGTTTCCAAGGCTGTAAATCTTCACAAAAGCAGACTGCAACATCGTTTTTTCATGGAGCAGCTGATGTGTTCAAACTACCAACATTTCAGTTTGCAGCTGAGCACTTTAGCCACTGCACTGCCAGAGCTCTTTAATCACAAAAAATTGTGACTGAAAATGAGTGTGTCACTTTTCAAAATGCTTTATAGAGTTACAATCTAACCACTGTATAAACAAGCAAAGACCAACAATAAGAATTTATTTAAAGGGGTGGGGGGTATGTAGGAGAGAATACTCAAAATAAATTTCATTGTCCTACTGAATTAATTTCTACTTTCCTCATGATTTTGACACAGAGTGCTGCAGTACATCACCACCTTAGACAACACTCTAAACAAACCACATAGTAATACTGGGGATTTAACAAGTTTTTTCTGGATTTTTAAAAGCTAGATTGATTGTCCAATGGCAAGACTCATGTTCTGATAAACTTCCTTATCTAAATACCTGCCTTTTTTCTAATCTCCATTGACTCCACTAGCCCTGAAGATAGTGCTGTGCCATCTGATAGAAGATAAACCCTTCTGCCTGTTTTCCACCCTCATTGAAGAAAACCTTTGAATTCGTAACTTGGGCCGAAGATAATTATCACACAATGTTCAGTTGCCAGGACTTCAAAAGTGGGCCATGGTAGCCAGCCTCTGCTGGAACTTGGCCTCTGATACTATTTGTTTTTTAAAACTATATCAACACAGAATACTTAACTGGATTTCAGTATGCTTAACCAGAGAGATCCTGTAACACATTCTACAGGAATTTATTTAAACTAGGTGGCAGGTCTGCTGATGAAAAGCTATTCAAATGTTGCTGATAATGCCAGAGATCCTATTACAGTTCTCCTTTCATTCTGGCTCTGTATTCTTTTAAAATAGTATGTGTTAATACAGTTTCTAACCCAACATGACACAAAGTAGATTTTGCTTTTGCTTTTGAGAAGTCAGCTCAAAGGAGACCCAAGGGCTAATCTAAATTTAAACTGGCATTCTTAAACTCATCAAAATTTGTTTCAGGATTTTCCTCTCCCCAGGAGTTTTTAAATGCACCTCACACCACAAGAAGCACCACCAAAAAAAAAAAGTATTAATAGCACTTATTGCCATCAAAAACAGATAGAATACAGGAAAGATTTTGTTGGCACATTCCAAAAATCTTGGAGCTTAGATTGTTTTACCTTCCAGTTAGGCAAACTTACCAAG
>NW_006921696.1:9733668-9735939 GCF_000298275.1 Orycteropus afer afer
CCCAGAAATACAAATTCAACTGGCCTCCTAGTAAACATAGGAGCTTTGGTAGCATAGTGCCTAAGGCACTTGACTGTTAACCAGAAGGCTGGCGGTTCAAACCCACCAGCCACTCCTTGGAAGGAAGACTGGCCAATCTACTTCCATAGTGATACTGTCTCTGCAACTCAAGGAGGGTCTACTCCGTGGCACATAACAACAACAATAACTTAGTAAACATAATGCTTTACCCTTGTGTATTGAATAAAAATGTTTTCTCAGAGAAGAATTTCCTTATATTGGCAGTCAATAAGTGATTCATTTTCAGTTCACTGGTGACTACCTGCATTTAATATTGAGTTTTTCTCTCCAGCATCTTAAAACTCTCAGTCTTTATCAGCTATTAACATTCAGCCAATATTTATTGAGAACAAATCACAAGGCAAGTGTTGATGTACAAGTAGATTGGAGTATGAATAGTCCCTGGCTCGCACAAAGAGTTAACACACTCAGCTGCTGATCAAAAGGAGGTTCAAGTTCGCTCAAAGGCACATCAGAGGAAAGGCCTGGCGATCTACTTCCAAAAAATTAGTCATTGAAAACCCTATGGAAGCAGAACTAGATGGTGACTGGCTTGCTGCTACCAATCATTCTCACCAAGATCACAATAGATGGATCTTGATAGAATGGGGAAATAATGTGGAACAGAACCTCAAATATATTTTAAAAAAAAAAAAAAAAAAGACCTATTTTATTGGTTGAGCTTGGAAGGCTCCTTGGAACAATTGCCCTGAGATACTCTTCAAACCTTGAACCAAAACTAATTCCTGAGGTCACCCTGTAGCTAAATAACAAATTGAATCAATAATAAACCCAAACCAAACTCATTGCCCTCAAGTTGATTCGATTTGTCTCATAGTGACCCCTCCTTTGTTTCCGAGGTGGTATCTCTAGGGAAGTAGATTGCCTAATCTTCCTTCTGAGGTGTGGCTGGTGGGTTTGACTTGCCAGCCTTTTGGATAACAGTCAAATGCCTTAAGCACTACACCATAATATCACCCTTAAATTCTGAGCTCCTTTAAAAATCGCCTGTATGAGACCGAAAAAATCAACAACTACTTTAAAACAAAGATGAGAATGTAAAGCAGTAGGCAAATTAGATTAATGGGAACAGAACAACCAGAACAGAAATAGAGAGAGTACTCATACATTGTCAAGAATGTAACCAATGTCACTGAACAACTTGCATAGACATTTTTCAATGGGAACCTAAACTGCTGTGTAAAGCTTCACTGAAAACACAACAAAATATTGTTTAAAAAGAGGAAGAAAGAAAGAAATGCCTATGAAGCCAAGTTGTATTCTGACACACATGGAGTCTCCATAAGCCAGAGTGGACTCAATGACAATAGGTTTTGGTTTTCCTGCCACTTAACAGTTGTAAGGTCTTGAGCAAACTGCTTATCTTGTCAGTGCTTCAGGATTCTCGCCTGTAAAAATGATTATGGCTTTGTTTCTTATTTAATGAGAAACTGGGGGTACCTGGGAGAGATCTTCCACATGCTGCTGCCACCATATCCTGGCCTGACTGCATCCACATAATGTATTCTACTGTATCTTCACAAGGTTGATGTTGGATTAATTGATGTAAAGTGCTTGTTGTTGTTGTTGTTGTTATGTGCCGTCAAGTCGGATCCAACTCATAGTGACCCTTCCTTGGGTTTCTGAGGCAGTATCACTACAGAAGTAGACTGCCCATCTTCCTTCCAAAAAGAGTGCCTTAGAACACATTTAAAAAAAAAAAAAAAAAGTGGTATACCTGCTTTATAAACTGCTAGGACTGAGGTGAAGGAAGAGACTAGTAAGAAAGCTGATATATTTAAAGGAGTGATTAAAGGGATGAGTGATGACAGATATTAAAAAATATGAAAACAGTAATCAAAGTGAAACTACCTTTCTAACTAGGAAAAAAATGCAAATGAATGACTTATTCATAAGTGGATAACCACTGTTATCCTGCTATTGTTTATAATTTTATTTCTTCCTGGAACACCTGATTGGGTCTAATAGATTGAGAGGTTTCCAAGGAGAAATTAGATAATTTTAAAAATTTCTTCCTGACAGGA
Organism: Orycteropus afer afer; assembly: GCF_000298275.1. NCBI lineage: Eukaryota > Metazoa > Chordata > Mammalia > Tubulidentata > Orycteropodidae > Orycteropus > Orycteropus afer. The sequence continues at coordinate 9,735,774 of NW_006921696.1, forward strand.
CAATCATTAAATCATTGGCATTTATTGAGAACTAAAAGCTGTGTATTTCCTTCTTAATTCCTTTACATTTTACAAAATCATTTAGTTCTAAGTGACACATTCCAGAAGAGTCTGTGTCACTCACACCAAAATACTCTTCTGCTACTCAGATAATGGGAGCTCCAGG
>NW_006921696.1:9736349-9744527 GCF_000298275.1 Orycteropus afer afer
GAACTGACTCCACAGCAGTGTTTTTTTGTTTGTTTGTTTGTTTGTTTTTTCTTCTTTACTCAGATAATAGTAGATAAAGAAACAAGGGACTTTCAGACAGCAATTTACAATTGAGTTCTAGTTCTAGGGGAAGTTCTCTTCCCCACACTTTCCTCCTCAGACCTGAAGACTTATGTATGGTGGCCATGGGAATTTTGGTTGTTATAGTGAGTCTGTGGGCCCAGAAAAACAAGAACTTTGAAATATGGAAACCCTTTGCAGAAGCTGGCTCTGAGAACTGATAGGGTGGAGGATGGGGACAGCTGCCCAGCTCTGGTGATGGACCCTTTTGCTCTAAAATGGCATCCGTTTTTTTTTTTTTTTCCCCTCTCTGCTTGAATTCTTTCATTTCATTTTACTATAGCCTGAAACTCTACCAATTAGAAGTTCACCTGAGTCAACAAATACATTCTTCCAAATATGAAAACACTTCTGGAAGGGTTACATTTATCAATGCCTTTATTAGGAATGTAGTTGTATTGCCAACTCTGTGCTAGGCATTGGAAGTAGAAACGGAAGATAGTTATGAAGTGGGAAAAAAAAAAAAACATAATCCCTGCCCACCTCCAACCACAATCTGGCAGGAAGAAAAGGTGTATAAACATGTAGTTACATGACAATATGTTATATGTTTTATATTTTTTAATGTTATACATTTTAAAAATGTGATTTCTCAGCAGTGTTGGCAAAAGTACCGCTTCTCACTCTGAGTGGGAGCTTGTAGACGACCCCTTGAGGGTCAATTGAAGATCTAAGGTCAGAGAAGAGGCCTTAAGGCATTCTATGAAGAGGGACTGGTCTGTACAAGGGCAAAGGAGCAGCAAAGGGCCCCACTTGGCAAGCAGGAAATATTTGGTCTAGTCATAGGGTGTGGAGTAGGGTGGGATCGCTGAGCTGATAAGGAACAAGGATCAGATGAGCAGATGACAGCTGGATTGCAGAAGACCTAATAAACTAAATTTAAGAGATTAGACAGTATCTTTTAGTCAAAAGAAAGGCATGCAAATGTTGGAACTGGACATGGCAGGCCAGATTTGTGTTTTCAAAAGATAATTCTGGCAGCAGCACCACTTCTTACAGAATCATATTTGCATTTTCTTAAGAATTGGAAAGTTATACTTAGGAAATGGGAAATGAGCGTAGGAAAGGTTAGAAAGATCACACTGTGAAACACTTTGGGGTAGTCCTGTCAGAGATACTCTATAGGAGATCTATAGAAAATGTTACACACAAGAGAGATGAAATGGAGGCTGAAAGAGAGATTACCAAATAATGAAGTTAAACAACATGGACTGTTTTACAAACTACAGCCTGTGTGTCAACTCCAGCTTGCTACACTCACACACACACACACATATGTATATATACACACAACACGTGAGCTAAAAATATTTATAAGGAGCTCTGGTAGCACAGAACCTAAGGCAGCTGACTGCTAACCAGAAGGTTACTGGTTCAAACCTACCAGCCACTCTGTGGAAGCAAGATTGGGCAATCTATTTCCATAAAGATTTACCACCTCGGAAGCCCAGTGGGGGTCGCTTTGAGTCAGAATTGACTCAATGTCAGTGGGTTTTGTTTTAATGGTTGAAATCAAATCAAAAGAAGAATAATATTTTTTGACAAACAAAAATTATATAAAATTCAAATTTTAGCATCTGTTAATAAAATTTTATTGTAACACAGCCATGTTCTGTCCTTTTGCAACACCTATGACTGCTTTCGGGAGCTCTAGTGGCACAGTGGCATGGTGCTTAAGGCATTTGACCGCTAACCAGAAGGCTGGTGGTTCAAACTCACCAGCCACTCCTCAGAAGGAAGACTGGTACTTCAGTAGAGATACCACCTGGGAAGCCCAAGGAGTGGTCACTATGAGTTGAAACTGACTCAACAGCAGCGAGTGAGTGAGTGAGTGAGTGAGTGATAACTGCTTTCATGCTGTAATGGCAGAGGGGAATAATTATGACAAGGACTATATGGCACACACAGCCTGAAATATTTATTATCTGGCCCCTTATAAAAAAAAATTGCAGGGATGTCCAAAGGACATGAGTTTAGAAATAAAAAAGCAAATTCTCTTCCTTCCTTCTCCCAGCAGGTCAATGAATGTATGAAGGACCTGGAAAAATGTGAATGTCTGTGCCTCACATGCTGCTGTCTAACCAGTAAACAAACCTATTACCCTCAGGTCAGTTCTGAATCATGGCGACCCCAGGTGTGTCAGAGTAGAACTGTGCTTGTAGGGCTTTTAGTGGCTGATTTTTCAGACTTAGATTGCCAGATCTTTCTTCAAAGACATCCCTGGGTGCACTCTAACTTCCAACTTCTCAGTTAGCAGCAGAGTGTTACCACTATCTGTACCACCCAGGGATTCTCCCTCTAATCAGGCACTCAGGAATATATTTATATCTTCCTCTGACACCGTACCCTTTTCTCCTGGACCAGAAGCCCAGGACCCCTGATTCAGAACTATGACTTTAACTGATAGCATAATGATTCAGCTATGTTGGAGTTTTAAAAAAGCATTTGGAAGGCTCCCTTGGGAACTTTGGGAAAACTCTCTCCAAATTGCATACATTAGTGTGAAAATGAACTTTTAAAAACAGCTTCTTTGTAAACTGTTGAGCTGCATATACTGGCTTAAGGTATTCTGGAGGTTTTCTTCATGTGGTTGAGCCTAAGTCTATGTGACTTAACAGTGTTAAAGCTCATTAAAAAAAAATATATATATATATATGACTAGGGCTTGGAAGCATGCCAGTAAAGGTTTCCTGATTACTACACACTGACTACCTTGGATTTTGCTTGGAAAACTAGTGAATGAGGCATACAGGATGTAAAGCTAGGGATTATTGAGTTTTATGAATTGGGGTTTTTATGACTGACTTCAAATTATGTCTGGAAGTAAAGATATTGGGGTGAGGATTCAAGAAGGTGCAGCTTAGTTCATGGGACTTAAATTAAAACATACTTAATGACAAAATTCACATAGAACCACTCTGCAAAAACATTTCTAGTTTTTCAGGCTTAAAAGTATTATATTAAATGCTTGATAGGATTTTTTTCATCCCCTGCAGAAATATTTGTCAAATGCTTACGAGGTGCCTGGCCCCATGTTATCTACATTGATTGAAAAATAGTTAAGATTCTTCCCTTTCCTCAAATAACTTACTTTTAAAGACAGAGAACCATACAAATAACTAAACAAGAAGGAAAGCAGTGGAGAGTTCATAGATAAAATCAAAGTATTGTTTAGGTCAGTTATGACAAAAAGGAAGCAGTCATTTCAAGATAAACATGTTACCATCTATAAAGCAAGTGGAGTTTCTAAATAGAAAAGCTCTAATAAATATAAAATTATCAAAGACCAAACCAATCTCTACTTTTAATTCCAGACACAGCAGAAAAGCCTTAGATGGCACATTTTGATAATTGATCTTAAAGTTACAAGGGCAGTTGTTATTCAAGACAAGCTATCACATGCTCATGGTTAGAACTCTGACTCAGTTAAATCTATCCTCCCAGAATTTAATGCTAGGCAATAAGTACAAAAAGGGTTTAATATGTTTATTGAATAAACGAGTGTCACTATTTTTTAGTCAATCCAAACTTTAAATGTATTTGGAAAATATAACTCTGAAACTGGTTGAAAAAAATTCTAGTCCATAGTCAAATCAGTAGTACCTTGGCTACACTGTCACAGAACACTGAGTCAAGAAGCTTGCCCTTGGCAATTATTATTGACCAAGGCAAAGAAAGGAAGTCCACAAACCCAATCCAGGACTTGATTTTTTTATTCTGCACCACCTCAATAAACATAATGGGACTCTCTTGAGACATGGGCTTATGAAATAGAACTGCTTTAAAATATCCAGCAACTTTATGTTATTTACTGCCTTTAAAATGAGACTAACAACAATATTATAATCATTATTATTATAAATTCTACCTAATATAACACACCTAATCCTCACTTCAGGAGCTCTGGTGGTATAGTGTCTAAGGCATCTGACTGCTAACCAGAAGTTTGGCGGTTCAAACCCACCAGCCACTTCACAGAAGTAAGATTGAGCAATCTACTTCTGTAAAGATTTACCTCCTCAGAAACCCAATAGGGGTTGCTATGAGTTGGAATCAACTCTATAGCAGTGGGTTTGCATTTTTTTGGTTAGTCGTTGCTTATTGACTCTCTCATTATCCAACGTTTCACATTTACAACAATAGTAAAAAATCTACTATCCAACTATTTTTCATATGAACAACATACATCTGGCAGTAACGTACACTGAGGTGCAAGGGGAGAATAACATTGGCTGTAATCGTTATGTGTCCACTTGGCTGGGTCATGATTCTCAGAGGCTTGGCAGTTATGTAATGATGTAGTTATTATCCACTTTGTGATCTGATGTAGTTATCCTCCATTTTCACATAACACTGATTTTCACCTAACAACCTAGTCTTTGGAACCTAACCATATCAATAAGTGAGAACTGGATGTAATAGGTTTAATTAAGCAATATAGTCTTGTGTGGTTGTTATGTGCTGTCAAGTCTATTCCAACTCATAAAAATCCTATACGACAGAGTAAAACTCCCTCAAAGGATTTCCTAAGCTGTAATCTTTAGGGAAGCAAATCACCCACTCTTCTCTTCTGTGGAGCTACTGATGGGTTTTAACCACCAACATTTTGGTTAGTAACTGAGTGCTTAACCTTTGCACCACTAAGAGTCCTTGTAACATAACATGACATAACACAACATAATATAATAATGGCCTATAAAATGGGATGATTAAATGACTAATCTTTTTAAAGTGCTTACACAGTATCTGGGACATAATAATTTGTGTTAGTTTTATTGTTAATTTTGTTATTGTTATCCACACTTACCAGGAAGAACAATGATGCAATTAAAACCAAACTATTTCTTCTAAACTTTGGAATTGGTTACATGCATTTTCAATGCGCAATAGATTTTTATTTCCTCTAATAAAATCTGTCCTTGTTGATTTCAGTTTTATTTACTCATTCATTCATAAAAGTGATCAGTGAAATTCATTCATTCGGAATTTAGTGACATTAACCAATGCTTCTTCTCCCATTTTTATTTTCAAACTAGAATTAAAAGTCCAGATATATCTTGGTCCCTGTCCTCAAGGAGATCATAGTATACACAGAGAGGCAGTCAAACAAATCAAGGATTATGGGACAGTTAGGTGTTTGCCACGATAGAGGTATTCTCAGGTACAGTGCAGGAGACCTTCCAACCCAAAATTCAGTGTTCAGACAAACTTCTTTTGAAGAGATGGTTCTTGGACATAATTTTGAGAAATTAGTAAAACTTGGCAAGGAAAGGGAGGTGAAAGCAGAAATCATTCCAAGCAAGGGAAGCATATGACACATTTGTTTTCAACAGCAAAAACAAAACTACATTTAATTTTTTTTTGCTGAAACAAAGGTTATGTGTTGGGTTTTATTTGACTTCCACAAAATCAGATCAGAGACAATGATTCAAATGCAGTTTATCAGTAAGGTGATCCCAGGAAACACTGAGAAGAGTATGGAAAAGTGAGCTGGGTAGGGAAAGGCAGCCAATAATGGACACTTTATCAAGCCTGTTACCACTGGGAGTAAATGGAAAATAACAACACTGGGGAACTTTGGGAGTTGAAGCAGAACACAGGCATCAGGGGTTTCTCATTCCAAGCTAAGGGAATTGGAGTATTATTTTAGCACCAACCCTTGTCAGTCATTGAGGACTGCTAGGGGAGTGATTAGAAGTCAGTTGGAGAAGACATTGAGAGCATCAACACTACCTGTCTCTTTGGGCATAGTTACAAGCTAGATTCCAATAGGAAGGAGAAGATAATGAAGAAATATTCTTGCTCAGCAAAGAAATTTGAACGTTATTCTTACAGGGATCTTTTGAAATGTCTTAAGAAAGCGGTAAGAGAAATAGATTTCATTTTATAAAATCTACTTCTGCTATCTCTTTGGAAAATGGATTAGAAGAAGCCCTGATTGTGTGATGGTTTAAGTGCTCAGCTGGTAAGCAAAAAGTCGAGGGTTTGAACCCACCAGTTCTGCAGGAGAAAGATGAGACAGTCTGCTTCAGTAAAGACCATAAGGTTCTTAGAAACCCTACCCCACTAGCATCAGTTGCTGAGTGTTCTGGTTGCTTAGTACCCCTCTGACAAGAATATACCACAAATGGGATGGCCCTATCAAACAGGAGTTTATTCTTACAATTTGGAGGCTTTAAGTCCAAGTTCAAAGTGCCAAGCCCTAGGGGCTGGGTGAAAGCCCTTCAACCTTGGAGTCCAGCTCTGCCTCCTGCTCCTGGCCCACTGGAGCTAGAGGCATTTCTTCACTCAGACAGCTGCAGGCTGCTGAGGCTGAGAAGCCCCAATTGACAAGTCAAAAGGCACAGTCCCAATGTTACCAAACCACATGGCAGTCCATTAACTTAAGTTCATCGTAAGTCCCAAGGTCGGCAGAGCCTGGCAGGCTGCTGAGCAACGACACGGCTACATGCAGGGTCCAAGCATGCCATAGGCTAGAGACTATTTTCAAAGCTTCTCCTTATATACAAGAAGAAGACCACATCCCTAGGGCAGCTGCTCACAGTAGAGTCCACCATGGAGTTGATTACCAGTCTCATCATGGGGAATACTACATCCAGCTGTCCAGCCACTCAACTAGGCGTAGCCAAGTTGACACACAAACATAACCACCACACTGAGGAATTGATTCCTACTTATAATGTGTGTCAGAATAGAACAGTGTTCCATAAAGTTTTCAGTGGTTGATTTTCAAAATTAGATCACCATGCCTTTCATCCAAGGTTGGATTTAAATTGCCAACCTTTCAGTTAGTGTACTAGGAGTTGTTGCTGTTGTATGCTGCCAAGCTGACCCTAAAGGACAGAATAGAACTGTCACGTGGGTTCCCTAGGCTGTAATCTTTACAGGAGTAGATCGCCAGGTCTTTTCTACCACAGAGCCATTAGGTGGGTTCCAAGCACAGATCTTCTCATTAATAGCCAAGCGCTTTAACCATTGCACCACTAGGGCTTCAGACTAAGGGTACCAAAAAAACTCACTGCAGTGGAGTCAGTTCCTCATAGTGACCCCTCCTTGGGTTTCTGAGGCGGTATCTCCACAGAAGTAGATTGCCCAGTCTTCCTTCTGAGGAGCGGCTGGTAGGCTTGAACCACCAGTCTTCTGGTTAGTAGTCAAATGCTTTAGCCACTAAACCAACAGAGCTTCGAGACTAGGAGTCTGCATGCGCACACACTGCCCTAGAGTCAGATCCGACTCATAATGACCCCTCCTTGGGTTTCTGAGGCAGTATCACTAGGGAAGTAGATTGCCCAACCTTCCTTCCAAGGAGTGGCTGGTGGGTTTGAAATGCCAGCCTTGTGGTTAGCAAATGCCTTAGGTACTACCCACCACAGATCCTAGACTAGGAGTAGGCAGGCAGCCCTAATTAAAAAGTTGTTGTCATCTTCCTGAAAAAGGAGGCTGGTCTGAAAGAAGGCAGTAGCAGGGGAAACATAGAAGAGCAGGCACAATAGAAAGAAATTAACATAGAAAGACCTCCAAAGCTTTAATTCTGAATTCCATTCATATGGAAGAGCAAGAGGGCAGAGTTTCAGGTGATAGCAGGTTTCTCTTTGGAAAAACAGGCTTTGAAGAAAAGATCAACAACATCAGATTTAGAAATTGTGAGTGTGCAGTTAGCAGTAAAAATTAAAAATCAACAGAAATTTCTCAGCTGAAGATAATGCTTTGAGGGTTCTCAGTATATAAATGGTGATGCAAGACATTATCTAAGGTGGTCTTAGCCTTGTGGGAGTCAAGAAGAAAACGTAGTTATCATGTAATGCAAAACAAGGCAGGTAAACAATTATGTGATGGAATTATTAGCAAAATGCCACAGGAGAACTCTTTATGTTTACACAGGAAGTCACCGAATATTATAAACCAGGAAATCTTTTGGTCTTAAACACTAAGCAAAAGTAGATATTTATTTGGTGAATAAAGGGATGGGGACATTCCTGGCAGAAGGATGACTTGTTCAAAGACAAAGCAGTGTAAACGTGTGACTCATTGAACTTGTGATAATGTAAGACCAAGGAA
>NW_006921696.1:9749544-9760348 GCF_000298275.1 Orycteropus afer afer
GTCAGGGGTCCAAGATTATCTTCTGTGTCTGTGTTAATTGGTTTCCCTTTTCTTTGTTGAAGAGGGTCTGTGCAGTCCTTCTGCCTAGTCCACCATCTTGCCGGAACTCCTCCATCCAATAACCTCTTTAATCCCATTACTACACAAATTATAATCTTCCATACCTATTTGTTAAGGCAGGGCCCATTAAAGCATTCACCAGGCACAGTTCAAGATATAATGATTATTTAATGGAAACAGTTATTGTTGTTAGTTGCCACTTTGAGCTCAACTCATGGTGGCCCCATATGTGCAGAATAGAGCTGTGTTCTATAGGGTTCTCAAGCTTGTGACCAGTACCCTACCAAGGAGCCTCTGGATGGGTTTGAAAGGCCAACTTTCAGTTAAGCTTAGTCCTTAACAGAAACAATGTTGTTGTTATGTTCTTATGTGCCATCGAGTCTGACTCTTAGTGACCACTCCTTGGATTTCCAAGGCAGTATCATTATGAAGTAGATTGCCCAACCTTCCGAGGAGTGGTTGGTGGGTTTGAACCACCAGCCTCTGGTTAGCAGTCAAATGCCTTAGGCATTATGCTACCAGAGCTCCTAACAGTAACAATAGTCTATTTGAACAAAAAGGTATCGATTCAGATTTCCTATCCATTTAAATAAATGCTCACCCACTTAGTCTTGATTAAAAAAAAAAAAAAGCACTGCCATCAAGTGGACTCCTACTCATAGTGAGCCCCATTGGGTTTCCCAGAAGGTAAATCTTTACAGAAGTAGATTGCCCAGATTTGCTTCTTCCACAGAGTGGCTGGTGGGTTTGAACCACCAACCTTCTGCTTAGCAGTCAGTCACTGTGCTACCAGAGCTCCTTTTAGTTCTGATTAGAAAGGTTCTATTATAAGCATATTCTATCTAAACTAGTCCAAACCTACTGTTTGCCTTAATGTGTTGTCTGACTTCTAGTAACTTCATTGTTATTTGCCTAACTCATAATGTAGCACCTGACGTAAAGTATTATTGTGGTTGTTGGTTGCCGTCCAGTAGCTCCATTCCCGCAGCATGTTTGTGATCTTTAGTGGTGTATGTGGCCACTGTGTATTTTGAGTGCCTTCCAACCTAAGGGTTGATTTTCCAGCACTGTATCAGAAAATATTCTATTGTGATCTATAAGTTTTTGATTGGGTAAATTTCAGAAATAGATCAACAGGCCTTTCTTCCTAATCTGCCTTAGTCTGGAAGTCCCACTGAAACTTATCTACCATGGGTGACCCTGCTAGTACATGAAATACTGACAGCATAGCTTCCAGCATCATAACAACATGCAAACCATCGCAGTACAACAAATTGGTAGATGGGTGGTGCTTCATTGGCGTACTGGCTGTCTTATAAACACTTTTTTTTTTAACCAATTCTCAGGATTTAGATGATTTTTAAATAAAAGGAATAGTTTGGATTTGATGATTCTAAAGAGTTCTACATTGTGGTGAACACCTGTTACTGACTGTGCAGAAATCTTCTTCATTTTTCTTATAACAGGACTGCTATTTTGCTTTGGTGATCTATCCTCCATTACTGGATAAAGTTCTGATGTGTGCCCCTTAAGTTTCACTCCCTTCCTTGGCCAAGTTATGGTCACAAGACCACACTAGGCAAACCCTATGCTTTTTCAATGTAATTTAAAATTTTTGAATAAAGTGTGACGGGAACTGAAAAGAGCTTCTACATATCTGAAGCTACTCTAGTTCTGTCTTTTCCTAACACTAGATCTTCCGATTTAATTCTTTTATTTATGAGCTGCCCTACAAAGTGCAACAAACTTTGTTTTCGCTTCACTGCTGCAGAATTAGCTTCTGTTGTTTGTAACCAAAGAATTTTAATGATACATAGTTCTAAAATTCTATGAAACTTGACAGCAAGAGGAGAAAGAAGAGGGAATGAAAGTAGAAAATAAGAGAGAAGCATGTTGAGAGGAGAAGCATATTAAAACATAAGGTGTTTTAAATAAAATGAGTGCTCTCTCTCTCCAAATGTGTGTGTGTTTATGTATGTGCGTGTATAAAGTTGTGGTAAAATTTACATAGCATAAGTGCCATTTTAATTGTAGAATTCAGTGACATTAATAATACCCACCATGTTTGTGATATTATCACCATTAACCATTTCCAAAAGTTTTACATCACTCTAATAGAAGCTTAGTTCCCTTTTATCAATAATTCCCATCCATTCCTCCTCCACAGCCTCTGTGTATATTTTTTCATTAGTAAGTAGGAGGCTATGATCAGTGACTTTGAAATTTACTTAACAAAATGATCATTTGAGATGTTTGTTTGAATGTAAATTTCCAGGCTCTACTCCCTAAGGTTCTAAATGGGTAAGTCTGCATATGTGGTAGGGACTCTGGTGGCACAGTGGTTAAAGATGTATGGTGGTTCAAACCCACCAGCTACTCAGCAGGAGAAAGATGAGGCATTCGGCTTCTGTAAAGATTTACAGGCTTGGAAACCCTTTTGGGCAGTTCTACTCTGTCCTATAGGATCACTGTGAGTCAGTATTGACCCTATGACAGTGGATTTTTATTTTGGTGTGTATGGCCTGGGAATATGCATATTTTATAACCTTCCCAGATGATTCTCAGACAACGCTTTGGGAAACACTATATAGGTTGTACTGTATATGTAAAATGACAGCCAATCAGATCTATGACCCTGATAAAAATATGCGTGTTCCAGTTCAGTTTTACAAAATAGTCCCAAACTTCCAGTGAAAATGACTGCTTCATAAAATGTTCTAGCTTTGTCAGTAACAGGGCTTTGAACCAGTTGAAAACAGCTCAGTAACTGTTGTCATAAACAAGGGCCATATATGCATTGCATGGCAATCAAATCTGTTACTGGTATCTTGAGCCAATAGGAAACAAACAGCTGTACTCCAACTCAAAGACAACCATACCACTTTGGGTGTGGTTGCTCCCCAAAGAGCAGGTCAATAATGTTGCTTTCCAAAAGTCCTGCCATAGTCCTTCCTCCTGTAAGTTTCAGTAGCCTGAAGAAGCCTGATGATGCAGGAGGTCGGATTATCCTCACTGCCAGATGCATGCCATTAATGCACAAAACCGTGGGATAGAAGATTTTTTACTGTTATCGTTAATGTGATATGTCAGATAATGAGGTAGGCAATAAGGGAAGAGTAGGCATAGTTTCAATGTTAATTATGTTGAACAAGGGCCAATAAGATTACAAGAGGGAGAATTTGCATCAGAAAACTAAAACTATCATTTTTATTTTATAATCCATTTTTATAATTTAGATAAGATTAGCTTTCATGGGGGTATTTTATTCCTTGTTGATCTTTTGAATAGATTTGTGTTCTCATTTGCATGAGAAAAAAATCTCTATTATAACAGTTGAAAATTTGTTATTACAGCGTATCCCATAAAGTAGAGATGAAGTGGTGCCAAGGCTTTAATACGTTACTAGACCATTTCTGGGGAGCTCTAGTAGCCTAAGGTACTTTGCTAATGAGAAGGCTGGCGATTCAAACCCATCAGCCACTCCGCGGAAGAAAGATGCGGCGATCTACTTCCGTAGTGATACTGCCTCAGAAACCCAAGGAGGGGTCGCTATGAGTTGGGTCCGACTCAACGGCACACAGCAACAGCAACAAGAGACCATTTCTGTAGGTAATGTTATCTCTAGGACCAACATACAGCACATACCATGCAATTTCCACAAACCTACATAAAACATTGAGTTACTTTTTCAACTGTCAAGGTAACAGAAAGAATAAACGGATCTCACATAGTCTTACCCAAAGTGTTCTTACACAATGAAGAATTTCATCTATTCTTTTTCTTTTTTAATGTGGTTTATACTTTTAGAAATATAGCTTTATATAAAAGCTATAAGACAAATATATTGCAGGGAATAGTTAAGGCCTGATTGTGCTTGTTTGTGATGCTCAGTTTTAGTTAAACTGCTAATTTGCTTAACTTTTAATAATATTATTTGATTATAGTGTTATTCAGTAGATCAATGCAAACTGTCATCCTAGAAGCAAAGAATACTGTTTTAACTCCCTTTTAAATTTTAAATTTAATTCATCAGGCCTCAACAATTGTTTATTGAATATCCACAAGAAGGATGGAAAAAATGCATGAAGTGAGAGGTTTTATAATATAATCTTTTAAATGAATAGATTAAGAAGTGGATTTTAAAACTAAGAAGCTAAAAAAGTCATCACACAGAGGAACATTAGGTCACAATTGTAGACTAAGGAGCCCAACCACACAGAGCTCAAGAAAGCCCACATGATGCTACTAAAATTAAAAGAAGATGGCTGTTCTCTCGGTCTGCTTCCTGCACATGACGCTCATGAGGTTTACAGCATGGGATGGAAAGTGCAATAAACACCAGTGTCAAGAATTGGATGAATATTTAAAAATTAGTCATGGACTTAGAGAAGTAACTTTCATTATTCATATACAAGCTTACTATTGAAAAAATGGTATGAAACAAACACAAAATTTTTTTGTTAGAACTTCAGGGTTAAAAAAATAAAAAGACATCCTGCTTTCTACTACCAGTACATGTGACAAATCATAACTGACCATGTCTGTCATAACATTTACCAAACATTCCAATTAGGTAAAAGGAGAATCATTTTTCTACTAACTGTTCTTCATATAATTTTACCAACATCTTGGATTTTTCTTTCCCTCAAACTCATTGCCATTGAGTCGATTCCAACACATAGCGAACCTTCCATGGGTTTCCAAGGCAGTATCTCTACGGAAGTAGATTGCCCAGTCTTCCTTCCAAGTAATGGCTGGTGGGTTTGAAATGTAGCCTTCTGGTGAGCAGTCAAATGCCTTAGGCACTAGGCCACCATAGCTCCTTTTTCCTTCCCAGTAATCTTAATTTATAACTTGAAGTACTTGGTGTTGAAGATCAAAGACTTCAACCTTCCATATAGCTTGCACCTCAACATAAAGAAAATAAAAATCATCACAACTTGACCAACAAGCAACAGCATGATAAATGGAGAAAAGATAGGAGTTGTCAAGGATTTCATTTTAATTGGATCCACAATTAATGGCCATGGAAGCGGCAGTCAAAAAATCAAATGATGTATTGAATTGGACAAATCTGCTGAAAATTTTTCTTTAAGCACTTAAGAGCTAAGATGTCACTTCGAAGACTAAGGTGCACCTGATCCAAGTCATAGTATTTTCAATAGCCTCATATGCATACGAAAGCTGGACAATGAATAAGGAAGAACCAAGGAGAATTGATGCCTTTGAATTGTGGTATTGGCAAAAAATATTGAATGGATCATGAACTGCTAAAAGAACAAACAAATCAAGCTTGGAGGAAGTACAGCCAGAATGCTCCTTAGAAGCGAAAATGGCCACATTTCATCTCTCATATGTTGGTCATGTTGTCAGAAGGGACCAAATATCCTGGAGAAGGGACCATAATATCCTATAGAAGGACATTATGCTTGGTAAAGAACAATGTCAGCAAAAAAGGGGATGATCCTCAATGAGATGGATTAGACAGTGGCTGCAACGATGGACTCAAGCCGAACAACAATTGTGAGGATAGCCCAGAACCAAACAATGTTTCTTTCTGTTGTACATAGGGTCTTTATGGCTTGGGATCAACTCAACAGTACCCAACAACAATCTTAATTTAAGAGTCCCTGGGTCATGTAAACAATTAATGTGCCCGGTGTTAACCAAGGGGTTGGAGGTTCAAGTCCACCCAAAATTGTCTTGGAAGAAAAACCTGGTTTTCTACTTCTAAAAAATAGCTACTGAAAACCCTATGGAGGACAGTTCTATTGTCACACACATGGGTCACTATGAGTCAGAGTTAAAGCTCTACACCAACTGCTTTAATCTTAGTTTATCTGATAATTCGTACTTTTGATCTTAGAATATGGAGGGTGGAGAATTTTTAATTCAATTCAATATTATTCAACAATAGGTTATTGAATAACTACATGATACTTGACATTGAACTAGACATTGGGGAAGATGCTAAAGATAAATATGATCCTTGCCCTCTAAGAGCTGGAAATTCTACTAAAAGATGAAGTAGTTGAAGTACTATGAGATAACAAGTGAAGCTTTTGAGGATGATGGTATTGATGATGGTGGTGTTTTCTAAAAAAAACATTACCATTGTCTTTAATACTCAAGAAAATAATAGAGGAATATTCGTAATGAAAATCAAGACACTATTCTACAGAGTAAAAATGGGAAAAATATAATGGATAGCTATTGCTCTCAGTGGTCCTTCTTATATAAGGCAGAAATGGATAATAAAGGAAAGGAATTCTATATCTGTTAGAATGCATATCTGGAAGATTCTGCTGTCAATAAACATTGATCCTCAAAACTGGAGATCCTGGACAGAGCAGGAGGAAAAATGTGAAAAAAATTCAAAAACACAAAAATGACCAGAATTACTGGTCAGATAGGGTCTGGTGTAACCCCCAAGACTATGGCCCCAGATGATTCTTCGGGCCTAGAATTGGACTCACTTCCATGGATTGTCTTCCAGCCCAACAGTAGAAAGACCAACATGCACAGCCACTACCCCAGAGCAATGCACTTACCTACTCTAAGGAGATGCATCCCTTAGAGCAATCAGCCATGAGGCATCACATGGGCAGCATTCATACAGAGGGAAGTCTGGACAGACAGAAGTGAATAGATAAGAAGGGCACAGAAAGGGGGTAGCCACAGGGACAAGAGGGGAGGAGAGTTTGTTATGGTAGGGAAGGTATGTATATATCTATATGTGTGTGTGTGTGTGTACACACACACACACACACACACATGTATATATATAGTACCCTTATTTTTTTACATTATATCAGAAATGATAGACTTTGGAGTTCCGACAAGATGGTGGAATAAGCAGACAAGCTACACAGACCATCTGCGACAAAGCAATGAGAAACCAATTGAAACAGATACAGAAGACAATCCTGGAAACCTGAGCTTTGAAGGGAAGAATAAAGTAGATTAAACACCAATTAGTAGAAGAACCTAAATGAAACCATGAGTAAGGAGACAAATGGAGCTGGAGATTGCCAGCTACCCTCAGGGCACAGCCATTTTGAACAATTCCCAGTAGCAACCTAAGAATCAGGTCTGCTCACTAAGGACTGCATGGGCAAGGACAGCATGGTGCCTGACAACCAGAAGAAAACAGGGAAGAAGACAAACAGACCTGTGGGCTGCCTGTAGCTGTCCTCAGGGCAAAGTCATTCTGAATATTTGGAAGCTGCAGGCACAGCCATTTTGAAAATATGCAAGTGGTGATCTTACCTGAACAACAACTTTACAGTAGGCTCCACTTGATGGGATAACACAGGCAACCCCACTGGAGGCTGGGGGCTGGAAAAGTGCGATATTCTCCTTGTTACTCGTATACCCCATGCCCTCTTGATGAATAAAGGTGGGGCCATTCTCCACCGCCGCTCACCTTCTTGATCAGCAGGAATTCCATCCTGGTCTATGCCCTGATGGAGACTGGGTGCTGTGCTCCACCCTCCACAGTTTTTATTATTATTGTTGTTGCTTGTTTTCAAATTATCCTTTTTATCTTCTTCCTTTCTTCTTCATTTGTTTTCCTCTTTCCCTTCCCTGGTTCTTGGTCTTTTTTTGTTTTGTTTTGTTTTGTTTTGTTTTTAGCTCTTCCCTTTTCCTGGTTCTCCATTTTTTTCTTTCTTTTGGTTCTTCCCATTCATTGTTTTTCCTGTTGCAGACTTCCCAGTTTTTCTTTCACTATTCTTTTACTGTAGCTCTTTTATATCATTCCTCACTCCCAGAAATTGTGTTTTTTTTTTCTTTTTCTCATTATCTATCATTTATACTTTTATTTAATATATTCTGAATTTTTTTCAATTTTTTCTTCTCATGTATTGCATTTTTGTTTGTATTGATTGTTCATGCTTGTTTATGTGGTTTGAGATTTTTGTTCTCTTCTTATTATTTTTGGCTTTATTTATTTATTTGTTTGTTTTTGTCTAATTGAGTGGGATACAGCAACCATTCCAACACAACCCAAGCATACCTGCACCTCCTGCGGCACCACCCACTGAGTTGTGATGGTAGCCAATAACAATTCAACTCATCCTCAATTGCTCCTTACAAACACCTAACAGAGTTCTGTACACACTCTCATTCTCTATCATACCCACCAGGAAACAGGTGGTGAGTGCCTAAGTGCTAACAACTAGTGAGTAGAGGAGTACAACATCCTGATAATACAAATATGTCCAAAGAAAATAGAGAAGAAAAAAAAAAAATCCATGGCAAATCACATCAACTGAAAACCACAAATTCAACAAAAATGCAATAACACCAAAAGGTCTTGGAGACAACAGACCATCACAGTGCACACAAGCAAAATAAAGTAGTAGAAACAAGGAATCAGGATACAAACCAAGAAAATATCCCCAAGGAAGAAGCAGCATTGGAACACCCTGATAAGGAATTCAAAAGAATTATATTTGAGTACCTTCCACAGATTGAGAGACAGATCAAGGAAAACACTGACAAATTTAAGGAAAACACAGATAAAACTCTGGAATAATTTAGGAAAACAATACAAGAACAAACTGACAAATAAAAAATTAGAAATGATACAAAAATAACAAATAGAAATCCAGAATATTAATACTAAGATTTCAGAAATAGATAACACATTGACTGGGCAAAGGAAAAGAATTGAATCCATTGAAGACAGTATTAATGAGATTGAAGACAAATACCCCAACACTACCTTGGTAAGGGATCAATCAGAAAAAATAAATGAAGAAAGCCTAAAATTCATATGGGACACCACCAAGGGGAATAACATATGTGTAATCAGTATTCCAGAACAGGAAGAGTAGAATGAAAGCAAAGAGAACATGGTCAAAGGTTTGTTAAAAGAGAATTTCTCTAATATGATGAAAGATAAGAAAAATTCATTCAAGAAGTTCAATGAATCTCAAATAGGATTGACCCCAAAAGAAAATCACCAAGGCATATCATAATCTAACTCACCAAACCCAATGACAAAGAAAGAATTCTGAAAGCAACATGGGAAGAAAGAAAGTTACCTACAAAAGGCAACCAATAAGACTAAGCTCTGATTTCTTGGCAGAAACCATGCAGGCAAGAAGGCAATAGGATGATATATATAAAAACTTGAAACAAGAGAGATTTCCGGTAAGATGGAGGAATAGGCAGACAAGCAACACAGACCCTCTTCAATAAAGAAAAGAAACCAATTGACAGAGATACAGAAGATAATTCCAGAGCCCTGAGCTTTGAAAGGAACTATACAGCAATGGATTAGGCACCAAATAGTGGAAAAAAATGAACAAAAACAGTGAGTTCAGAGACGATCGGAGCTGCAAACTGTCAGATACTCTGATAGGACCAACAGCCTGAATAGTTCCGAGTGGTGTTGGGACCTGAGAATTGACCTAAAAAAAGATCAGCCCCGGTCACCAAGGCCTGCAGGGTCGACTGCACTAGCAACCTATGACTAGCAAGGGAAACAGCAAGGTGGGAAACAACCTGAGCTCTTGACTTTCTGCTGTCCAGAGAGCTCAGCCATTTTGATTGTTTATGCATGGCAGCCATTTTGGATATCTAAAGTGACCGAGGGCACAGCCAATTTGAATCTTTACAAGTGGCAACCATTTTGGATTTTAAAGTGATAGCATCCTCATTCGGATTCCAGGGACCTAAGAATAAGCTCTGATTGTCAAGGTTGGTAGGGACATACGAGAGGCTGACAACAGGAAAGGAGACAGGTGGTGAGTGTATAAGTGCTGTCAACTAGTGAATACAGGAGCACAGCACATTACCCTGCTTGTGTAAATAACATACAAACAAAACAAAGAAAACGGAAATTGTGGGCAAGTCACTTGAACATACAATCACCAAATAAATATAAACACAAAAATGTCACAATGCCTCAGAGACAACAGAGCATCAGAGTCCACACAAAGAAGCAAAATAAAGCAGGAGAAACAAAAGACCCAAAACATATCCCTGAGGAAGACGTAGCATTGGAACTCAAAAGAATTACATTTAGGTATCTTCAATGAATTGAGAGGCAGATCAAGAAAAATACAGAGAAAAACCCTAGAACAATTTAGAAAGACAATACAAGAAAAAAAATGACAAAATAAATGAAAAATTAGAAATGACACAAAATCTACACACAGAAATCCAGAAGATTAATAGTAAATTTGCAGAAATAAATAAGACATTGAATGGGCAAATGAGCAGAACTGAATCAGTGGAAGACAGAATTAGGGAGACTGAAGGCAAACACCTGAACACTTCTTTGGAAAGGGATAAATCTGAAAACTGATCAAAACAAAATGAAGAAAGCCTAAGGTTCATGTGGGATACCATCAAACAGGATAGACCCCAAAAGAAAATCACCCAGACATATCATCATCAAACTCATCAAAACCAAAGACAAAGAAAGAATCACGAGAGCAGCATGGAAAAAAGTAAAAGTTACCTGCAAGTGGCAACCAATAAGCCTAACCTCGGATTTCTCCACAGAAACCATGCAGGCAAGAAGACAATGGGATGGTATATATAAAACACTGAAGGAGAAAAATCTCCAGCCAAGAATTATGTACCCAGCAAAATTGTCCATCAAATATTATGGTGAAATTAGGACATTTCCAGATAAGCAGAAATTAAGAGAATTTGTTAAAACCAGACCAACCTTACAAGAGATGCTAAAGGGAGCCCTTTGGACAGAGAAGCAACAACAGCCAACAAC
>NW_006921696.1:9760898-9768324 GCF_000298275.1 Orycteropus afer afer
GAGTGGATGACCAAACTATGGTACAGACATATAATGGAATGCTATACAGTACTAAAGAATAATGTAGAGTCTGCAAAACACTGCATAATATAGATGAACTTGGAGGACATTATGCTGAGTGAAATAAGTCAATCACAGAAGGACAAATATTGTATTAGTTTATTGTTGTGGAGGGTCAAGAAAGGTTTATATATAGAGGAAAAGTTTCTTTTTGGTTGCCAGAGGTGGGAGGGGAGGGGAGGGAATACTGAAAAAAAAAAAAAAAAGCATTGACTTATGTCACTTAAGTTTTGTGTATTTCACTGTACATAAATTATATTTCAATAAAATGCATTATAAAAAAAACTGAAAGAAAAAATTTCCAACCAATAATTATATACCAAGCAAAATTATTCTTCAAATATGAGGGTGAAATAAGGAGATTTCCAGATAAGCAGAAAATAATGGAATTTGTTAAAACCAGACTAAGGTTACAAGAGATGCTAAAGGGAATCCTTTGAGCAGAGAACCAACAACAGCCAACAATAACTGACAATTAATACACATAATGATATAACCCAGAAACCAACCCAGTTATGGAAATATTCAAAGTAAAATAAGCTTACAAGACTGTGAACAGGGAACCAGGTACATCAATTGGTAACTGAGGACAACTACAAACCAAAAAGAGGGAATACATAGTGTACTTACAGAATTTCTGAATATTGAGGAAGTCAAAACAATTGTGAGGTAGAACAGACTATTTTAAATTTGGGAAGAAAATAATAAAGCAGAGAGTAGCCTCAAAGAAAAATAATAAAGCTTCACATCAAAACTAAAAAGACAAGCACAAATAGGTAGCAAATACAAAAACAATAGCAATGAAGGGGATGATAACATGATTCATAAACAAAATGAACTCAGCACAGAAAATTATATCGAACAAAGAAACCAACAACACCATGAAAAAACACATAACAAAATGACATCAATAATTCATACTGGTTGATAATTACACTGAATGTAAATGAATTAAATGCACTATTCAAGAAATGGAGAGTTGCAGACTGGATAAAAAAACACGACCCATCAATATGCTGTCTACAAGATACTCACCTTAGACACAAAGAGAAAAGTGGAGGAGTGGATGACCTCTCCTAAAAATCAAAGGTGGGAAAAAGATATATCAAGCTAATGGCAGCCAAAAAATTGGCAAAATCAATTTCTGATAAAATAGACTTGTGGTAATTAAGGTTGTGTGGCTCTAGTTGAGACTCAGTAAGAAAACTACTAGATCTAATTGAGAGATTTAGTACAATGGCAGTATATAAGATCAACATACAAAAATCAGTTGTATCCTTCTACACCAGCAAAGAGGGCTCTGAAAAGGAAATAAAGAAATCAATACCTTTCCTAATAGCTACAAAAAAGATTAAATACTTGGGAAAAAAATCTCACCCAAAACACAAAAGACCATACAAAGAAAATTATAAAACACTATTTCAAGAAACTCTGGGAGATCTACATAAATGGAAGAGCCTACCATGTTAATGGATAGGAAGACTGAACATTGTGAATATGTCAATACTACCCAAAGCAATCCATCCATTCAATGCAATCCCAATCCAGATTCCATCACCATTTTTTAAAGACATGGAAAAACAAATCACTAATTTTATACGGAAAGGAAAGAGACCTTGGGTAAGCAAAGCATTACTGAAAAAGAAGAACAATGGCTCACATTCCCAGATCTCTAAACCACAGCAACAGTTGTCAAAACAGCCTGGTAATGGTACAATGACAGACACATAGACCAATGGAGCAGAATTGAAAACTCAGAAATAGATCCATCATCCTTTGTTCAGCTGCTCTTTGATAAAGGGCTGAAATCCATTAAATGGGGAAGAGAGAGTCTCTTTCACAAATGGTCCTGGTAAAACTAGATATCCATTTGAAGAAAAATGAAACAAGATTCATAACTCACAGCATACACAAAAACTAACTCCAGATGTATCAACTAACTCCAGATGTATCATTTAACTTAAATGCTAAATCTAAAACTATAAAGTCTATCAAGGAAAAAATAAGAGCAAACTTGTTATGTGCCTTCGAGTCAGACCTGACTCATAGCCACCCCTCCTTGGGTTTCTGAGGCAGTATCACTACGGAAGTAGATTGCCCAACCTTCCTTCCAAGGAGTGGCTGGTGAGTTTGAACCTCCAGCCTTCTGGTTAGCAGTCAAGTGCTTTAAGCACTACGCTACCAGAGCTCCTTTATTTTACAAGTAGACTATCAAGCATAACCGAAAATATACAAATAGTAGTAGGTAAACTAGATGATTGGGACTTTCTAAAAGTTAAATTCTTATGTGCATCAAGAGAACAAAAAGAGAACCTACAGAATGGGAAAAAATATTCAGCGATGACATATCAGACAAAGGACTTATCTCTAAAATTTATAGAAAACTCCAACACCTTAACATCAAAAAGACAAACAAACCAGTTGAAAAATGGGCAGAAGACATGAACAGACACTTCACCAAATAAGATATTCAGGCATCAACAAACACATGAGGAAATTTTTGAAATCATTATTCATTAGAGAGATGCAAATCAAAACAACCATGAGATGATATCTCACCCTAGCATTAATAGTAAAGTTTAACAAGACAGAAATAGTGTGGATGAACTTGGAGGACATTACAAAAAAAACCCAAACTTACTGCTGTCGAGTCGGATCCGACTCACATTGACCCCTCCTTGGGTTTCCAAGGCAGTATCACTACGGAAGTAGATTCTCTAACCTTCCTTCTGATGAGTGGCTGGTGGGTGAACCATCAGCCTTCTGGTTAGCAGTCAAATGCCTTAGACACTACACTACCAGAGCTCCCTGGAGGACAGGACAGCATGCTGAGTGAAACAGATCAGTCACAGAAGGACAAATACTGTATTAGTTCATTATTGTGAAAAGTCAAAGAAAGATTTATACATGGAAGGAAACTTTCTTTGTTGGTTGCCAGGAATGGTAGGGGAAGGGAGAGAAAATTCCTAGATAGGTTGGGGAAGAAAAGTAGAGAGAGAAAAAACAAAACTGAACATTATTAGTGATTACCAAAGGTAGGAGGTAGGGGGAAGGGGAAAACTTTTGCTTGGAGGGCATTGAGTGTATGCTAATTGTGGTGGAATATTTTGGAAAAGGATAACAATAATGGTGGCACAATATGAAAAATGTCATCAACAACTCTGACCTGTAAATGTGGAAGTTGTTATGTTAGTGAATGTCTTGTTGTGTATGTTTTCACCACAATAAAAGTAATTAAAAAAAAAATTTTTTTTAAATGATTTAAAAAAAAAACTCACTCCCATCAAATAGATTCTACTCATAGTGACCACTGCTTGGGTTTCCAAGGCAGTATCTCTACAGAAGTAGATTGCCCAATCTTTCTTCCAAGGAGTGGCTTGTGGGTGTGAACTGCCAACCTTCTGGTTAGCAGATTTGACAAACTGATTTTGTTAAGAGTTATTTAAGAGTCATTTTAGCTCCAATATAAAATGCTACAGAACTTTGACATAAATATTTCATGATAGAGGAGGCAGATGGTGGAGAGTCCTGTTCTTAGCAGTACATGGATCAGTGTAAACTCTTTCACAAGTGATAAGTTAGACAATGTTTTAGGAAATAAAAAAAGTTGTGAAAGTTTACTATATGAAAAAA
The DNA here is from genome assembly GCF_000298275.1 of Orycteropus afer afer. Classification (NCBI taxonomy): domain Eukaryota; kingdom Metazoa; phylum Chordata; class Mammalia; order Tubulidentata; family Orycteropodidae; genus Orycteropus; species Orycteropus afer. The sequence goes on from NW_006921696.1 coordinate 9,764,592, forward strand.
GGTGACATATTTGAAGACTGATTAGTAATCAAGATAATAAATGCTATTTTCCTAAAAACAATTCAAGGTTACATCACCTAGAAAATGAGTTGTAATGAGTTGGTGAGACACGAGAACTGGTTAGAGCAAGTCTGCTTACTTTCCTACAGTAAAATGTTCCCTTTTCTATCACACCACTTCCCAACTATGGCTCCTCATATATATAGTGTAAATAATATAGATTCCCGGACAATAGACTGTGACCTACTTATCATTGTCAAGCCTTCAGCAACCAATTAGAAGCCATTTTTCTGAGCATCCATCTTGTTTCAAGAATTGTGCTGGGCTCTGAGGACACTATGGGCTACATCCAGCCCCTACATAGAATTTCATGGGATTTGTAGTGGAGAGGCAGATTTAGGTGGTAGCAATGCCTGAACTTTCAGGGAATTTGAATGTTCCACCCAAGGATCTCAATACCATCCTTCTTCATTCCCCACACTGTTCTCCATACTCAAACTACACCCACCACACATGTACACACACACACACACACACAGAGGAGGCTTTTTGTCCATCATCAGCTTTTGTTCCCTTATGTTGTTGTTGTTGTTATGTGCCATCAAGTCAGACCCGACTCATAGCAACCCCTCCTTGGGTTTCCAAGGCAGTATCACTACGGATAGATTGCCCCATCTTCCTTCCGAGGAGTGGCTGGTGGATTTGAAGCACCAGCCTTCTAGTTAGCAGTCAAGTGCCTTAGACTCTATGCTACCAGAGCTCCCTTGTTCCCTTATAATCCTATGTAAAGCCTAATGTGAGGCTGCAGAATACAATAAAAAGGCTCCGTTCTAGACTGGAGAGTCAAAACATCTTTCCCATCCTTTGTCAGGTTCCTGTATCAAAGTAAGAAGCATCAAGAATAGTGATAGTATTTCAGTTTACATTTTAGAAAATAAATCAGCATACTAAGATCACACTTTTTCATAAAGCTGCCCTTGTTGCTAAATAAATTTGATATGATGAATCAAAGACTGACAGAACAGATGAAGGAATAGTTATTTTACCTAACCTGAAGTGCTTCTCAGACTTTGTCATGTCATGGTACACAGAAAATCACAAAATCTGTGTGGCAACTATGGAAAGGAACACTTCTGAAGATGGACTGTCTGGTGGTGCTCTAGTTGCCTCAGTCAAGAGAGAATCAATATCACAGCATACCTGTAACCTATTCATGTACCTCATTTGAAAAGTTCTAAGAATTTGTACAGTGTTTAATTTCATACTCAGAAATACCTAAGGACCTTTTCCTATCCAACTGCTGTAGAAACTATTGGAATGGCTGTTCAAATGAGTCATTTTCACTGATGAGATTGTGCATTTATCTTCAGATAAGATAAACAGAAAAATCATCAGGAAATATAGAGTAAAATCTTACCAGCTGAGAAAGGGAAAAAAAAAAAAAAAGTCTATCAAGAGTATTAGGCCCAGGAAAACTGTCTACAGACTTTTATGGCCTTTCTAGCCATGGTTTTGTAAATCCCACCAAATCATTGAGTGGGCCTATGTAAATGAGGTGGTTGTGGCCCACCAAGGGGATTAGATAGCTTGCTAATAATGCAAATAGGTGCATGGCACATTTGTGGGGATTAAAAAAAAAAAAAAAAAACTCACTGTCACTGAGTCACTTCAATTTACAGTGACCCCTCCTAGGGTTTCCAAGGTAATATCTCTATGGAAGTAGATTGCCCAATCTTCCTTCCAAGGAGTGGCTAGTTGATTTGAACTGCCAGCCTTCTGGTTAGCAGTCAAATGCCTTAGGCACTGCACATAGGATCATGCAAACAAGATGGATGGAAACCAAATGAAGGGATTGGTCAGTTTTGCCATTTCACTAGGCTTAAAATGATCATCACAGAGGCAGAAAGGGGAGACCTGACTACCACCAAGAAAAAAGGACGGGAGTGGAGCACATACTTTGGACCCAGGGTCCCTGCTCTGGGAATCTCCTAGATCCAACAGACAAAGAGCTGTAAAACTGGACACTTTGGGGAACAATGAGAAGCAGTGGCAGAGAAACGGCAGGAGAAGAATCAGAACACCAGCAGGGAAGAGCATAGTGGACTTCCTGACCCACAGAGCAAAAGAGCTAAGTGCCTTTGGGCAAGAGGCTTGCTTGCAGAGTGGGTGCCTCCACGCACTGACAGAGCTAGGCTCACCAACCCAGATCAAAAGAGCTGAGCCTTCAGGCCCAAGGCTCACAGGTAGAGTAGGGTGCTTCTGAGCATTCATTGGAGGAGCTAAAGAGCTTAGTAATACTTGCCTGAGTAGGGCGGAGGCTGAGCTGGCTCAAGAGGCCCAAGATATCTGAGGGACCAAGGGGCCAATGGCCCAAGGAACAAAGGGCCAGAGAGAGGTCTGTCTATAGACATGGCTGAGAAGACACTTCCTGACCAAAGAACTATGTCCTGAGTACTATCTGATCCTAAATTACATGTTATTTCCCTAATAAATCCATAATCATAAGTATTGTCCACGAGTTCTGTGTGGTCATTACAGTAAATTATTGAACCCAATTGAGAAGTAGACAGTGGTGTAGGAGGGACAGTTGCTGTCAGAATTGGTAAAAGGTTTGGAGAGAGAAGGTATATCTGACCTCTGTCTCATAGGAATCAACCTTGAGCTATTGATCTAAATTCTCTTCTCCACCTTGTGAAGTTAGAGGAGGTCAGATGCCTCCATAATGCCATTTTTACACTATCCTCTGGTGGCATAGTGCCAAAGGCATTTGACTGCTAACCAGAGGCTGGCAGTTCAAACCCACCAGTCACTCCTCAGAAGGAAGGTTGGGCAATCTACTTCCATAGACATCCCACCCTGAAAACCCAAGAAGAGGTTGCTATGGGTTGGCAATGACTCGATGGCAGTGAGTTTGGTTTGTTGTTTTGGTTTCAAGAATGAGGGTGACATTACAACATGCCCAGACAAACAAAAACAGAGTTCATATCCACCACACTGATCCTATAAAACATACTAATCTGTAGATAGAAGAGAAAAGGCAATAGAAAGTAATTCAAAGCTATACATAAGAAAGATCCCAAATCAAGGGAAAGGTACAGACAAGTATGTTGTTGTTCTTGCTGTTGTTATGTGCCGTCCAGTCGGACCTGACTTATAGTGACCACTCCTTGGGTTTCCGAGGCAGTATCACTATGGAAGTAGATTGCCTCATCTTCCTTCCGAGGAGTGGTTGGTGGGTTTGAACTGCCAGCCTTCTGGTTAGCAATCAAGTGCCTTAGGCACTAAGCTACCAGAGCTCCTACAGACAAGTATAAGAGCTAGTAATAAGGTATTCATGCTTGATAATTCTAAATATTTTGTCCTTCATGTTTCTTAATAACAAATATATAAAAGGCAAGGATAAAATTATGTCACACAACACACGAAATACAAAGACATATTTAGTAATAACAACAAAATAAGGGGAAAGGGAATGTATAGAAATAGAATTTCTTGTATGTTATTTAATTTAAATTAGTACCAACTTATCCTGAAAGGTTTAAACACAAGTTCTTAAATATAATTTTCATGGCAACAACTAAGAAAACATATTTTTAAAATATATACAGAAACAAAAGAAGACAGGAACCAAAAACGGCTCACTATGTGCAGTGTAGTAAATTACTTAGTGTGGCTTTTCTACCCATAAGTCTTTGTAAACTCCAAGGTGGGAATTGCTATTAGCAACTGAGGA
>NW_006921696.1:9768804-9770701 GCF_000298275.1 Orycteropus afer afer
TTCCCCTTGTAGGGTTAGAGGAGGTCAGAACATGTGGCCTCCTTGTCGTTTTTGTACTATGATAAACCAAGGAGCTCTGGTAGCATAGTGGCTAAGGCACTTGACTGCTAACCAGAAGGCTGGTGGTTCAAGCCACCAGCCACTCCTCGGAAGGAAGGTTGGGCAATCCTACTTCTGTAGTGATACCGCCTTGGAAACCCAAGGAGGGGTCACTATGAGTCGGGGCCAACTCAACAGCACATAACAACAACAACAATGATAAACCAACAAAGCACAAAAACAAGCAGTACTAAATAACAAAGACAAAGAAGACTTGACATACAAAAAAACAAATAACAAAATGTCAGAAGTAAGTATCTACTTATCAGTAATTGCAGTGAATGTAAATGAACTAAATATTCCCATCAAAATGCAGAGAGTGGTAGAATGGATAAAAATAAATAAATTTTAAAAGGATCCAACTATATGCTCTTTCCAAGAGATACACCTTAAACTCAAGAACACAAATAGATTGAAAGTGAAAGGATAGAAAAAATATTCCATACAAATAATAAGCAAAATAGAGCTGGGGTGGTAATCTTAGTATCTGATAAAGTACACTTTAAGACAAAATCTGTCAAAAGAGATAAAGATGGGCATTTTACAGTGATAAAGGGGTCAATTTATCAATATGTTTTATATATATATATATATATATATATATATATATATACACACACACACACACACATATATCACTCATCATTATGGCACCTACATATATAAAACAAACACTGATATAATAGAAGGGAGAAATAGTAGAAATGTCACTATATCACTTTCAATGTTGGACAGAACATCTAGAAAGGAAATATACAAGGAAACAGAGGACTACAATCATGCTACACACCAACTAGATTTAATAGACATATAAAGAACACTTTAATCCAAAATAGCACTACATACATTCTACTCCAGTGCACATGGATCATTCTCCAGGATAGACTACATTTGAGGTCACAAAGCAAGTCTTTATAAATTTGAAAAGATTGAAATCAAACAAAGTATTTTCTCTGCCTATAATGGAATGAATGAAGCTAGGAATCAATAACAGAAAAAAAAAAAAAAACTAGAAAATGCACAAACATATGGAAATTAAACAGTACACTATTAAACTACCAATGTGTCAAAGAAGAAATCACAAGAGGAGAAAACACAATATACCAAAAATTATGGGATGCAGTGATGGCAGTACTCAGAGGACAACTTACAGCAATAAAACAAAGAAAAGAGATCTCACATTAATAGTTTAACTCAACAGCTCCAAGAACTGGAAGGAGTAGAGCAAACTAAGCCTAAAACTACTAGAAGAAAGGAAATGACAAAAAACCAGAACATACATAAATAAAATTGAAAAGATTAAAACAATAAAGAGAATCAATAAAACCAGAATTTGGTTCTCTGAAAAGATCAATAAAGTTGACAAAGCTTTAGCTGGACTGCCAAACAAAAGAAGAGAAAAGACACAAATAAAATTAAAAATGAAAAGACATCACAACTGACTCAATAAAAATAAGGAAAATAATGACAGAATATTATGAACAACTGTATAGCAACAAATGGGATAATCTAGATGAAATGGACAAATTCTTGGAAGTATATAACCTCCCAAAACTGACTCAAGAAGAAATAGAAAGTGTCAACATAACAAGTGAAGAGATCAAATCAGTGATCAAAAACCTTCTAACAAAAAAAGTCCTGGACCAGATGACTTCACTGGGGAATTCTACCAAATATTTAGAAAAGAATTGTCACTAATACTGTTTAAACTCTTCCAAAAGATAGAGAAAGAAGGAATACTATCTAGTTCATTCCATGAAGCAAACATAACTGTGATACCCAAACCAGACAAAGACAC
>NW_006921696.1:9771361-9797705 GCF_000298275.1 Orycteropus afer afer
CACCAGCCACTCCTCGGAAGGAAGGTTGGGCAATCCTACTTCCATAGTGATACTGCCTCGGAAACCCAAGGAGGGGTCGCTATGAGTCGGGGCCAACTCTACGGCACATAACAACAACAACAACAACATATTAGCACTGAGAATTCTGAAAATGGAGTTAGGGAAACAACTCTATTTACAAGTATATAAGAAAATAAAATACCTAGGAATAAATCTAACCAGAAACTTGAAGGACTTATACAAATGAAAATTATAAAACACTGCTGAAAGAGATTAAAGAAGAGTTAAATAAATGGAAAGATATTCAATGTTCATGGATTGGAAGATCCCATACTATTAAGCTGTCAATACTACCCAAAATGATCTGTAGATTCAATGTGATCCCAATCAAAATTCCAACAGCATTCTTTACAGAAATAAAAAAAGCAATCCTCAAGTTTATACGGAATGGCAAGAAGTCCCAGATAGCTAAAACAATGTTGAAAGAGAAGAACAAAGTAGGAGGACTCACACTTCCTAATTTTAAAACATACTATGTAGTTATCGTAATATTACAAAACAGACTGGGACTGGTATAACAATAGACGCATAGGCCAATAGAATAGAATTAAGAGCCAAGAAATAAACCCACACATCTATGGTCAACTGATTTTTGCAAGGTTGAAACTTTAACTCTGAGAAAATTTTTGAAACAAAAATATTCCTTGGAGTCTTCTTAAAACAAACAATAAACCAAAACCGAACCTACTGCCATGGGTCAATTCCAACTCATAGCAACCCTATAGGAAAGAGCCAGCCCCCAGGTTTTCTAAGGCTGTAAATCTTTACAGAAGCAAGTGACTGCCTTATCTTTCTCCCACAGAGTAGCTGGTGGTTTAGAACTGCTGACCTTTTGGTTATAAGGTGACTGTTGGAAGCACTGCACCAAAAAAGCTTAACTAGTAAAAACAAAACAAAAAAAGTCTTCTATTAGCATGATATTCTTTTAAGACTTATCTACATGGGATCAAAATGATAACAGCAACTCGAAAGATTAAATTGGAACCATAGAGGGCAGTGAGTTTATGTTAATGAAGGAAGAACAACTCAGAAAAGGAGGATGAGAATGGTTGCACAACTTGAGAAATGTAATCAATGTCATTAATTGCACATATAAAAACTGTTGACTTGATGTATGCTTGGTTGTGTATATTCTCAACAGCAACAACAAAATAAAATTGTGGGGGGGGGGGACAGCTCAACCTCCTTACAATTGAAGAAACAAGGCAGAGGTGACACACATATTTTAATGGCAGAGATCATGAAACAAGATGAAGGCAGGATTTCTTAACTTCCAATCATGGGCTCTTTGCAGTACACCAGTGGTTCTCAAATGGGATCCCCAGACTAGTAGCATCAGCATCATCTGAGAAGCTATTAGAAATGCTGCCTCTCAGGCATCACCCCGACCTATTGAATCTGAAACTCTGCCAGTTCAGCCCTGCAAGCTGTGTTTTAACAAGCCCTACAGCTGACTCCGGTGTGACGCAAGCCCTTTGTACTCAACCACTAATCTAAAGGTTGATGTTGGAATCCACTCAGAGCTCCTCGAAAGAAAGCCCTGGCCATCTGCTTCTGTAAAGATTATAGCCAAGAAAACCCTGTGGAGCAGTTCTACTCTGTAACACACAGGGTTGCCATGCATCAGAACTGACTCCATGGCAATGGTTTTGGCTATTTGGTTTCCAGGTGGTTCTGATGTGATGCAAATAAAAGTTTAAGAACCACCACTGCAGGCTTGTCTGCTCTAAGGATCCACAGGCCAGTTCGGATCAAGATTGCCTTTGCAGTCAGTCATAAAAGCATCAGATCTAGCTTGTGCTAGAGGAGTGAAGGTTCACTCTGATGAGGGAGATGAACTTTTGGATATAGTGGCTAATGAAAAGGAAAGATTTCAAATTCCTCATCTAGATGAGAACTACAATTCCCTAAGTATACCAGGTCTGTTGTGGCACAGGCTTTGCTACCATCTTAACTCCTTCAATAAAATTTCAACTCTGCATGTTTGGCAACTGAAGAAAGTGTTTTAAATTTTATAATGAAAACAATGCTTTTCAAAATTGCTCTTTGTTGTTCTTGTGTTAAAACATAATAATTTTTAAATGACAAACTTCTCTAGATTTAGTTCACATAATATGAGGATAATTACAAGAAAGGACAAAATAAAACCAATATTTCTTAGAGATGAGAGAAGGTTAAATTTGTCTATTTTACATCATCTCTGTTAATTCTTTCCCCCTAAAAAACAAGTTTATTTTTCATATAACTTACTAGCAAATTTTTGTTCCTTAGATGTGGGTACTACATTACATGGACAAGGGATGTCAAATAACCAAAGTATGGGGGGGTGGGGAAAGCACAGCTTACATTTTAGTCTTGGAATAATTCCATCATAAGGAAATAAATGAGTAGAGCATAGAAAATTCCCCTTTAAGACTGAAAAACTCACATTAAGTTTAGCAATATTAGTAGCACTAAAATACTTAGGTGTTACATTTCCTAAGACATCTATGAACAATAAAAACTGCAACAAACATTGCCATTAGTTAAACTTAATTCACACAAAGATTTTATAAACTACTCCTAAAAGATGGACACTAAATTTCACTCTTGTTTCTTTTTATCCCTCTGTATTTAACCATAGGGACTTATGTTACTGAATAATACCTTTTAAACTTTCATCAAATATTTGCTTAGTAAACATCAACTACTATAGGGAAATACAACACTCTCACTCCTTTATATCATAATACTCAAGATAATTACCAGGGCCGTGTACTCCATTTGTCAGATAATTTTCTATTGACTGTCCATATCTGGAGCATTCTGGCAGTAAAGGTTGTAGGTACAGATAAAGTAAGAACTCTGTTAGATGATAATATGAAATAAATTAAAGACCTTGAAGACCTAGTACAAAGTTTGTTTTTTACTTAAATATGTTAAGAAGTCTGCACTTTTTATCTGTCCTTTGCAAAATATATTTTATTTGTATTTGTGCAAATATAATTAGAAATCCAATATTTAAATTTTCAAAACTCTGGAAAAGACTGCTACTTATTCGCTACTGTCTTTAGGCCTAAAACAATAATGTGGTGGTCAAGGTGATAAAAAGTTGCCCTGAACAGAAAACTCTAATGCTCCAGACATACACCAAGGTGACACTAATACACTGAATCAACACCAATGGAAGCAGATGTCAAGAAATCAGATGACATATTGCACTGGGCAAATCTGCTACAAAAGACCTCTTTCAAGTGCTGAAGAGCAAAGATGTCTCTTTGAAGACTAAGATGCGCCTAACCCAAGCCATGGTATTTTCAGTTGCCTCATATGCGTGTGAAAGCTGGATAATGAATAAGGATGACTGAAGAAGATTTGATGCTTTTAAGTTGTGGTGTTGCTGAAGAGTACTGAAAGTACCTTGGACTGCCAGAAGAACTAGCAAAGCTGTCCTGAAAGAAGTACAGCTGGAATGCTCCTTGGAAATGAGAATGGCCAGACTTCGTTTCACCTACTTTGGTCATGTTGTCAGAAGGGACATGCCCTAGGGAAGGATATCATGCTTGATAAATTGGAAGGTTGACAAAAAAGGGGAAGGCCCTCAACGAGATGGATTGACATAGTGGCTGCAATGATGGGCTTCAGATCTATCAAGGATCGTGAGGCTGGCACAGGACCAAGCAGTGTTTCGTTCTGTTGTGCATAGGGTCACTATGAGTCGGAGCTGACTCAACAGCATGTAACAACAGCAACAACAGTCCTCAAGACATATTTTTTTAGCCTATGCCATCTTTAAATGTGCTAACAAATGCTATATTTATAAAATTTTCCATGAAAAGTAGAGAATGTCAGTGTTGAAGGTAACCTATATTGATAACAAAAAGTACTAATGTTATTTTCTACCCTAAAGTGTAAAATTAGGGTGTGACTGAGAAAAAAAGCCATTTGCTTAAGGAAAGAATTATTATTTTGAGAGCTGACTCCACTCTCATATATAAACGGGAAAGTTTAATGGTATGACGAAAATTAAAATATTAAAAATATCTAATTATCTAATGCACCACAGTGACCATTTTACAGCTTAATTTCTCTCCTCTTATGAATACATGGTATGAGAGGCCATGTTTCTGGTTTTCTGAGGCAGCAATTTAATGACTGTTGTTATGTGACGTCAAGTAAGACCTGACTCATAGCGACCCCTCCTTGGGTTTCTGAGGCAGTATCTCTACAGAAGTAAATTGCCCAACCCAACCTTCTTTCCGAGGAGTGGCTGGTAGGTTTGAACCGCCACCCTTCTTGTTAGCAGTCAAGTGCCTTAGGCACTATGCTACCAGGGCTCTCAATTTAATGACTAGAAAGTTAAATTAATTCATGTTACAACTGAATTCATTGTAACTTCCTTACCATGCCCTTAGAATCAAGTTATGTTGTTGCAGTCAGACAATATTAAGGGAAAATGCATTTTTAATAATTTGACTGCTAACCAGAAGACTGGCAGTTCAAACCCACCAGCCACTCCTCGGAAGGAAGATTGGGCAATCTACTTCAGTAGTGATACCGCCTCGGAAACCCAACGAAGGGTCTCTATGAGTTGAATTCTACTCGTAGGCAGTGAGTTTGTTTGTTTGTTTATTCCATCACAACTTCATATCAGGAGCTCTGGTAGCATAGTACCTAAAGGCATTTGACTGCTAACCAGAAGGCTGGTGGTTCAAACCCACCAGCCCCTCCTCAGAAGGAAGGTTGGGCAATCTACTTCCATAGTGATACCGCCTCGGAAATCCAAGGAGGACTCGCTATGAGTCGGGTTCCACTGACGGCACATAACAACAACAACTTTCAAATACACTTTAGCAGGCAGATTATTTTCCTCATGGGCAGCAGATGGCATCTATAACACTGTGATTCCTCGTTCGTCTGCCTTTCCCTCCTCAACATTTCTCCAGGCATTCTGAAAAATGAGCAAACAGCTAATTAATGATTGTTAAAATATTTGCTTCAGTTCAATTATCTCTAGGAAAAGAAGATTGAGTACATATTTGTCATGAGCCTAAACCAGAAACCCAAGCTCACTGTCACTGAGTAGATTTTGACTCATAGCAACCCTCTGGGGACAGAGTAGAACTGTCCCATAGGGTTTCAAAGGCTGTAAATTTTCGCAGAAGCAGACTGTTTCATCTTTCTCCTGCTGAGCTGCTGGTGGGTTTTAACTCCTGACCTGTGGGTGAGTAGCCAAGTGCTTTAAACACCGCACCACCAGAGCACAGATGGTGAACCTACTCTGTGCAAAACACAGTCTCAGAGCTTTTACACACACTCCTTGTGAATGCTGCAATCCCAAGGGACAGCTAACTATTACTGAACCTGTTTTGCACTGGAGGCAGTTGAAGACCAAAGAGGTTAGGTAATTTAGCAATAATCCTACAGATAAAAAGGGATAGAAAAGGTATTTGAACCTAGTTCTATGTAACTCTAAAGCCTTTCTAAACTAAATAAAATATTCTTTGAATATGTACCAATAAGCTAGTTATAACATTTGCATTTATTTAATGGTTAACATTTTCAAAGCATAGTTACCTACATCATCCCATTTTGAGGAGGCTGTTTGAGCGACGTTTTGTGGGAGTTATTGTGAGGATTGTTATTGTTAGTTGTTGATGAGTCGGCTCCGACTCATAGTGACCCTATGTACAACGGAATGAAACATTGTCCTGTGCTACCCTCACAATCCTTGCCATGCTTGAGCTGATCATTGCAGCCACTGTGTCAGTCTGTCTTATAGAGGGTCTTCCCCTTTTTTGCTGACCCTCTACCAAGCATGATATCCTTCTCCCAGAACTAGCCCCTACTGACAACATGACTGATGTATAAGAGGCAATGTCTGGCCATTCTCGCTTCTAAGGAACATTCCAGTTATACGTCTTCCAAGACAGTTTGTTCATTCTTCTTGCAACCCATCATATGCATATAAACTATAATATCTAGTATAAAGCAAGCTTTTAATAGTTATTGTTATTATTATTATTAATCCCCCAGTAGGCTTAGATGTTAGGTAGCACTGATTAGCTAGTATCATTCCTTCTTGACAGACTTCCCACATAAAGATTAATCCGTTTCACGTTATACTCAACAAACAAGAATTACTTTCAAATTTATTTACGAGGCATTTTTTACTTACAAAACCCATATTCAACTTCAATATGTAACGCAGGCCGGCAGAAAATGGAAGGGAAGCAGATACTGAGAGAGGCTTTCATTCTTGCCAGCCAAGTTAGAATTTGAGAATTTGCCTCCTGTCTCCAAAACTAGTCTCCTTTTTCATTACACTGAAATGATGCATAGGTATGTTCTCTTTCATAAGCTTCATACTTTCTTCTTAAAGGTAAATGCATGCCCTTTTTTCAGTTTCTGGCTTCTATAAACAAAGGAGAGGTCCCTGAAGAAGTGCCACCACGCTTGTTTACAGTGGTCACAGCAGTTATCATGACGCATGGTGATGATTCCTGTTAGACTTTTGTGGTCACATTCCTGCTCTCCGGATAGTAAGCAGTGAAGTGCAAGAAAAGTACTCTGTATCAGTGACTCACAGCAAGACAGGAAATCTCAAGCAGGTCCGCCCTTCCTTCCTGCCCTTCAGAGGAGCTGAGTTGCAGAACCACAGGCTGGAACAAGTCTCAGAGTCTTGGTGAGAAGGGCTAGAGTGGAGACGCTCAGGGACAGGGCAGTTGCAATAGGTTCTCTAAATAGATTCTAACGTCCCCTCCCTGCTGCTCTTTATCATAGAGAGGACTTTTTAAGTTGGGATTTCTCTTTTCACCTTTACCCAGTATCTCCCAGTGCATTCTGGCCTTTGTGTTGCTTTTCCACATAAAAATAGTTGGCTTGACACAATTCACACAGTATTTTTAAAGCATGCATTAACAAGTAATGCCTCTGCAATGCCACAAGGGCAGAATGTTTCTCTACACAAAATGTAAACACCTTTACAGTAGAAATTTGAACCCAGTGTAATTTTTTTTCCAATAAAGTTACTTTATGTTTCTCTTCAGAAACAGCAGTATCACAATGATGATGATGATAATATGACAAAGGCTAACAATTATCACTATGAGAACTGTTCTAAGCACTTAATACATTTTCACTCAAGTCTTGTAAGCGCCCTTTGTGGAAATATCAAGTGAATGAAAGCCTCTTCTGTCTCCCAAAATGGTCTTTAAAACTCACAAATAAACAAACAAAGCCCAAACAACAATAGCAAAACAAATCATAAATGATCTGCTCTTTGCAGTGATTTGTTGTTAATTAAACAAATAAATGATACCAAATGGTTGTTCACCTGTTCCCCACATGTGGCCAAGATGGTAATATATTTCCGGTTCACTCACAAAAATAAAAAAAATTTAAAAAATCATCCTACTCAACGTCAGGACTCTGAAATGATTTATTACAACAGAACAAATGTGTGTCTTTTTTCAGGGCTACTTCCTTTTTTTTTTTTTCCTGCAGGGCAGCAATGTCAGAAAGGGGCAGAAGACTGCATTCTTGTGTATCAGTGAAGAAACTAGATCTCAGACTGGGAAAAAGAAAATTAAAAAATTATATACACATATATATATATGTGTATATATATATATATATATATATATATATATATATATAAATACGCTCTGCCATCAAGTCGATTCCTACTTATAGTGACCCCATTGAGGTTCCAAAGATATAAATCTTTATGGAAGTAGATTGCCTCATCTTCCTCCTGCAGAGCAGCTGGTGGCTTTGAATCAATGACCTGGTTAGCAGCTAAATGCCTTACCCATAGTACTACCAGAGCTCCTTTATATACATATACATATACATATATATATATATATATATATTTCTCTTCAGGTCTCACGTCCTTTTATTGTCTTGCTCTCTCAAGTTCAAGTTCAACTCATACTCAATGTCTGGAAAACACTAAAATACTTCTAACAATGTGTTTTGTTTATTGCCTGATACCTTTGTATAGGATATCATTTCCTCTAACTGAAAAACCATTTCCACTCAGCAAGTACCTGCAACTTCTCTAGCATTCAGAATTCTTCTGTTCATCTGATGACGCTCTAAAAAAACATTGAACACCTGATATTGGCCAGACACTGCTATAAGTGTTACAGATACAACAGTGGAGTGCTGGTTGTTGTTGTTGTTATGTGCCATTGAGTCAGACCCAACTCATAGCGACCCCTCCTTGGGTTTCCGAGGCAGTATCTCTACAGAAGTAGATTGCCCCATCTTCCTTCTGAGGAGTCACTGGTAGGTTTGAACCGCCAGCCTTCTGGTTAGCAGCCAAGTGCCTTATGCAATATGCTACCAGAGCTCCAATGCTCCAAGAGTGCTGGTAAGTGAATGGAGATTGAATCATTGTTCTCATGGAGCTTGCATTCTAGTGCCGAGAGAGAGAGAGAGAGAGAGAGAGAGAAACACAGAGAGAGAGAGGTTAAACAAGCGAGAAATTAAAACATCATGGTTAGTATTATGCAGTCAAGTGACATCAAGTGACTCAGTGGTTACTTACATCAGATATCAGAGCACTGGCCACTTAAGTTGAACTCTGACAACAAGGAGCCAATTATGCAGAGATAAGAGGAATAGTATTTCAGGCAACAGAAACCACAGGTTCAAAGGTACTGTTGTTGTATGCCATCAAGTTGATCCTGACTCACAGAAGTTTTATATGACAGAGAAGAACTACCCCCTGGGGTTTTCTAGGTTGTAATCTTTAAGGGAGGAGATCACCAGGTCTTTCTTCTGCATTAGCAAGTGAGTGCTTTTAACCATTGTGTCACTAGGGCTCCTTTCTAGCCTAGGGCAAACTTGGGTTACCGGAGAACTGACAAGAGCCCCGGAAGGTGGCAAAAGACAGAGCCAGACCTCATAGACTTTGCAAAGCCGTTAAGAAGATTAGATTGAAAATTTAAAGCAGGAAAATATATTAAATTATGTTATAATAAATCACTCTGGTTGTTGAGTGCACACTGGATTTTAGAGAGTCAAGCAAGAAGATGAGTTAGCATACAGGCACATAAGTAGAGGCAATTCTTTACTTTCTTTGTGTTTGCACAACATTCTGTAAATACTCAATATTAAGACTTTTTTCTTCAAACGGTTTATTTTTCTTACTTAGTGAGATCCTTGAGGATGAAGCATCATTACATGATAAACAAACAAACAAAAAAGGAGCTCTGGTAGCATAGTGCTTAAGGCACTTGATTGCTAACCAGAAGGCTGGTGGTTCAAACCCACCAGCTGCTCCTCGGAAGGAAGGTTGGGCAATCTACTTCCATAGTGATACTGCCTCGGAAACCCAAGGAGGGGTCGTTATGAGTGGGATCCCACTCGATGGCACACAACAACAATAGCAGCAGCATAAATAAATGAATGAAAGACTGAATGAATAAAACAAGGTCCTTAACCTCAGAAAGCTGAAATGTCTAAAAGATATTCAAATAAACAAATTGCAAAGTAGACTATTTACACTGCAGAAGTGATAGAAATCATCATATGCAAAAGCAGAGAAGGGAGAAAGCACATTTCCCAAATGAGGATGTGATGCTGAATCAGAACTTTAGGATCTGGTGTTCTTTAACAAGGATGTTAAAACAAGGTGGCAGGAGTTTGGCAGAGAACAAACTGAGATGGCTTCCCCTTCTGATGTTTCACAGTTTCAGATAATGGCTCTATTTAGACTCAGAGTTTTAGGTCAAGATGAAATGCAAATAAATCTATTGAGAAATTATTTACTTCTGTTGAACTATTAAATAAAAAGTAAACAAGAGTGTCAAATTATTGCAAAAGCTTGGCACTGGGGCAAAGTGCTCATATTTTAAATATTTCCTCTTGAAGTTATAAAAAGGTCAGGCATGAGAAAAGAGTGAAGTTTATTTTTAGTGCCTTCCTTTGGTCCATTCTTTACTTTTCTCTCATTGTGGGTTCCCCTGTCTAACCAAAAACTCAGGGCCTTTAAATTGCACAGATGATTATCAAGGCCTTAAGTGACTGGGTAGAGCAAACAGTTGGCACTCAACTGCTAACTGAAAGGTTGTTTCTTTGAATTCACCCAGCAGCCCCATAGAAGAAAGACCTGGCATTCTACTTTCATAAGACGGCAAACATAGAAAACCTAGGGAGTATAGCTCTACTCTGAAATATGTGGGGTTACTAGGAATTGGAACTAAGTAGAAGGCAATGGCTTTCTTTCTTCTTTTTCTTTTTCTTTTTTTGTGTACTTAGTCCCTTTGCTCTGCTGCTCCCCTTCACTCAACCAGCTATGTAAGCCAATTAGCTTTTGTTACATAAAAAAACATGGGAAACAGTCACTGAAAATAACAACTATTTATAATTTTTCACCATTTTGTGTATTGTATGGATGGTTCTGGATTAAGCCAGCTCATTTGTGTTTAAATGACCTAATATGGCCATATTCTCATGGTTGGGGCCACAGCTAAGACAACTGGGATGTTTAAGGCCTTTCTGCACACGGTCTCTCACCCTCAAGGAAGCTTGTTCACATAGTGGCAGAAGAGTTTCTAGCAGAAAGACAAGACAAACCTTATGTGCAGCACTCTTCAAGTCTCTATATCACATTTACTAATACCCCATTGACAAAAGCAAGTTGCCTGGCCAAGCCTAGATTCAAAGGATGGAGAAATACATCAAAGGAGAGTATATCAATCACTTGGCTCTACAAAATTCCTGACACATAACTACCCAATAACAATGATTGAATTAGTTAATTCAGGTGTGTGTGTGTGTGTTCGTGTATACATGGATAGTAAAAGGGAAGGAAGGAAGGTGAGCTTTCAGAAACACCAGAGCCATCCCAAATATTGCCATTGGGAAACAAGAGACAACATGTCAGTGTAGAATTGACATGGACCTTGAAGTGAAATGAACACAGTACCTGTATAATCTTGGTTGGATAATTTAACTTCACAGAAAAAAAAAAACATTGAGTTGACTCAGACCCATAGCAACCCCCTTTGGGTTTCTAAGACAATAAATCTTTTCAGAAGTAGATTGCCCAGTCTTTCTTCCAAAAACCTCTCCTAGACTTAATAAAATGGCATGATAATGCTTTTGCTAGAGGGTCACTATAAAAATGAAATATAATGATATCCATACAAACCCAGAATAACACCTGACCCACTAAACCCACTACTGTCCAGTCAGATCTGACTCCTAGAGACCCCTCCTTGGGTTTCCAAGGGAGTATCTCTATGGAAGTAGATTGCCCAACCTTCTTTCTGAGGAGTGGCTGGTGGGTTTGAACTGCCAGCCTTCTGGTTAGCCATCAAATGCCTTAGGCACTATGCCACCAGAGCTCCTCCTGACCCACTAGAGACATTCAGTAACTAATAGGGAACGCAAGTCAAACATAGCCTTTCCATGCAAATTCCATACATCACTCCTTCCTTTTTCCATCCTTAGTGCTGCTTTCCCTTAACGGCCTGCCTGCTTCCACCTACCGACACTAGACAGGTTCAATCAGAGACATGAGTGGACAGGGGGTAGGGGGCTAAGCTCCATCTTTAGGTCTGTCAGCAAGAGGTTGTTACAGCTGCAGCAGTGTTGTTGTTGTTGTTGTTGTTTGCCGTCGAGTCGGCCCCGACTCAAAGCGACCCCTCCTTGGGTTTCCGAGGCAGTATCACTACGGAAGTAGGATTGCCCAACCTTCCTTAGTAGAAGGCAGTTAAAGTGATGGGAAAAGGTGACCACTGCCTAAGATCTCAGACTTCTAGAATTAAACCTCTTCCTACCATAGTCTGCCTTTAGACACCCCATGAACTCACAGCATATATCCCAATTTGCATAGCATTGTCGGTGTATTTAGCATTCAAAAGGTATTTGCATAGCATTGTTGGTGTATTTAGAATTCAAAAGGTATTTGCATAGCATTGTTGGTGTATTTAGAATTCAAAAGGTGTGAGCAGATTTCAGATAAGGGTGACAGAAAAAAATAATAACATGCCTTTCATTCTTTTTTTCCTCTAATATTTTATTGTGTTTTAGGTGAAGTTTTACATACCAAATTAGATTTCCATTTAAGAATTTCTAAACATACCGTTCAGTGATATTGGTTCCATTTTTTACAATGTGTCAAAATTCTCATTATTTCCATTCTGATTGTTCCACTTGCATGAATCTAGATGTCCTTCCCTTCCCCTTTTTGCTGTCTCATCTTTACTTTAGGGTAAATGTTGACCATTTGGTCACATACACATTATTTTTTAAAGGAGCACAGTACTTATAGTGATATTATTTATTTTATGAGACAATGTGCATAGTCAATAAAACACAGATAAACATCTTTCTTTCTGGTATTCTTTACTTTCAGCCAAGATCCACCTGACGTTAGCAATGATATCCCTCATCCTATTTCCTCTTCTGAATTCAGTTTGAATTTTTAGCAGTTCAGTATGACTATACACCAGCCACTCCTCAGAAGGAAGGTTGGGCAATCTACTTCCGGAGTGATACTGCCTCGGAAACTCAAGGAGGGGTCTCTATGAGTCGGGTCTGCCTCGACAGCACATAACAACAACAACATGACTATACTGATGCAACAGTTTTTAAATTATTTTCAGCAAAATTTTACTTGTATTTGATGTTAATGATACTGTTAGATAATTTCCACATTCTGTTGTTCATCATTCTTTGGAATGGGCACAAATATGGATCTCTTCCAGTTGCTTGGTCAGGTAGCTAACTTCCAAATTTCTTGGCAAAAATGAGTGAGTACTTCCAGAGTTGCATCCATTTGTTGAAGTATCTCAGTGGATATTCTGTCAATTCCTGGAGACTTGTTTTGATCCATTGCCTTCAGTGCAGTTTGGACTTCTCCCTTTCATACTATTGGTTCTTGATCACATGCCACCTCCTGAAATGGTTGAATGTCAACCAGTTCTTTTTAGTACAGTGACTCTGTGAATTTCTCCCATCTTCTTTTGATGCTTCCTGTGTCATTCAATATTTTGCTCATAGAAACCTTAAATATTGCAACTTGAGGCTTGAAGTTTTTCTTCAGTTCTTCTAGCTTGAGAAATACCAAGAATGGAAATACTCTGTACTAAATTCTTAAATGTTCTTCCAGGATCAGGAAGTAGATGTGAGAAACAAATCCATAGCAATGAAATATATACAATTAAATTACAAAAGAAACATTTTAACTACCACATCAAATTATTCCACAAAACAAATCAACTAATTAAAAGCCTAGTATTTTAAGTAAGTTGAAAATTATTCCACTTAAAGTAAATGAAGGTATAAGTTGTATCTTAGAGTTTTTCAAAAAATCCAATATGGCTCACCTTGAAGACAGAATATAAGCACAAACCCTCAAAATATCATATTAAATATACAATATAAAATGTGTATTAATGGACTTTAAAGCCTTTTGTGTCTAGCATATTGTAGGCACTAAAATTCTTAATGAACAAATTAAGGAGATTTAGGAAAAGGCTTTAAGGAAAATTCAAAACAGTGTGTGTGTGTGTGTGTATATATATATATGTGTATATATATATATATATATATATATAGCAATCACTAACATAATGGCATATATGCCCTACCTAACTGAATGATGTTTGGCCCATTTCCAATTTAAATAACACATCTTTTATCATTTGACTTTCTCTCTTTTTTTTCACAGCCAGGAGAGAAAGCAAAAAATGTAGATGAAAGAGCAGTGTGTATAAAATGGTATTGCAAAAGCAGGTTGGAGTTCATGTCATCTTTGCCCAAGAAAAGTAGGCCAGCCTAAATCCTATCACTGAGGCAGGTGTCTTTCATTGTGAAACAAGCTTATGGCAATATCTCTTCTTTGGCTATGAAACAATTTAATATCTAAGAACAGACAATCCTCCAGTTGCTCCAACTGATTTTAACTAGTGTTAAAATCAGCACCCAAGCATGTTGTAACTCACCATATGTTGTAATTAAATGTAGGAATTCACACTTCTGTGTGGCCATAAAGCCTGTATTTGAGGATGTAGGCTGCAACATCTGCAACTGTAGCCAGTGTGAGATCAGACAGGGGGATGGAAGACGTATCTGGCTTCACACATTCACAAACAGGTCCTCATACAATCTCAGGTTTCTGAACTGCCACATTTGTAATAGTGAGAAAGAAATTTAGATCAAAAGAGACCGCAGGGCAGAACAGGAGTCCAGGAGCATGACTGGACTAGAGTTTCTAGGTCCTGCTGTTTTCTTTCAAGTAATGAAATAAAGGAACATAAAAGATGAGGCCAGGTTAAAAAACAGAAAAGAGGCTGGGCAAGAAGCAGCAATAAGACACCAGCCAGGAAGGATCAAGGTAAGCTATAGCAAACCTGCTGGGTCTTGCTCATTTAGAGAGAGGCTTTCTTCTACTGGTGGAATTGAAGAGTTTATTTGAAAAACAGAAAGATTCCTTCTAGTGCTCAAGGAGATTGCAGTATGCTAAGTGAAAATAGGAGCTCTGGTAGCATAGTACCTAAGCCACTTGACTGCTAACCAGAAGGCTGGTGGTTCAAACCCACCAGCCACTCCTTGGAAGGGAGGTTGGGCAATCTACTTACCTACTGGCTCAGAAACCCAAGGAGTGGTCTCTATGACTAGAGAGGACATAACAACAGTGAAAATATGTCAGGAATCAATTGTAACTGATGGAAATACGCCTCAAACAAATGGTCTCAGCTGGATGGGCTATATACTAACTGGACTTACTGCAGAGCAGAACCTTTCATTACTCATTCAATAGGAAATGTGCTTTCTTAGAGAGGACTCAACTCAGCAGGAACCTGCAGCCTTAGAGAAGAATTACCTGATTAACCTGCTCAAAACAGTGGTAAGCTGGGAACATAGTGAATAAACTCTAATTACATTTTGAAACAGAATGAAGAGGAACACACCCCGAGGAAAGGAAAGCAGGAAAGGAAAGCAGGACTGTAGCTGCAGATTTGGCTCTCTCCTCAATGCCTGGTTATGTGGAAGAGGGAAACCATCTTGCCACACTGGCTCACCGAGTACCACATTCCTAGGAAGAGAATCAGCATGCCTGAGGGGAAGCTGGGGGTGACTCAGGATGACGATGAGGCCCCAGATGGTAGCTCTGAAATGTGTCTATCTTTCCTCAATCTGACAGACATAGAGTTCCAAAGAAGGCCGAGAGTTCTCTGTGGTGAGGAAGGAAATGTAGAGAGATTAAACTGACCTTCATGTCATGACCTGGGTGACTAAACTTGAGAATCTTCACTTATTGTTTGACTTGAGCTCCCAGGGAAGCAGAACAGGATGGGTATTGTCCATCACTGAGAACATGTGACTTGTCTCAGGTGTCCTACTTCCTGTCCCTGCCTCTAACAGTTTTTATGGTAGATCATTGCACAAGATGGCTAGGTAGCATCACTATTTCATATATAATACGTTTATTTATGGGAGCTCTGGTAGCATAGTGCCTAAGGCACTTGACTGCTAACCAGAAGGCTGGTGGTTCAAACCCACCAGCCACTCCTCAGAAGGAAGATGGGGCAATCTACTTCCATAGTAATACCACCTCCGGAAACCCAAGGAGGGATCGCTATGAGTTGGGTCTGACTCGACGGCACGTAACAACAACAAGGGCCATAGTCTCAGGATTTCATCAGTCTCTATCAGATTAGTAAATCAGGTCTTTTACAATTTGCATCTTGTTTTACATTTTTCTCCAACTCTATCCAGGATCTTCAATTTTGATCCCTTTCTAAGTGGTTAGCATTGGTAGCCAGGCACCATCTAGTTCTTCTGGTCTCAATCTTGTGGAAGCTATTGTTTGTATGGTCCATTAGTCCTTTGGATTGATTGTTTCCTTGAGTCATTGATTTTCTTCATTCTTCTTTACTTTGGATGGGAAGATGCCAATAGTTTTGTCTTAGATTGCTTCTTGCAAGCTTTTAGGATCTCATCAAAGATATAGAATATTGTCTTTATGGACTGCAGTATGCCAATTGACCCAGATATATCCCAAGACTATGTGGTCCTAAGCCTTCAAGCTTAGTGATTCAATCCTGTGTTTGCCTATGACTAAGAAATTTGCATAATTTTGCATGTTCTACTACATATCTGGATATACTTGCTGCACATACAAATATGTATGTAGATATATCCTATGCCAAATACTATATATGCTAGTAGGTATACACCCATTTATAGGCCATCCCACACCTATTCAGCTTACATATCTACCTATGTACCATTTGTGAATTATTGTTTGTTGTTATTGCAGGGTTGTGTATATAATAGTATTTACCACCATTGTCTTTTACTCTTGCATACCTCCCAGTGTCTTCCTTTGTCTTGGTCACATTGTGCTGACCTTATTGTATATTGCCTTATCTTCACCCAAGGTAATACATGTCTGTTGTCTAGTTAGTGATTTTCCCTCTCTCCCCCTCCTATCCCTAGTAGCTATCAAAGAATGTTTCTTTCTATGTGTAAACCTTTTCTTGACTTTTTATAATAGTTGTCTCATACAATAGCTGTCCTTTTGTGATCGAGTTACTTCATTTAACATAATGTGCCTCAGGTTCATCCATGTTGTTAGATATTTCATGGATTCACCCTTACTCTTTAACACTCCATAGTATTCCATTTGTGTATGTAGCATAAGTTGCTTGCCCATTCATCTGTGGATGAGCACTTAGGTTGTTTCCATCTTTATGCTATTATGAATAATGCTGTGATTAACATGAATGTGTGTATGTCTATTCATGTCATGACTCTTATTTCTATAGGATATATAACTAGTTCTCAATTCTGTTCCATTGTTCTATGTGTCTGTACCACAGGCTGTTTTGGAAGGAAGGATAAAGAGATATCAAATTGACCCTCAAGTCATGACCTGAGTTACTAAGCTTGAGAACAAGATGGGCATTGTCTATCATTGGGAACACATGACTTGTCTCGGATTCCTACTCTCTGTCCCTGTCTCTCATTGCATTTATGGTGGATCCTTGTCCAAGCTGGCTAGCATCACTATTTCTTATATAATACATTTATAAAATAACCTAAAGAACTACATCCCAAGCAGTCATCCAATCCATTCTCATTATTTCTCATCCACCACATTAGTCTTCCCCTATATAAGAAAGAGACAATAAGTAATGAAAGAATTTTTGTTTTCAAGCTACTGGTAGAGTATCACAGAATGAAGGCTGATTCAGTTCGTTTCTTATATTTTTAATAGCTGCAATATAATTATCACTGATGTTCATAATGTAAGTCTGTGATTCTGACAATTCTGCATCCTGAAGGATGAAATTATATTCATTACAAATGTATTGCTAGACATTTTATTGTGTTCAAATTTTTGGACAATACATGTTTAACATTTTTAGCAAGTAGTGGTAATAAGGCAGAAAACCCTCCTCTTCAAGAAATCCTCCTGAATCAATTACTAACAGGAACAGGGGAAAACAATGTTGTTGTTGTTAGGTGCCAACGAATCATCTCCGACTCATAATGACCCTATGCACAGCAGAATGAAACACCGTGCCAGCTCTGTGATCTTTGCTATACTTGAGCCTATCCCTGCAATCACTGTGTCAATCCATCTCCTCGCTCAGGGCCTTCCCCTCCTTCATCAACCCTCCACCTTACCAAGCATGATATCCTTCTCCGGGGAATGGTCCAGTCTGATAACATGACCAAAGTAAGTGAGACCAAATCTGGCCATTCTCGCTTCCAAGGAGCATTCCAGCTGCACTTCCTCCAGAACAGATTTGTACTTTGAGCATTCTTCGCCAGCAAGAATAATAATGGGGAGAACAATAATGGTCTGGATTCTTTTGGGAAGGTTGTTTTTACAAACAGGATGGGGGCAGAGCAACCCTTCTGGACCTCTTTGTGTAGATGATCTGAAGGCCAAGGCCAGAAGTGTCATTCTCTACTTGAATCTTTTCTTGTAAAAGAAAACTAAAAAATAATAATTTGATAATATTACCCCATGGGTCAATACTCTCCATAATTATAATTTTCAATTCTTCCTAGCACTGTTCACTTTTATATACATTCTCATGAGATATGGACAGGCTGAGCAGTGAATTCTGGCTTTTTAAAATAGT
Source organism: Orycteropus afer afer (assembly GCF_000298275.1). Lineage (NCBI taxonomy): Eukaryota > Metazoa > Chordata > Mammalia > Tubulidentata > Orycteropodidae > Orycteropus > Orycteropus afer. Next base: position 9,789,526 of record NW_006921696.1, read on the forward strand.
TGAGTAAACTGAGGATTAACAAAATAATTACTCTTTTAAAAATTAGAGCCAAGAAGGGTAAAGTTGCTGATTGCCTGGGTTGTATGATACATGAAAACTCAATTTAGTTTTAAACATATTGATAAGTAGTGATAACAGAAAGCAATGAAAATAAAATATTAAACCTAGTACACTAAGTTTATGAACCTACCTGTTTTTTAAATATGCTGGGCTTAGCAATAGTGTGGAAACTATTAGAGAACCCTGAAGCAAATTTTAAATCACAAAATTAGTGTAATAAGTACTGATTGGACTTTTGCCTCTCTTCCTAAGCTTGTGTGTCTATAGGCACTTAATATCAAAAAGAACTCCAGCATTCTAGAAGTCAGTATGTGAAAAAATGCAAGTTTTTAGCAGATTCATGGTATATTTTACCATGATAGAAGTATATATGAGGCTTTAATGATTAAATATCATAAGCAGACTTTTTCTTCTTCTAATTGATTATTTCTTGAAAAACTAAACTGTAGCACTTAACATTCGACAATAGAGCTTTAAAGAATGGCTGTACATGCTAGTTGAAGAAGGAGATTCATAACTGACACTCTCGTTCTGAGAAGTTTTCATAAGTGTTCAAAACAATGTTCTCCAATTCAAACGATTGCTGGCCACAGAGTCCCCTAAACCAAAGTTTTCACACATTCCTGGGACAGCTGGTAAATCTAAATCACCTTTGAAGTGAGATATCTGAAGGCAAAAAAACAGATTGACCGATTATGGCCCTATTTTCACATTTGCAAGCAGGTGTAAGGAATGGTTGACACCATTTGTGTGGACAACATTTTAGTGTTAAAAGCTTGGAGCCAAACAAGTGAAGGCTGGCTGTCCCCTCCATTTCTTGTGTTTCCTTTCTATGGAGAAGGAAAGCTAGACTTCAACATAAACTCAGAAATACTTGAAAATTGAATCTAGTCCTGAAGGTGCATAGGCTCAAAGTATTAGGCAGCATATTAATTCATTAAAATGATAGTTCAGTAAATAGTAATAGTATAGACTTGAAGAAATTATATATGAGATAAAAATAAAGTGAAATGTAATCTAAACTAAGGAAACAGTTGTTCATTTGTTTATCATTTTATGTTTTTAAGGAAGAACTAAAGAAAGGAGAATATGTTTTATTATCACTTCTCTGCCAGGTATGAAGAATTATTATTTGCAGGCCCAATATAATTTAGTCCTCACAATAATTATGCAATAAAAATCATTTCCTATTTTTCAAATGAAGAAACTGAATCACAGAGAGGTTTAAAAAAACTTGCCCATGTCACCCAGCTGATGGAAGCAGAGTTAGGACTTAAATCTAGTTCTGATTTCAGACATTCTCAATCTATTAATATCTTATAACCATTAAAATGCAAGTGAGGGGAAGGACCTAGGGTATCAAGAGTCAAAAAAATACAACTGGTAATTCATTAGGTACCAGTTCCTTGTTTAAAATTCTTATTCCTCAATCATGCATTTTATCAAGGCAACCAAAGAAATGGAAAATAAGGGAAATTCAGACTGGCCTTCCTCTGCCCATTGGGAGACAAAGTCTTAGAAGTTTTGAAAAGACAAAATATTAAAGCACAAAAGGCCAAGGCATCAATGCACCTCACTAACTCATAAATAAAAAATAAACCTGTGAAAATTGAGAATATTCTATGGTAAAAATGCATGAAAAATTATCAAGACCCTTTGTTTCAGTTAATAATTTCTTCTGATAGCTACTGTATTTTAAAAGCCTTATAAGTTACTACAGCTTAAAAAAAAAATGATCTTCACCCAAACAGGTTTGAAATAATTAAAATGTCTTATGTGATTAGAATTTTTAAATGCAAATAAATTCCAAATACCTGGCCCAGCAGTAATATGTTAAACTTTATTTATCTCCTTTTATTGAGAGACAATCTCATTTTAGCACTAGTTATGTGATTTTGACTAAATGCATTTCCATTTTGTGGGTCTAGGTTTCCTGTGTTAAAACAATGGGACTAGGTTAGATAAAAATTCAATGATTCTGAAAACAGTGAATCTATCAGTTTTATTCTGATCTCCTATGTGGGCTGTATGAAAAAATAAGAATTTTACTTTTGCTTCAAAATTTTATTCACACCATGATAAAAATTATATATAATATAATATATATATAATATATAATTTATATATATAATTTTTAGCATCTTATATATTATATAATGAAGCAAAAATAAAAGCAAGACTGGGCAATCTACTCCTATAAAGATTTACAACCTTAGAAACCCAATGGGGGTCATTGTGAGTCAGAATCCACTTGACAACTGTGGGTTTGATGTGTGTGTGTGTGTGTGTGTATGTATATGTATGTAAATAAGGAGCCCTGGTGATGCAGTACCTAAGGCATTTGACTGCTAACCAGAAGGTTGGCAGTTCAAACCTACCAACTGTTCCAAGGAAGGAAGACATAAAGATTCATTGCCCTGGAAACCCAGTAGTGGTCCCTATGAGTCAGAACCGACTCAATGGCAGTTGGTTATATGTAAATATTTTTTCAAATTAATGTAACATACATGTATTACACAAATATACATACATATATAGATACAGAATCTTATGAGATTGTTGGTGGTTCAGTGGTAGAATTTTTACCTTCCATGCAAAAGACCCAGGTTCAATTCCCAGTCAATGTACTTCTTGCACAACCACCACACATCTGTCAGCGGGAGCTTGCATGGTGTTACGATGCTGAACAGGTTTCAGTGTTGCTTCCAGACTAAGATGGACTAGGAGAAAAAGGTCTGGTGTTCTATTTCAAAAATCAGCCAATGAAAACCCTGTAAATCACAATGGTCCAATCATAGAGATTATGTAGGACTAGGCAGCATTTTGTTTTGTTGTGCATGAGGTCACTATGACTTGGGAGTGACTTAACAAAAGCTAATAACAAAAATATTTTGTTGTTGTTGTTATGTGCTGTAGAGTTGGACCCGACTCATAGCGACCCCTCCTTGGGTTTCCAAGGCAGTATTCCTTCAGAAGTAGATTGCCCAACCTTCCTTCTGAGGAGTGGCTGGTGGGTTTGAACCGCCCGCCTTCTGGTCACAGTCAAGTGCTTTAGGCAAGGCATTTGCTTGCTAACCAGGAGGCTGGCGGTTCAAATTTTTTAGCTTTTATATATGATTACATTGTTGTAATGCTACCAGAGCTCTTAACAACAATATAATCATATATAAAAACTAAAAAATTTGAACTGCCAGCCTCCTGGTTAGCAATCAAATGCCTTAGGCACTTCACTACCAGACCTCCCATAATCATATATAAATAAAAATTAAAAATTGACTTTGGTATGATGATATAATAACCAGAACTGGGTGATTGTAAATAAGAGAAGGTAAATGACAAGGAAGGCCTGATGCTCTCATACACTCCATCAGTCTCTCCACTTTCTATCCTTAGCAATCCGACTACCAAGGCCACACAGCTAAGACCCTTTCTCTTCCACATACGCATGCTCCAGCAGCATGTTGTCATTTCTCATCTTCTCTTTCCACACAGCACTTACTGTTTCTTTAAGTGTATTCCTCCAGGAAGTATTTGGCATTTGTCATAAAATGAAAGAAATCCAGAGAACACAAGTGTTTCTTGAAGGTGGTGTTAATGTCATTTGAGGTAGCCTTATTAGTTGGGGGAAGTCCTTTAGTATCCCTAATCCTGGAGTGTTGAATGCCGGTAACCACCTCCTCCCCATTACTGCAATAACAAATTCAAACAAAACAAAACACCACCGAACATATTTTCATTGACATTTAGGGAGGCAGTATTTCTGTGATAGTCAATCACCAATTTAAGTCAACTCCCCAATTTAATACTGAGAAAACTGGGCTGTGGATAACTTGCTCAAAACCATACAGGTAATGAGCATTTTTTTAAATTTACCCTTCTTCATATCCAGTGAGGACTTCTGATTCACAGACACTTGGATATTTGGAAGCTCTTCCTAGTCTGTCGTAACCCGGAAGCTTCACTGAAACCTGCCCATCATGGGTAATCCTGCTGGTATTTTACATGCTGGTGTCATAGCTTTCACATCTCAGCAACATGCAGGGCATCATAGTACAGCAAATTGACAAAGATCTGCATAAACCAATATTTTCCCAATGACCAATGCATGCATACAGGATCATGTATGAGTAATAATCCATTTAATGTGCAAGATACCCAATGAATTTTAATGTAACAGAAACAAAAAGGTTCATTGGTATGGTTTCAGATCCCATTGGAACAAACTTGAAAGAAACTACCACATGACAAGTTTAGGAATTGAAGACTATCCACATTTATCTTAATAAGGCTTTTTTTCCAACTGCGTATCTGGATGAGGCTAGATTTTCGTTTTATACTTCAATAAAAAAAATCACAACAGATTAAATCCAAAACAGACATAGTGAAATCTGTGAGAGCCAGAACTCAATGGGACTCCCTTTTTTTTTCCAGGTCTCACAAGTTTTCCACCATTGACAGAGTGCAGTCTTACCATTTTTCTCTATTAGTGGAAAATATGTGAGTTTTCCTTCTCTGACAGGTTTTTACCTTACACAGGTTTCAGCTTTCACAGGTTTTACTGTATAAGAATTCAAGTCTTTTGTTAAGCTACATACTGTTGTGAGGTGCTGCCAGTCAATTCCAACTCATATTGACCACGTGACAGAGCAGACCTTCCTTGTAGGGTTTCCTGGCCTGTAATATTTAAGGGAGCTTATCTCCCTTGCCTCCTGGTCTTCCTCTTGAGCAGCCAGATGTTTAACTATTGCATTGCCAGGGCTCCTGGTGGCATAGTGTCTAAGGCATTTGACTGCTAAACAGAAGGCTGGCAGTTCAAACTCATTAGCCCCTCCTGGGAAGGAAGGTTGGGCAATCTACTTCTGTAGCGATACTGCCTCGGAAACCCAAGGAGGGATCGCTATGAGTCGGATCCGACTCAACGGCAGTGAGTTTTTTGTTTTTCTTTTTTTAAGATTTGCCAAAATGTAAAACAATGTCCTTTTTCTCACTAATTATTTTATTTCATAAAATATATAATTATTTCTTCATTAAAACTTATTATAGATACTGTTGTTGTTGTTATTGCTGTTAAGTGCCGATAAGTCGGACCCAACTCATAGAGAGTCTCTGAGGTTTCTGAGGCCCTATCATTACAGAAGTAGATTTCCCAAGCTTCCTTCCCAGGAGTGGCTGGTGGGTTTGAACTACCATCCTTCTGGTTAGCAATCAAGTCCCCTAGCACTACACTACCAGAGTTCCCAAGTGAAGCACCCAAGGTGGGGCTCGAACCCACGACGCTGAGATTAAGTCTCATGCTCTACTGACTGAGCTAGACAGGCATTATAGATACTAATAGAAAGTAATTTGTTATTCCTTTTAAATTAACTACATACATATTTTTCCCAGTTTCCTAATTAATGGCAAGTACCAATAAATATAAGTTGTAAGATATTCAAAGACCAAAATGTTTAAGAATTTTTGTATTAATTAATGCTATGACTGTTTTTTTAATCCAATTCCATTTTTTATCCAAAGTATTACAGTTTTGGGACTCTAAAATCCTAGCTACATAGGTTTTTCTTGTCTTAGTTCTGAAAGTCAGCCCTTTTATAGCAAAATGGTTCCAAGGGACATTTGACCCTCATAATCATTAGAAGTTTCCAAAAGTAAGAGAGATTCAATCATCAACCTAACATTTAAGTGATTTTTGAACCCAGTAAGGACAATCCTAGCAGAAATTCTTTAAGTCTTTTGTAAGATTTTACCACTAGTTTCCATAAAGTCAAAAGGAAAAACTGAAATTAATTTCAATATTAACTTCTTAAAAGAAATAGTCTGAGGAATTTCTTAGATGTCATGTTTTTATAGGCAAATTTAACCAAAATTTAAAAACTGATTAAAAAGCAAAGATGTCACTTTGATGACTATGGTGCCCCTGAGTTAAGCCATGGTCTTTTCAATCCCTTTATCTGCATATGAAAGTTGTACAATGATAAGGTAAAACAGAGGAACTGATGTATTCAAGTTGTGAAGTTGAAGAAGAATATTGAATATACTATAAACTGCTAGAAGAATGAATAAATCAGTCCTAGAAGAAACACAATCAAAATGTTCTTTAGAAGCAAGGATGGTAAGACTCCAACTTGCTTACTGTGGACACATCATTAGGAAAGACCAATTGCTGGAAAAGGACATCATGTTTGGTCAAGTAGAGGGTCAATGAAAATGATAGAAACCCTCAATGTGATAGCCACCACATAATAGACACATAGCCATAACAGTGAACTCAAACATACCAACTGTAATGATGATGGCACATGACCAGGCAACGTTTTCCTCTGTTAGACACAAGATCTCTCTGAGTCAAAGCCAACTCAAGAGCAAATAAAAACAAACATCTCCCCTAGATTATAAATGTCAATCATTGTCCTAGAAAGAAGGTTTAGTTACTTCTTTATATCTTTAACTTCTTATGCTATCTGTAGGTAGACATGTTATATACCTGGGGGCCTGGACCTCCTGTCCGAAAGGGATTTTTTTGTCTTCCCCCTCCCCCCAGAGAGGGAACCAGAGCTTCTGCCAAACAAATGTGCAGGTGAATCTGGTGTTTTCGAGGTGATTGCAGCTTCGGAATCATAATGAAGTTTGTCAGATCTTTCTCCCATGGAGCCACTGGGTGGGTTCAGACTGTCAACTGGTTGTGCCATGTGGGCTCCACTGTACAAGTATATCTGTAGGATAAATTTTGAGATAATATATTCATATATGATATGAGGAGTCAGTGTCCAGAATACTGCCTGCCAACCCTGAGCTCCTCAGCTCCTGCAGCTGCAAGAGTCGGGAGAAGCCTCCAGCTTGACTTTTGATCCAAGAACTTTGGACTTGCCAGCTTCTATAAGTGTACAGAAAAGGTAAAGTGGACCGGAACAGATCAAGGAGTCGGCCACAGGGACCCAGGTGAGGAGAGGGAAATCAGTCCACGCCCCACAAACAGCAAGGTGAGATCCAGGGAGAAGACAGAAAAGACAAAGGGGACTAGAACAGATCGAGGAGTCAGCTGCAGGGACCCAGGTGAGGAGAGGGAACCCAGACCATGCCCCACAAGCAGCGAGGTGGGAAGCAAGGAGAGGACAGAAAAGACAAATGGGACTGGAAAAGAGCAAGGAGTATGCCACAGGGACCCAGGCCACACCACACAAGCAGCAAGGCAGGAAGCAGGGAGAGGACAGAAAGGGCAAAGGGGACTGGAACAGATCAAGGAGTCAGCTGCAGGGACACAGGTGAGGAGAGGGAACCCAGACCATGCCCCACAAGCAGAGAGACAGAAAGGCAGGGAAAGGAGAAAAAAGGCAAAGGGGACTGGAACAGATTGAGAAGTCAGAGGCAGGGATCCAGGTAAGGGTGGCTGGAGGGGTTTCCAACAGCTAAGGGAGACAAACTTGTCTGTCAGTTTGTCCTACTGTGGTGACGTGTTGCTGTGAGTCATGAGGCTATGCTACTGGTGTTTCAAACCCAGTGGGGTGCACATGGTGCACAAGTATCAGCCTGGCTTACAGACTGATACAGACTAGGAAGAAAGAGGAGGCCATCCACTTCTCAAAGAATTGGCCGGGGAAAACCTTATGAATAGTACAGAAACATTGTCCAATACAGAGGAGGAAGATGAGTCACTTAGCTTAGAAAGCTCTCAAAGTAGGATGGGGCAAGAGCTTTATTATCAGGGTAAAATCAGCCTTACTCATATAGATAAGGTAAAGCTTTCAAGTCCTCCATTTGCTGATGTGGCACCACTCAAATTGAGGAGAAACAGCGACAATTATCCATTAATAATCGGAACATGGCATGTAGGAAGTATGAATCTAAGAAAATTGGAAGTTGTCAAAAATGAAATGGAAAGCATAAAGATTGATATCTTAGGCATTAGTGAGCTGAAATGGACTGGTTTTGGCCATTTTGAATCTGACAACCATATGATCTACTATGCCGGGAATGATAGTTTAAAGAGGAATGGCATGGCATTCATCATCACAAAGGATGTTTCAAGATCTGTCCTGAAGTATAATGCTGTCAGTGATAGGATAATATCCATACACCTACAAGGAAGACCCGTTAATGTGACTATTATTCAAATTTATGCACCA
>NW_006921696.1:9800349-9804777 GCF_000298275.1 Orycteropus afer afer
CTTTAAGTACTACACTACCAGAACTCCTGGTAGACATGTTAGTTCTCTCAAAGGAAAGAATGTCAACCCTCCTAATGCTGAGGCTTCAGGAGCAGTCATATAGTGTTGTACACCCCAAGAAGAATATCTTCATTTACCAGCTGTGTGTGGTGAGAAAAGTTAATTAACTTCCTTTGACTCAGTCTCTCCATTTCTAAAATGGAATCAACCTCCAGGTAAAGTGTTTTAGAAGAACAATTAGCATCTAGTAACACTCAATAAATGTTAGTTCTTATTTTAAGGATAAAGAAAGAAAACTCAACTTGCAAGGATGTACCCAAATCAGAATCATAGAAATGTAGAGATCATCTACAAATGTGATTTCAATTATTGAGGCATACAATTTACAAGGACAAGGGTGTGGTAAGTCCTAGCAGTCTGACAAACCTGAAGGTCTAGAAATTCACATGTAATGCGATAATCATCTGTCTAATCCATAGTTGAAATAATGTTTGTTTTTTAAATGTGAGAAGAATCTCTTTATTCTTTGGGAGATTATTATCAATACTATGCTATGCATTTTAGTCTCTGGATTATTTTTACATATGAATGAATATAAACCTTATGCATTAAGTAGGAACATGAAAAATAGAAGGCAAATTACTATAAACATCTAAATTTAAGAATATCAATCCATATAATTTTACTTGATTATATATTTATATGGAACCAGATAATTTTATCAGTTATTTTCAGCCTTTATGAAAAATACAGATTCATGAAGTCTAAAAATGTTAGACATTGTCATAGACATAAATGTTTTCTACCTTGATATTTTTCCCGTTTCTCTTGCCAAATGACCTCAATTTGTCAACACTAGAGAAAAACATTAAAGAAAAAAAAACCGTTTCTAAGCAGCTGTCTTGCTAATATACCACAGTATAGTACACCTTATTTGTCATAAGAATGTGGCATACTGCTATTAAAGATCACATTAATTTTAATAGACAAGAAGAACTGGATACAAAACAGCTACAATACATTTCTCACATAAAAAAATGTCCCAGTATTAGAGTAGATAAACTTTGATGTAATCTTCATCTTACCACATTTTAGATTCTAATGTATAACTATATCAGTGCTGATTTCAGAAATAAACAAAAGTACTCTATCTTTTTGCTCCTATACCTTATACCATATAAATCATAAGCTGGCTCTCTCATGTGATGGCTATATTGCTTTCTCATTCTCTCTTTAGAATGGGAATATTTTAGGGTGTTATGCTCCTTAAATAAATTATTATCACCTTGAATAAATTATTAATAATTCTTCAACACTACTAAGGCAGGTTCATGTCTGATTGCTGATATGGTTTGCAAACTTTAAAATTATGGTGGTGAACAAGACTGGTTAAAGTTAAGGCTTATCTTTGTAATGAACCACCAACAGATTAAAAGGAACACTATTAGGAACCAATGAATACTAATACCACTCCTGATATTCAACAGAGATATGACTTGTGGAAAAACAGTATGTTCAGAATAAGTACTACACAGAACCCCTTGTGCTCAACAGGGCATTCTGTATTCCTAATTTTGTAAGTAAGCATTTGAGTAAACTTCTGACCTAATAATGTCAAGGAAAGAAATGCATGCATAGAATTCTTAAATAGCAAAGGTCTTATTCTCAAAATCCTTTATTTTTCATTTCATAAATATTCTATAAGACACTTTGTGCCATGCAGTGAATTACTTAAGACAGCCCTTCTAGCCATGCACGGTCTTGTGACTCCCACAGAATGATTGAGTGAGACTATGCAAATAAGGCACTTGTAGCTCATCAAGGGATTTGGACAGCCTATTAATAATGCAAATAAGGCAGATGGAACTCTTGTGGTATGGAACCATGTAAATAACGTGTATGGAACACTAACAATGAGATTAGTCAGTTTTGCCATCCTGCTAGGCTTAAAATGAACTTTTCTCAGAGGTGAGTGTGGGGACCTCACTACCATCAAGAAAGAAAAGCAAAGAGTGGAGCATGTCCTCTAGAACTGGGTACCTGCACTGAGAATCTCCTACATCCTGGAGACAGAGGAAGTGGTAACAAGAAGTGGCAACAAGGACAGCAGAGTCCAATGGCAGAAAAATGACAGCAGCAGAACCAGGAAACCTACACAAGATGACTACCATGGACTTCCCAGCCTACTGAGCAAGGCAACTGCAGTGGCTGTGCCAAGTAATAGAGTGAGAGAGCTGAACACCTTTGGGCAGGAGGGTTGCTGGTGGCATGAGGTGCCTCTGAGCACTTACTGGCAGAGCTAAAAGAGCTCTATAACACTTGTTCAAGCAGAGGATATCTGTCTTGAGCAGGCCGAGAGGAGCTTGTCCTCAGAGGGCTGAGAGAAGCCTGTCTTCAGCAAAGCTAAGAGGAGCCCTGCATGGAAAAGGGGAGCTTAGAGAGACTTTTCTTACTTGCTTCCTGGTCCTGATTCTGAGTTATAACCTGCTGTTGTTGTGAGTAAGGGCCAGTGAGTTGACTCTGACTCATAGTGACCCTATGCACAACAGAACAAAGGACTCCTTAGTCCTGCACATTCCTCTCAATTGTTGCTATGTTTGAGCCCATTGTTGCAGCCACTGTGTCAATCTATCTCGTTGAGGGTCTTCCTCTTGTTCACTGACCCTCTACTTTAACAAGCATGATGTCCTTCTCCAGAGACTGGTTTCTCCTAATAATATGTCTAAAGGACAACTCCTTTAGATGGGAGTTGGAGTCTGGCCATTCTCACTTCTAAGGAGCATCCTGGATGTACTTTGTCAAAAACAGATTTGTTCATTCAACAGATTACTTTTGGCAGTCTGTGGTATATTCAATGTTCTTCTCCAACACCATAATTCAAAGGCATCAATTCTTCTTGGGTCTTTCTTATTCATTGTCCAGTTTCACATGTATGTGAGGCAATTGAAAATAACAGTACTTGTCAGGTGCAACTTAGTCATTAAAATGACATCTTTGTTTTTCAGTAGTTTAAAGAGATCATTTGCATCAGATTTGCCCAATGCATTGCATTGTTTAATTTCTTGACTATAATTTCTATGGGCATTGATTGAGGATTCAAGTGAAATGAAATCTTTGACCATTTCAATTGTTTCTTCATTTATCATGATGTTGCTTACTGGTCCAGTATAACTTACTTCCTCAATAAATTCACAACTGTGAGTATGATCTATGAGTTCTGTGTGACCATTGCAAAGAATTATCAAATCCAGCAGAGAAAGAGAGTGCCATGGGAGGGATGGCTGGTATCAAAACTGGTAAAATGGTTGGAGGGTGGGGGTACATTTGAGTTCCACCTCATAGGAATCAACTTGAGCTATTTTGGTCATGATTCTCTTTCCTCTCTCATGAAGTTAGGTGAAAACATCTGGCATCATCATGCTGCCATTTCTTCACTTTCCTTAAATAAATATAATTTTTAAACAATGTTATAGGTGTTACTGAAGGAGCCCTGGTGGCTCCGTGTTTAAACCACTGGCTATTAACGAAAAGATTGGCAGTATAAACCCACCAGCCACTCCGTGGGAGAAAGATATGGCAATCTGTTTCCATAAAGACTGTTGTTGTTGTTGTTATGTGCCGTGGAGTTGGACCCGACTCATAGCGACCCCTCCTTGGGTTTCCGAGACAGTGTCACTACTGAAGTAGATTGCCCAACCTTCCTTCCGATCTACAGCCTTGGAAACTTTATGAGGCAGTTCAACTCTGTCCTTTAGGGTCACTATGTGTTAGAATCAACTAGATGGCAACAGGTTTTTGTTTTTGTTTTTCATTTTGGTAGGTATCACTAGATCAACATCCTAAATATTGTACTAAAACTACGTTAGATCACTGGCCAGCATCTCAAAGGCATTACCGTTGTTGCGGTTGTGTGCCATAAATGTTGATTTCTGCCTCATAGAGACCCTATATAGAACAGAGTAGAATTGTCTCACATGGTTTCCTAGACTGAAATCTTTACAAGAGAAATCACTAGGTCTTTTCTCCCATGGAGCCACTGGTGGATTTGAACTGCTGACCTTCTGGTTAGCAGTCAAGTGCCTTAGGCACTACGCTACCAGAGCGCCCCCCAGATGCTCTGTTGCTGTTGTTTGTCATCCAGTGGGATCCGACTCATAGCGATCCCTCCTTGGGTTTCTGAGACACTATTACTATGGAAGTAGATTGCGCAACATGCTCTAGGGGATTATAAATCATTTTAAAGATTTGAAAAGCAAGGTGTATATAATGAACTACATATCATGTCTGAATATTTTGTCTTAAGAATGAAATATGACAGGTAATGGAGGCGGGGCCAGATGGCGGACTAGGCAGAAGGATTGCACAGACCCTCTTCAACAAAGAAAAGGGAAACCAATTAACACAGACACAGAAGATAATCTTGGACCC
>NW_006921696.1:9810232-9813096 GCF_000298275.1 Orycteropus afer afer
AACAACAACAACAACCATTACATTAGCACCTTGAGTTGTTTCGAGTAGGTTAGTAGTAGTATAACTCATACAGAAATAAATGCTTTTTCTTCTGCCTCACTAGAGCTGCCATCTCAGTGTCCTTTGATTGATTGTTCTCCTCTACATGTTGGAGTAACTCATAGCTCAGTCCTCAGCTCTCCACACATACACTTTTCTCATAGCCTCTGAATTAGGTTCCTTCATGTCTTTCCCTAGAATATATACCTCCAGTGATTTTCTGTAACAATCAAAATAAACAGATATCGCTACCATGGCTGACTAGGCTGTGCCTGATCTGGCCTCTGGCTAACTCTCCAACTTCCTTTCTTACAGCTCTCATTGCTCTCTGAGCCCCAGGCTCACAGGCCTCCCTGCTATTCCTCAAAATCACCACACATGCCCCAACCCCAGGGACTTTTTCCTTGCTGATCCTTCTACATAAAATGCACAAACCCCAGATTTCTGAATGGGTCACCCCTTTCCACTTCAGTGACTTTCAAAAGTCACCTCTGCAGAGAGACTTCCCCAGACCACCTGTCAAAAATAGCACCTCTCTTCACTCCGTACACATCCCTCTAGCTTTTAAAGTGCTTAATTTTTCTTCATAGCATTTGTCATTACTATCACTATCATGTTTCTGCTTATTGTCTCTCTTCCCCATAATCTCCATAAAGAGAGTAGATCAGTTTTTATGTTTTTAAGTTAATTTAAAAAGTAGTGAGTCAAAGTAAAGGTAATTATATTTTCCAGACCTCCTGGAGTTGTTGTGATGATTAAATGATGTGATATATGCACAATATCCACAAAAAGACAAATACTGTATGAAATCATTACTATAGAGAGTCAAGAAAAGGTTAATACACAGAAGAAACATTCTTTGATGATCACCAGGTATGAAAGGGAAGGGGAGGGAATGTATTAAAGGAGGTGAAGGTAAAGGCAGTATACAATAAAGAGGAGATCAGCAAAGGAAGACACAGAGAAGTGCACAAAAGTTATAGACAACAGAGGGAAATACTATTACATATACAATCCTGCTATATCAATAATAACAAACAGTAATTTACAACTGGATGCATGGGCAGACATACAAGGTGACCAGGTATGGGTAGGCCAATGGGACAACATTTACAAGCATATGTAGGTTTGGCAAAGGATATTTCTACACACATATTTGTATGTGTTGTAAATATATCCATATGTATAGTAAAGCAAACAGAAGGCAAAGTTATGAAGATTTCTTAGCCATAAAAAAACACCTCAAGGGAAAAGGTCACTGGGCTTTGGGGCTTAGGACAACAGTTGGGCAACAGCTAAGACAACTGGCATAACATAATTTACAAAGACAATGTTCTTTCTACATCCTACTGTGGTAAATACAGACTGGGGTCTTATTAGCCAGCAAGTACTTATCTAAGGTTCAATGATTTGTTTCTGTTCCATTCAGAATAAAGAAGGGTGAAGAAAATCAAAGATGCATGGAAACAATTAGTCCAAAGGATTAGTGTACTACTTGAAACTCAGCCTCCATCCACAACCTTGAGACCAGAAGAATTAGATGGTATCCAGCTACCAGTACGGACATCTCTGAAAGTAATCACAATAGGGGGTCCTGATAGAGTGGGAGGAAAAGGTGCAACAAATTTCAGAATCATGAAAAAGATCAGGCTTATTGGTCTGATAGATACCAGTGGAATCCCTAAGACTATAGCCCTTAGTCACCCTTTATGCCTGGAACACAACTCACTCCCACATCTCAACTTTCAGGCAAACAATATACAGGCCTATACGATTAACAATAATACCAGGGAAGTACACACTCCTTAGAACAATCAACCATACAAGATCAAAAGGGCAGCATTTGTCCAGGGATAATGCTAAGAAGGCAGGAAGGATAGGAAAGAAGGACTAATGTTTCCATTAAAGAGGGAAGAAGTGAGAAGAGTGCTGTTACATTTTGGGTATCGCCATCAATGTCAAGAAGCTAAATATGTATGAATTGTTAAATGGAAAACCAATTTGCTTTGTAAACTGTCATGTAATCACAATAAAAGTTAAATAATAAAAGCTTCAGAACATCTATACCCCCAGACTTCAAAACAATGCCTAGCACATAGTAGGCAATGAGAATATCTGTGGAATGATAAAGTGAATGAGAGATCAATGAATTAAAGTGTTTGTTTTTTTTTTCTTTCTATAAATGCCCTAACTTAGGTTATGGTGCCCTTCTGACCCTGACTTCAGAATTTAGAAGATTCACTCGTCAGGGACCTATAAATTTCATTTTTTATACAAATAAATGATAAATATATGATATTGTTTTATGCTATATGGTATTATTGAAGTCCCTGAATGGTGCAAATAGTTAAAATGCTTGGCTGCTAACCAAAAAGGTATGGGTTGGTGTTTGCCTGGAGGCACCTTGAAAGAAAGTCCTGGTGATCTACTTCTGAAAAGTCAGTCATTGAAAACCATCTGGAGCACAGTTCTACTCAGACACACATGGGGTAGCCGTGAGTTGGAATCTACTTGATGGCAACTTGGCAAATAGGTATTATAAACAAATATTTGATCAAAAATAATTTACAACAAAATTAACCCCAGAAAATATGTTCACTGAAAGACTTACAAAGTTGCTCATGCTCTCTTTTTTCCTCTCATTTCCGATATTTAGTCTGATTTTGAAGAAGCCTTAACTATTCAGACTCATTTTGAATAAGAAGCAGCAGATAGTTCAATCAACTATGATGGGAATGAGAAAAAAAAAATGCTATCGAGTCAATTCTGAGTCATAGCAACCCCCATAGGGTTTCTAAGGCTGTAAATCTTTATGGAAGTAGGTT
>NW_006921696.1:9815631-9816807 GCF_000298275.1 Orycteropus afer afer
AGACTCTATGCTCAAATCTTGTTTAGCCCCTTACCAATTATACGGCCTCACACAAGTCATTAACATTGTAGGCCTCAGTTTCTTCATCTGTAAAATGGAGATAATTATAGTGTTTAGATCTCATAGAGTTGTTATGATGATTAAATGACTTGATATATGTAAAATATCAAGAACAGTGTCTGGGACATTACAAATATATATAAGGAGCCAGTCTTTCAGATAAGCTTGGCAGATATATCGTCCCCAGTCCTCTCCGTGTTAGCGTCTTTGGGCTCCAGGAACAGATTATCACACTTCCTCTTTCTGAAACCTAATGGCTTACTTTACTGTCAGCAGGGTGTAAAAGATACAGTTCTGGGCAAATTACTCCCCTCTTCAGAAAATCAGGAGGGCATGATGGAGTTGTTGTTTTTGTTGTTGTTGTTAGGTGCCATTGAGTCAGCTCTGACTCTTAGTGATCCTGTGTACAACAGAATGAAACACTGCCTAGTCCTGCACCAGCCTCACAATCCGGGCTATACGTGAGCCCGTCGTTGAAGCCACTATGTCAATCCATCTCGTCAGATGGTTAAATGAATAGGCACGTAGGCTTGGGGTATAAAATATCTGGGAGATATCTCTATCTTCTCAGCTACGATGTTAATGGGCCATGCATAGAATCAAGCCTACAGCCACCTAACTGGACCTACCTATCCAATGAGACACTGGTAGTAGGCAGGCTCTCATTGTGTCCTTCAGCCACGATGTCGGATGGGGAGCAAACAGGGAAGAATTTCTATCCACCTGGGCAGTTTCCAGAAGCAAGGGGGATGGCATTTCCTATGACTGCCCCATTTCAGTCTCCAATCTATGACACAACATGGGCTGTGCATAGAAGTCATCATCTCTACCCAGACAGCTTTTGAACTAAGGAGACTGTTAATCTGTTAACTGTCTGCTCCTTATTGTAAGTAATAAAATCTACTTTCCATGTAGATGACTATATGTGTGTTCAGGTTCTGATCAGAAGAACATGATAGAAGTGGAACAATTATTGATACCCCTTTTCTAATGGTTTTCTGGCTATCTAGAAATTGAGTATAACCTGGGCATACATTACAGATTTGCCATGTTGCACCAGTTATGGCACAGTAGAGTCTGGTGATGTTTTCACTCGGTAACTGTTAGTGATTACTT
>NW_006921696.1:9819447-9821586 GCF_000298275.1 Orycteropus afer afer
TTGAGTTGATTCTGACTTGTAGCAACCCCTACTGGGTTTCCAAGGCTATAAATCTTTACCTCAGACCTCATCTTTCAACCGTGGAATGGCTGGTGGGTTCGAACCATCAACCTTTTGGTTAATAGCCAAATACCTTATCCACTATACCAACAGAGCTCCTCATGAAATTAATTAATTTTTTTAAAAGTTCATTCAAATGTAGTAATTTAAAAATTAATAAAACTTCAAAATGAAGTACAGAAACATGATGGTATTCAGGTTACCAATTCAAGTTTTAAAATGAGGTTAGTTTCAGAGACATTGTAGTTTCTTTTAAAAGTTAACATTATGATATTATAGCCCTAAATCAACACTTTCATCTTACTATTACATCTGCCAATCTGCAGACCAGGGAACTAATTAATAACACAAGTTATTAATTAAATGTTAAGGTTTATAGATATTAGTCCTAAATTTCAAACAGACTAAACACAGTTTTTAAAAGAGAGAGAAAAACATTTAGAGGAAAATGAATCAAAGTAGGTATTACAAAATTTAGAATAGGGTTTATCCAGGGTTAGATAAAGTTGCTTAGATAAATATGTTCCAATAAGTCATAGGTTAGGAAACTATTATAAAACAAAAACAGACTGCAGTACCACCTGCTCCCCTAATATATCACTTGTCCCATACCATTAAAGAAAAAAAGATAATCTGTTATGAATTAGCTTGTTTTTAGTGATTAAGATATAGATAATAAATCAGATTTTCCTAAACCCCTTACCCTTTTTGACTACAAAGAAAATATTATAGAACTCCATCATTTCTAAAGCATAAGTAACTTTTCTATGAAGCAAGGTTTTAAGATATTTGAATAAATATCTTAAGTGCTGTAGGAGTTATTGATGTATAGTTTAATCTGTTTGCAACTAATAGCCACAGAGATGAATTCTAAAGTGCCAGGCCTGAGTTATTCACCATAAAATGCCTTGTTTAATGTTTCTTTAATGAAATCAAATCGTTAAGATAATGAAAATAAAAAGAAAGGTCAAGTCACTGAGGATAAGCCACTTAACCTTATATCTTATTACATATAACAGCACAGTGTAAGAAACCAATCTTCATAAATTAAATTTATTTCATATTCTTAATGCTTATGAATAAATCATCTTCTGTAATTAAATGATGTGTGCTGCTTCTCTGCAAAGCCCACTATCAGTTGTTAAGTTTGGTTGGTCTATTCTAGATTGATATATATCTGCTAGAGAACTAACTCCCTGTGGAGTTCCAAGTGGTATGCTGTACCCTTGGGCACTTACTGAATCTATTTGAGTATTTGAGAAACAGTGGGAAAAAGAGAAGCTCATAAAGACTCCAGCAGTAAAACAGGTCAAGATAATTGTCTTAATTCCTGAAATTAGACAAGAATTATTCCTTAGATTTTACTTCTCACAAAAGAAAGCAACAGGTAATATCTGTATCCTATTATAAACCCCTCCCACAACATCCCATTTTCCAGAAATCTAATACAGATGCTGTACACAGCAAAAGTATTTGTGGGCACACAGATGTATACCCTCATAAGTACACAGTACAAAGTCCCATTTCCTTCTCTTTTGCTCCTGATCATTTTTTTTCTATTTTTTTTATTCCAATTTCCTGAAAAATTTTCAAATTCTAAAATATATTTGAAAGGAAGGAATTCAGAGCTAAGGATATCATATCCTTTTACATTTTAAGAGCATGTTTATGGCACTTTTTTTTTTTTCTGGAATTTTGCTAATTTTTACCCAAGAAGCATATATACATTTGAGGTCTTTTATTCAAGGTCCATTCTTTATTCATCTGAACTTAAGTGGGACTGGTTCAAGCTTAATTTTGGTAACTAAAATAAATCAAAAGGAAAAGGTAAGCAGTTATTTTCTCCATATAAAACTCACCCACTTACCATTGTTTTCCGCAAAATAGAACATTTCAAGTTAAAAAACAATTGGCACTGTAGGTTTGAAGCTTGTATATCCTATTAGAGCAGCTCTCAGATTTTTTTGCTTTTTTTTTTGGGAGGGGTGTTTGTCTGTCTGTTTGTTTGTTTTTCTGCAGAAATCCTCACTACTGATGATGCCCTCACTGCAGATGGGGTTCCAAGCACAGTCTACACAG
>NW_006921696.1:9822951-9825331 GCF_000298275.1 Orycteropus afer afer
TCAAGTGCCTTAGGCACTATGCTACCAGAACTAAAACATTACACATTATAATCGGCTTCAAAAGTAGAATAAATGAAAAGATTTCCTAAATAAAATAAAATATTTCAGTCACACTTATAAAGATCTACTGAAGGTTTTCAAAACAAGAAAAAGAATTTTTTTTTTTCTCACTGTAGCCTAAAGAAGTGCTTTTGGTAATGATGGCTAGGTACCTGACATTTCATTTTTAGAAAAAGTTTTTGTTTGTGGTATTAACTGAAAACCTCTACTGAACTGAACTAATTGCTGCAAATTAAAGTGACTCAATTAATTATATAGGAGAAAGTTACTAAATGTAATAACAATAATAACAAGCCCTGGATATAGATGCAAAAGGAGTTCTTAAGCAGTGAAGCAACTTTACACTCAGAGCCAGAATCTGGGCATCTTGCCTAAGTGAACACATGATGGACATTACTTGCCTCCAGCAAGGGTAGTGACACCAATCGACAGTCTAGCAAACAAATGGAGGAATGAAGAATAGAAGCATACCAGATTAATGGGTCTGATGGTGACTAAACACATGCCATTTGCTCAGCAATGGTTGCTACATTGCATTCCACTTTCTCTTCTTTAAGGCCACATGAAAATAGGTGATCTGTTTTATACTTGCAAAGCAGACATAACTCTGGGAAAACATTCTCACCACACTATGATCTGCAATTTTTTTGAATAAGAGTTCCATGAGTGTGTGGAAAAGTTTCCTGGGAAAAAAGGGAGAGAGAGAGAGAGAAAGACAGAGAGAGAGAGATAGAGAGAGAGACAGAGAGAGAGAGAGAGAGAGAGAGAGAAAGCTTTCCTGAGAAAGTGATCTGTTTGCTTCAAAATCCATTTTAGACTTGGAACTATTTACTTATAAATATATTTATAAGTGGGAGCTCTGATAGCATAGTGCCTAAGGCATGTGACTGCTAACCAGAAGGCTCGTGGTTCAAACCCGCCAGCCACTCCTCAGAAGGAAGGTTGAGCAATCTATTTCTGCAGTGATGCTGCCTCAGGAACCCAAGGAGAGGTCGCTATGAGTTGGCTCTGACTTGACGGCACATAACAACAACAAACAACATATTTATAAGTAAATACATTCATATAAAGTTTAGTTTCTCAAATAACACTCTTAAGTTGCAACTAACCTTTTTCATGGTAGTTTTTGCTACAGTCTCCTCAACAATATTTCCAAATAATTTTCTTGTCTTGTCCATTTTATAAAACCAAGTGTAAGCACACAGTAGCCCGAAAAAAGAAGAATAGCGATTATGTTTTAATGATGCTATTTATATTTTTTTTCTATGGATTACTACATTCCTTTCATCTTTTAAAATCTTACTCTAACTTGTTACACACAGACTCAATGAATAAAACCTTTTATAGAAGTCTGCCATTATTGTTTGTAATAGCAGAAAATGGTTGAATTGATTATGTTCTATCCATTTAATGAAATATGTTCAGTGTTCAAAAAGGAGGATCTGAATGAACTGAAATAAATGTTTCAGGTATACTAGTTGTGAGGATGGCAAATAAGAGGCTTTGTCTGCTTTTTTATGTGCTTAGAAATTTTTTTAGAAAGATAGAAAAGAAACAGAACAATGACTACTTCTGGGGAATAAAACTGAGTAGATGCTTCAGTAATGCTTGGGTTACATTTATTTTATTTATTTATTTTTACCATAAACATGTATTACTCTTTTAATTTTTTAAAAAAATTAGGCAATAAAATCATGAATAAATGCCAGCAACTATTTTCAGGATAGAGATTCAGAGACAGCCGTCATAGTCATCTCTAATGAACTACAGATTGGCATTTTTTAAGCAATTATTATTATGGCTGCCTAAATAAAAAAGAGAGAGAGAGAGACAAAGAAAAGATTAAATATCCTTAATTAATGGAGTAAAACAACAGAATAGAAAAATCCTAAATAAAATAAGCACAACATGCCAATTAATTGGTACTATGTCATAAGCCTTTTTGTTGTTGTTTATTTGTTTTTGGCAAGAATAACAACATATGAATCACAGTTGTAGTCTTTGAAGAAATATATATTGGCATTTTAGGAGCAGCACTATGGGGGCACATGAGAGAAGGAGCGTGATCTCTGAAGCAAGAGAGAAGATGCAATAGAAATCCAGCCCAGCAAGTAGTGACTAGGATCTTAAAAGCTTGCAAGCAGCCATCTAGATGCAACAGTAGGTCTCCCCTTGTCCAGAGCAAAGAAAAGTGAAGAAAACTAAAACAATTAGTTTCAGTTTTGGAAACAATTAGTCTTAGCAACTGATACACCATGTGATCAGCAGCCTATACGACTATGAGACCAGAAGAACTAGATGGTGCCTGGCTACCACTGTC
>NW_006921696.1:9826031-9828469 GCF_000298275.1 Orycteropus afer afer
CGGAAGGAAGGTTGGGCAATCCTACTTCCGTAGTGATACTGCCTCGGAAACCCAAGGAGGGGTCGCTATGAGTCAGGGCCGACTCGACGGCACATAACAACAAATATTATTTTTTAGTAAGTGCTAAATATACTTTTACAATTGATCATTATAGTTGAAAGATGGAGGTGGTAGTAAGTCATCCTAGAACTATGGCAGAGCCTGCATGCTAGCAGTGGCAGATCAAGGGGACACCTAGAAAGTAAATGATATGCAAAATAACTTCTCCATAAATAGAAACCTGAAAATTTTATTTGTCAGGAATGAACACAGAATTTACATAGCTTATTTTCTTTCTTTTTTTATTATGGTGAAAATATACACAAGAAAACACTTGCCAATTTAACAATTTCTACTTTGGGCACTGGGCAAATCTGCTGCAAAGGACCTCTTTAAAGTGTTAGAAAGCAGATATCACATTGAGGACTAAAGAGCACTTGACCCAAGCCTGATATTTTGATCTTCTCATATGTATATGAAAGCTAAACAATGAATAAGGAACACTGAAGAAGAATTGATGCCTTTGAACTATGGTGTTGGCAAAGAATATTGACTATACCATGGACTGCCAGAAGAACAAATCTGTTTTGAAGAAATACAGCCAGAATGCTCCTTAGAAGTGAAGATGAAAAGACTTTGTCTCACACACTTTGCACATGTTATCAGGAGGGATCAGTTCCTACAGAAGGATAACATACTTAGTAATGTAGAGGGGTCAGTGAAAAGAGGAAGATCCTCAATGAGATGAATTGACAGCAGCTGCAATGATGGGCTCAAACACAGCAACAATTCTGAGGACAGTGCAGGATGAGTCATTGTTTCCTTCTGTTGTACATAGAGTCACTATGAGTTGGAGCCCACTCCACAGCACCTAACAATGACAACAACAACCTGCATAATCCAGTGACATTGATTACATTCTTCATGTTGTACAATAATTGTTATTGTTATCCTTTTAAAAATTATTCTACCACCATTAATATAAATTCAAAGTCCCCCAAACAAAAATTCCTCCCCATCCCCCTTCTTCCTACCCCAACCTCACTGCCATTGAGTCAAGTCCAACTCATAGTGACTCCATTAGTTTTCCAAGGCTGTAAATCTTTACAGAAGTACACTGCCTCATCTTTCTTCCACAGAGCAGCTTTGTGTTTGAATCACCGACCTTTTGGTTAGCAGCCAAATGCCTTAACCACTACACCACCAGAGCTCCTTAATCACAAATAATTTTTATTTTCTATGTATTTGCTTATTTTATGTAAGTGAAATCATACAGTGTCTGTCCTTTTGCAACTGATTTGTTTTGCTCAGAATAATATTTTCAAGATTCATCTACTTGTGGCATGCATCAGGACTTCATTTCTCTGTATGGCTGAATAATATTCCATGATACGTATATACCACATTTGGATTATCCATTAATCTGTTGACAGCCATTTCAATTGTTTGTACCTTTTGACTATTGTGGAAAGTGTTGCAATGGAATTGGTACACAGATTTCTCTTTGTGATCCTGCTTTCAGTTCTTCTGGATGTATGTCTAGGATTGGGATTGCTGGGTCATATGTAGTTCTGAATTCAAATTTTAGAAACCACCAAACTGTTTTCACAGAGGCTGTACCATTTTACATTTTACACCGGCAATGGATGAGGGTTCCAATTTCTCTAACTCATCAGCTTCTGCTGTTTTCCAATTTTTTTTTTTTTTTTTGTCATTGTGTTTCTAATGGGAGTGAGGTAGTATTTCATTGTGGTTTTGATTTGCATCTCCCTAACAGTTGAGGATCTTTTCATGTGCCTGGTGGCCATTTGAATATCCTCTTTAGTGAAATATCTGTTTAAGCCCTTTGCTCATTTTTCTATTGGATTTTTTTTCTGTTATTTCACTTTCTTTTAAGACACTTATGCTGTTTAGAGATTTAGTTCAATTACAAACATTAAAGTAAGTAGACTCTAAATATTGGAACAAACAAAATCTTCATAAATTTACCTTCAAATTTTACGCAAAACTATGCTATACACAAATAGGACTTATGTTTCAGTATTCAATCAGAAAGCTAATATTTTTTTTTCATGAGAACATAATGAGCAGTGCATTACTTGGGCCAAACAAGATTAAGTTATTATGGAAAATAGTTATATTTTAAGTATCACTTCCTTAGTTACAAAAATCTTTAAAATTTAGACTTCATATGTTAGAGTTTATATAAATTATTAATGAAAACCACCATAGCTCTACAAAGCAAGATTCAATTACCTTAACTGGCTTAAACTGTGTTGTGTTTATAATGATCAAAACACTATCTGCTGCTTTAGTGCTATAGAATTTCATTAATACTTATTATCTTTATATAACTCACCACACAGATATGAGTCATCTATGTTAAATGATCTAGTCTT
>NW_006921696.1:9829329-9830454 GCF_000298275.1 Orycteropus afer afer
CTACTTGATCACCGTGTGCATTTTAGCAAGATCACCACATGATTTACATGCATATGAAAGTTGGAGCGGCAAAGCAATCTGATATACCAATGTTGGAAACATTTGAATCTTATATTTATCAATAGGGAAATTAAGGCAAATCGGTGGCAGTTATATACTTAAAAGCTAGGAAATGTAGGTTGAAGTATACTTCAGAACTATAATTTTCCCTAACCCTCCATTCTTGAGAGAACTATGAAGAGGGAAAACATGTATTAGAGATTTGTTTCATCCATCCTTAGTTTAAACTCTCTCTTCCCTTTCACTCAATCGTCACTTTGCTTCTTTTTCTTTTTAAAGCCCAATTTCAGTTAACTGAGTCAAAATGAAAACATCAGAAAAATTCAGCTTTCCAACAAAGTGGAGTTATTTCAGGCATAACAACTCTCTTTTAAGGAAAAAGATCATGTGATTGTTTGCCTTTATTTCACAGGAGGAAAACAACATTGTGCTATTTAGAACAAGACATTATAGGTATAGGAAATGTACTTTTCCATTTAACTCTAAGAATGCTATATTTGAAGACAAAATAAAGCAGTTGTTTTCTTCAAGATGAAAGCAATAAACGGTCATCCAATTACTCAAGAAAGTAATATTAAGTTTTTGTCTTCTTTCAAAGAGTGGATGATTACTTGAAGTTGTGCAGAATCAGAAATAGTTCAAACAGAGCTTCACAGGAAATAGGAAATAAGGCTCATCATGTCCTACCCAAGAGAATCTGAACAGCTGCTTTTTAATTTGGGAGACTGGATGATGACTGTGACAAACAAAATGCCTAAAATTTAACTGTACTGATGTCTGAATATTGTTTGTACCCTTCTTATCAAAATAGGAGAAGGAATAGATTAATTACAGTAGAAAAGACAGAGTTGGAGACAAAGATACTTCACCTATCCCTTATGTGATAATATTGATTCAATGACAGGAAATTACTATATACCCTGTTATGGATTGAATTGTATCCCCCCAAAATATAAATTGTAAATCCTAACCTCTATGTTTGTCTTCATTATGTTAATGAGACAGGATTAGTGTAGAGTGTGTCTTGAGTCAATCTTTTACAAAATAGTAAAAGAGGAGATTAAG
>NW_006921696.1:9830683-9832486 GCF_000298275.1 Orycteropus afer afer
TAACCAGAAGGTCCAAACCCACCAGCCACTCCTCAGAAGGAAGATGGGGCAATCTACTTCCGTAGTGATACTGCCTCGGAAACCCAAAGAAGGGTCACTATGAGTTGGGTCCAACTCGACGGCAAATAACAACAACAACAGATAACTAAAACATACACTGGGAAATAAGTTTCTAAAATATGCTCTCATCCTTTGATAGGTCATTAAGCACAATAAGATTAAGCAAATTATCCCCTAATATCTACTAGAATTCATCCATAGAAGCTAAAATACCATCTGTCTGTTACTCCTTTTCCACATTTCTAGACCTTCCTCACTTCTAACCTCCTGGTAATCGAAAGTTTTCTTATATGATTTGATTTAAAATGAAATCAATTAAAAATACATTTTGAAGTTTTCAGAGGAAATCATAATACATTCCAAAATATAGTATATTCTTTTCATCCATGTCCAATGTTTCCACATTACCATTTAAAATGCAGTTACATGATTTGTGCTTCAGGGAGTGTGCTTTCCATGTAATCATTCAAGAATGCAAAGTCGATTAATTAAATTTAGTGGGAATCTATCTTAATCTCCATTCAAAAGGAGATTAATATATTTTCTCTAATTTACTGAATTTGAGAACTTAATTGTGGATTTACAGATAAAGCACACACGCTTCTGAAGGAAAAGTAAACTATCAGCAGTCAAAGAACCCACAGCATATTACCTCCTTTAATTGTCTCCCAGCACATATTTTAATTTCTTGTGTTCAAAACAAATACCACAAGATTTGTGTTAGCTCCTTAATCAGCCATCTAACAGAGAGGTACTACAGAGAAAAGGTTTTTTGTAGAAGAAGATCTTTACCTTGAGCACTCCCTGTAAGGTACATCGGGAGGATAATGACAGGAAGCTTTAGAATTGCCATTTAAAACAATATTGTCATTCAAATGCTATTTCTATATGTGAATCAGGCCTAAAACCACAAAAATGGAATGCTTGGTGAATCACAATTGGTGCTGTAGATCTCAGGAACATGGCTGAATTTGGAATAAGAACCCAAAATATAACATAAACAAGAGCTAGACAAAGATATCGATTCTTTACTCCCATAAAAAAACAAACCAAACTCACTGCCATCGAGTTGGATCTAACTCATATTGACCCTTCCTTAGGTTTCTAAGGCAGTATCTCTAGGGAAGTAGATTGCCCAGACTTCCTTCCGAGGCACTGCTGGTGGGTTTGAACAGCTAGCCTTCTGGTTAGCAGTCAAATGCCTTAGTCACTATGCCACGCCCATAGGTTTTCATAAAAGTAGTGGGAAATCAAGCAGGTATTCTCTTTTCAGGATGTCCCACAGGCAGTCTGTAGAGGAGGTATGCTGAGCTGGAAGTCTGACAGCCAGGTGTTAGTTCTAACTTAACCATTAACTTCATTGAGCAAGTGAACTTTCTGAGCATCAGTGATATCATCTTTAACCTGAAGTCATTGTCTATATCAGTGATTCTCAGTTGTGAACTCTGAACAAGCAGCATCAGCTGGTTAGAATTTGTTAGAGATACTACTATTCAGTCCTTATCACATACTTAACTGAATCAAAAATTCTAGAGGTGGGGCTCAGTAATTTGCATTTTAACAAGCTTGCCAGGTAATTCTGATTCTTGTTCATGTTGGGAAGTCATTGGATTATATGATCTCTAAAGTTTCTTCTAACTATGAGACAATTACCAAGTTGATTATGAGCTTATAAATCAAGACTTGTGTCTACTTAGCCCAGAACCTAGTAGCTGAATGTTCAGTGAATAAATGAATGAATTG
>NW_006921696.1:9833273-9834180 GCF_000298275.1 Orycteropus afer afer
ATCCCAGTTAATTGATTTAATAACATGTTTAGTGCTTCTGTTCTACCACCTCGTTGCATAGTGCCTGGGAACTTAAAAGCTTGCAAGTGGCCTCTATTCACCTGGAGCAGCAGAAGAAGGAGAGTCAGGAATAGGAGGATGATATGGAATATGTGGCTATTTGCCTCCATGAACAACTGCCTCCTTTGTCATTAGACCAGAAGAACTGCATGGTGCCCAGTTACCATTACTGAACATTTTGATCAAAGATTCCATAGAAGAATTCTGATCAAAAGGGAGAAATGCAGAAGAACTTCTAAAATTCTCCTGAACTTTATCTAGATTTTTCTGGACCTATGGAAGGTAGATGAACCCTGAAACTACTGCTCTGAGATGATCTTTAAATATTAAACCAAAAATATCCCCTGAAGTCTTCTTATATCCAAAAGGTTTTGCTTAACTAGTAAAAAATGTCTTATTTTAGCATTATATCCTTTTAAAAACTATTTATATGGAATCAAATTAACAACAGCAACTTGAAAGATGACATAGGAACCTTAGCAGGCAATGAGTTTATGTTAATGAGGATAGAATAACTCAGAAAATAAAGTAAAAATGTTTGCACAACTTGAAGAATGTAACCAATGTTATTAAACTGGACATATAGAAATTGTTTAATTGGTGTATGTTTGCTATATGTATTCTCAACAACAACAAAATAAATAAAATTTAAGGGGGAAAAAAAATCACAGACTGTAGGACCAAACCCCTCACTTCTGATTCAGTGGTTCTGAGATAAGGCCTGAGAATCTTCATTTTAAATAAGCTTCCAGATGATGCTGATGCTTCTGGTCTGAGGACTCCACTTTGTGAACCACTCCCACAAAGCATACCCCACTGGACACAGGAATGACTGCTTCAAGTGTTT
>NW_006921696.1:9835364-9837231 GCF_000298275.1 Orycteropus afer afer
CTGTAAAAGAAACTGTGTATTGCGGAAACCTGTCAGAGAAGGAAAATTCAAATATTTTCCATGGAGAGTGAGAGATAGGGAAGTGGTAACACTGCAACCTGTCAAAGATGGAAAACTTGTGAGACCTGGGAAAAACAAGGCAGTCCTGCCAAGTTCTGGCTTTCACAGTTTTCACAAATTTTCCCTTAAGTTCTGAAACTATATTAATTTTGCTTTTGACACTTCACAGAAAACTCAAGTTCTGTTAACACTCTAATATCATTTCAATTCCAAGCTTTACATTTTCAGAACTGATGAGTAAAAGAACCCCAGCTTTTCATTCTGTATTAACATTTGCAGCAGCAGTTAATGCAGAACTTTGAAATACTGTTTTTCCCTCAGACTAGGATTACTGGTCTGATAGAGCCTGGTGAGACCCCTGACACTATGACCTTTAGTTACCCTTCAGGTCTGGAACTGAACTCACTCCTGTGGCTTCTAGCCAAACAATAGATAGGCATATAGGATGAACATATACATCAAGTAGATACTTTCCTTAGAGTGGGAGAACAGAAGTACAAGGTTTGCACAGGGAGATAGCTGTGGGGTTGGGGGGTGGACAGGAATGCATAGGAAAGAAAGACACAGGGAAGAGGAAGGAAGTGGGAAGAGAGCTGTTATACTGTGGGGAATTGCAGTCAATGTCATGAAACAAAATGGGTGTGAACTGTGATATGGAAAACAAATTTGCTCTGTAAACTTTCACCCAAAACACAATATAAATGTTTAAAAAAGATATATTCTTTTTTTTTTCTTTGTAATTGTAGCCTATTTTTTAATGTTGCAGCCAAACTTACTTCCTTTTCCCTTATGACTGACTAGCTCATTCACTCATTCATTTAACTAATAATAAGCCCTGATCACAAGGCAAGCTGTGCTCTAGAAAGGGGTGAGTTAAAGTCCTTGCCCTTATAGGCTTACCTTCTAATGATACACAGATAGCATCATATTGATCAATGGATAGAATTAAATAACATATTGATAATAAGTCTATATTCAATATCAATATATCAATAATAAAAATCAATATATAAACATATGAAATGTATTGAAGGCACAAATGGCATCCTATTCTCGGTACAGTGCTTACTACATATGTGGTGCTAAACATTTAATTGAATACATGAGTGAATACAAATTGAATTTGCAGATGACTATATCCTTGAAGAGAGCTCTGGTGGTGTAGTGCTTAAGGCATTTGACTGCTAACCAGAAGGCTGGCAGTTCAAATCCACCAGCCACTCCTCAGAAGCAAGATTTGACAATCTACTTCCATAGAGATACTGCCTCAGAAACCCAAAGAGGGTTGCTATATTCTTGAAGTAAAATAAGGATAGATGGCTTCAAATATTTTTGGTTTCATCATAATGCAGTAATTTTATTCTAATAAAATAAGTTAAATCTTTTGATACTTATTTTCTGAGACTCTATTTCGGGATCTATAATGTTTAATGGTTTTAATGAGTTAAGAAACCTCACTTAAGTATGCTATACATCATGATTTTAAAAGTGCATTGTAATATAATTTATTTTTGGATTCAAAATATGGTACAGGTACAATATTATCACTAAAATCCTAAGCAAATCCCTTTTCTTTTACATAGCAATCCTGCTGTTCTCAATCTGCAGGTTCTATAAATATTTCATCATTCCCCAGCTTTCTCCCCCTTCCATTCCAGGAAATCACACACTTAATCTAAGAGAAAAGTTAATTAGAGCTATATTGCATACATTCACCAAAGCATGAAGCAAGGAGTTATGTAAGAGAGTAAATTGTGGTTGCTATGGGAACCATGGGAGTTCTGGTAGCATAGTGCCTAAGGTACTT
>NW_006921696.1:9838676-9840567 GCF_000298275.1 Orycteropus afer afer
GGCTTGAACCTCTGGAAGTTCTCTGTCAATATACTGCTGCAAACGTTTCTGAATTGCAGAGTAGTCAAGAAAATACCTGGTTCATAAATTTGAATAAGGAAATGACATTCTAGTGTCACTGAGATTAACAGTGAACATGAAATTCACTAACTCATTATTTATGTTATACTCATTCTTAGATTTTTTTGTATAAAATGATCTGCTGACTAGTGAAGCCACAATCTATACAATGTTTGTATTCTGTAACTTAAAATGTAAAAATCAGGTTCCTGTAATCTCTTTAAACTCTGATATGTAACATTTTAAACTCAATTTGGAATTCATTGCAGACAACAAAATCTGTTCATATTCTCTGGAAAATGAAAGACTGTGCTTTCAATAGTCAAAATGGGCCAGACTTGGAAAATAAGGAAAAGAAGATAATTTAAGTGGTGGGAATTTTTTTTGTAACACGTCAGAAGTGATGATTCTCATTGAATGGTAGTATATTACCACAACTGATCATTTTCATTCAAGTTTTTTAAATGGAATGTCAAAAATGACTAAACTAAAATAAATCCTAGGAGACCAAGTTTTTCTTTTATTTCTGGTATATCATCTGTTCTATTCATTACAAAATTGTTAACACTAAAATATCACTACCGTCAAACTCTGTATACATTGTTTGTGTTTTCCTATGTGCTTAAACCAAAATCAAACTCACTGCAGTTGAGTCAACTCCCACTCATAGCCACCCCTCCTTGGGTTTCCGAGGCAGTATCTCTACGGAAGTAAATTGCCCAGTCGGTATCTCTACGGAAGTAGATTACCCAGTCTTCCTTCTGATGAGTGGCTGGTGGGTTTGAACCGCTAGCCTTCTGGTTAATAGTCAAATGCCTTAGGCACTATGCCACCAGAGCTCCCTTCCTATGTGCTAGTATAAATCAATTATATTACTTATAATTAAGAGGGTAGATATTTTGCAAAAACCTCCAAGACAAACTATGATTTTGGGGTAATTCACATATACGCTCTTGTCTTTTCATAAAGTGCTATTCTCCTGAGGAAAGCAGTTAAAAAAAAAGAGAGAGAGAGAGAGGGAGAGAACTGTTCATTTTTACTGCAAAATATAAACTAGAAAGAGTTCATGATAGTACTTTGAAAAAGAATATATTATACTCAAATGGTAATTAATCAAAGAAAAAACGATTTTCATTGCCACTGAAAAGTGTTGCATTCAAAATCACTTCCAAGCTACAAAATATAAATGTAAATAATGACATTGCAAAACATCCCGCACAATTAATTTATTTGTTTAAATTTATGAATACATGTATTTTCTTGGCTACTGGCTACAGTGATTCATAACTGAATATTTTCCCTCATTATAGACTTTTTAGTTAGAAAGAAAACATAACAGTCCCCAAAGGTAGCAAAATCTAGAGATAAGGGTGAAAAAATGCTGCAATGCAAAACAGCAGGAAAACAGACTATAGGAAAAACAGGAAGTTCAGATATATCAAATCTGTTTTTTCTGTCTTAATTGTCATCACATTACCAATTAAATCTGATTTTATTTTCTATGTAATACAAAGATACTACAGAAAATAAACTATTATTCATCCATTCTGATACAAGATTATTCTTAAATTTGAGAAGCAAGTTTCTCCTACTCAAAATCACTTACTTACTTTCAACAAACAGTGGTTTTGTTTATTGTAAAAAATTATTTGCTACCAATCTTGCTTACAGATACTCTTCAAGATGGCTAGAAAGTTTTGGTATGTTTGGAGATTGTTGTCATTCATTTACAAAACAGTTATATCACCTACTTTATTACCTATCCACTAGTTTCTAAGGGATTTGACTGTTAACCAGAAGGCTGGCGGTTCAAACCCACCAGCCACTCCTC
>NW_006921696.1:9841007-9861076 GCF_000298275.1 Orycteropus afer afer
ACAAAAACAATCATGCTTGGTTGACAGTAAATTAAAGGTCCATGGTCATTATGTTAATTCCACATTAATGAACTTGTTGACAGGATACTAAATGCTGTATTTCAGAAGTTGGCAACCACAGCACACATGCTTGCTGGAGGCTGCTAGATTCCAGAGGCACTTAATTACAAGGCAGTCACCCCTGCTCTTCTACCCCCTTCATGATTATCTCACTAAGAGGTTTGGGCACAGGTAGGCCTGTGCAATGAAGCAACAACAGTCCAGCTATCCTGGACCCACTCAGAGCTGTTCGTTCCAAAGTTTGCTAAGAAGCAAGGAAAGAAAAGTAGGGATGAAGGAGAGAAAGGAAGGGAGGGAGAGAGGAAAAGAAGGTGTTTTGTAAAAGGGAAAGCCAAGGGGGACGGGGAGCACACAGTGCTTCCTTTCTACAACAGAGTGAGGTCAGGTGTTGAATAGGGGCATAGGCTAGCTGGAAAAATACTGAAGGAATGGAAGGAAGCTGAGTGAAGGCTGAAGGCTGAAGGCTGAAGACCTTGAGTAGTTTCACCATGGAGGTTGAGGAGAAGGGAGAGAAGGGAGCAAAGAAAACTGCAACACTGTTGTTCTCTCCTTCCTTTGATTATATCTCATGAATGTTTCTAGGTCTCTTTTCTTAGCCATAAGGATGCCCTGAGATACTCTCAGAGTTTATCACCCACCAGAGCACACTCTCCTTCTGAATATTTCTTCTTCCTTCAGGTAACCAAAATTGCCAATACATCTCAGTCTCTGAATACTGTGTCTTTTTCTTACAGGTAAATTTAATTAACTGCTCAAAATAATATTAGCCTGAGCATAGCACTGGTATTGTAAAGGGAAGCATTAACAGTAATCAATTTTCTAATTTCTGCAACATGGGAAAACTTTTTTGAGCAGGAAATGTAAAAACCAAATCTACTGCCCTTGAGTCAAGTTCCTAGTCATAGTGACCCTTTAGGACAGAGTATTACTGCCTGACAGGGTTTCCCAGACTATAACCTTTATGGGAACAGACTACTACATCTTTCTCCTGCAGCTGGTGGGTTCACAGTCAAGCACTTAACAAATGTGCCACCAGAGCTCCCTAGGGAAAGCTTCAACTACTCCTATTTATACTAGGTTCAACTCTCCTCATAGTGTTAGGCTTCTTCCATTCCACATGGTTAAGTTTTGAGTAGTGGTTCTTAACCAGGGGCAACTTCCCTGCTACCCCCAGGAGATATTTGGCAGCTTGGAGACATTTTTTATTTCACTATTGGTGTGTGTGTGTGAGCACTACTGGTGTGTGTGTGCACTTACTCATGGTACCTAAAGAGTAGAAGCCGGAGATGCTGCTAAGCATTCTACAATGCATGGGATAGTTCTCCACAACCAAGAATTACCCAGGCCAACATGTTAACAGTGTTAGATGTTAGAGTCAAATGTATTACAGCAGCATTATTACTCTATCTCAGACTTCTTTGCTTTTGGCCCGCAGCAGCCATGAGCATTAGTAAATCCTGAGTCACAGTGAATCACATTCTCAAATAGGGAAGTCCTCTGGAATTGGAAGAACATCGGAGTGGGGGTGTAGGCGGAAATGCAATTCTACCACAGCCCACAGTTCCTTTGCCTTCTCAGCTCTATCACATTCTTCTGCTGTAGCAGTGAGACCACTTGGTTAAGAAAAATATCTCATTACTCTTACCACTATTTATGCTTTTTCCTAATAACAAAATAAAAGCTGGTTGGTACAGGGGAGCAGGCAAGCAGTTTGGCTTTTGGGGTTAGGTTTATTGTTGACCCTGCCTTCCACAGTACAAGATTCTCGTAAAGAAAAGGAATGCAGTTCTTTCTCCTTTTTGTTTTTGGCCTCGTCACAAGACCAGTGAGAAAGAAGAGAGAGTCTAGAAATATTTTTAGGTAGTTCTTAAAAAAAAAAAAAAAAACAACACACCCACTGCCATCTAGTCCATTCCACCTCATAGCAACCTGAATTGGTTTTCCAAGGTGGTAAATCTTTAAGCAAGTGGATTGCCCCATCTTCCTTCTGAGGAACGGCTGGTGGGTTTGAACCATCAGTTTTCTGGTTAGCAGTCAAATGCCTCAGGCACTGAGCAACCAGAGCTCCTTAGGCAGTTCCTAGAACCTTCAAATGAGTATTTCTTTAATCAAATTCATTTTAAAAAGTCTTCATTTATCAGTCTAAAAAACATAACACAGAGGTTATGTCTAAACTTAATGTGAGTGTCAATTTAGTGGGCAATATTCTCCAAACAGTTTGATATGTTTCAGTGTGAACCACAAATATAGTATGAAAAAATACTTCTTTCTTACACTATTACACTGGAAACACACTTTATACAGCCGTCAGCTAAGCAATTCTTCGCTTTATATCAATTAATATGGATGACATTTGTGACAGATAAAACTATTTGCATAAAGTAGATATAGATGAATAAGATGATATGTAAAAGGAAAAATAGCAGGAAATGTGACTAAATAAAGCTACCTGAACTCAGAATAAAGAACTCTAAACTCAAGCTTTTTTCCTACTAGATAATGGGTAGCATTGGAATCAAACTGTAATATACTTATAACTCTATTACCTACATAAAATGTAAACTTCTAGACTATTTTAAATGTTTTACTACAATATATGCTCTTAAGGAATTATGGTAGTACAGGGCTCTGTAGAGACTTGAATGAGATACTAATCTACTAAAAAACCAGACTCACTGCCATCCAGTTGATTTCGACTCATAGCGACCCCCTTTGGGTTGCCCAGGCTGTAAATCTTTATGGAAATAGATTGCCCAGTCTTCCTTTCGCAGAGTGGCTGGTGGGTTTGAATGGCCAACCTTCTGGTTAGCAGTCAAAAGCCTTAGGCACTATGGTACCAGAGCTCCTTATTAATCTATAATGTTAATCTATAAAAAATTAAAATAATATCATCTTAATATGGGCAATGTAAATACAGTAAAACCAGCAAAAGTCAGAACTTATGTAAAGCAGAAGCCAGACACAGAAGGAAAACTCAAATACTTTCCTGACTCGATGGCAGTGAGTTTGTTTGTTTGGGTGGTTGGTTGGTTGAACTGAAAGCAACAGAAAAGTGGTAAGACTCCAACTTGTGAAAGGCAGAAACCTTGAGAGACTCAGAAAATCAAGGCAGTGCCTTCTAGTTCCAACTCTCACAGATTTCATTACACTGTTAAAAATATCCTGAGTTCATGGATGTTTTATTTTAAAAATTCTTTTAAAAGGTTAGATAACAGATATAAATATTGAAATCATTACTCAAGCTATACAATTGTGAGTGGAAAATGTGATATGATAGGTGATTTAATCAGATTTTTTTTTTAAGCAACAGTAAAGTATCTTTACATTAATTATTCTGTTGCATCTGTAATTCTGTACCTTTCCAGTGTAAAAGCATGTTGTTAAGTTCATGATACAGTCTACACAAAATGGTCACTAGAAAACATTTTGCAAACCACCAAACCAAACCCACTTGCCATGCAGTCCATTATGACTCATAGCGACCCTACAGACAAAGTAGAACTGCCCCTATAGACAGAGTAGGACTTCCCCACAGGAAGCAGACTACCTCCTTGTTCTCCCACAGAGCAGCTGGTGGGTTCGAACTGTGACCTTTTGGTTGGCAGCTAAATGCGTTAACCACTAAACCACCAGAGCTTCTGGTGCAAACCACCGAAGGTTAATAATCACAACTCCGCCTTTCAGTTCTAACCGTTTTATAGTAATTGCTATTATTGTTATTTCTTAAAGCTTGTTACCCAATATTTCTTTCTCTAAGCTGACTGCCTTCTTCCAAAAAGTACTAAGCTCGCGAAAACAAAAGTATTTGCATAAAATAGCTATGTTGTTGTTGTTGTTTGCCATCGAGTCGGCCCCGACTCATAGCGACCCCTCCTTGGGTTTCCGAGGCAGTATCACTACGGAAGTAGGATTGCCCAACCTTCCTTCCGAGGAGTGGCTGGTGGGTTTGAACCGCCTGCCTTCTGGTTAGCAGTCAAGTGCCTTAGCCACTATGCTTCCAGAGCTCCAAAAATAGCTATAACCTCAGCAAACTTAGAATGTCAGCTTAATTCTTTGGCACAATCATATTTAGAAGATTGTGTTTTTCAAAACACCTTGCCTTGAATCCTCTTTACATGAGAAACCCAAAAAGACTGTATACAAACATAATTCTTTCTTTCTGTGGGGATACAACTGAAATTTTCCCTTTCATTTTTTGATTTAAAAATACACACACACACTCACACAAATATACATACATATGACTCAGTGCATAAGTTTTATGAGTCTCCATCTTTCCTTCTTCCCTTTAACATTAAAATATGAAAACAAACTGATCTTCTACTTGTAAGTGTTCAATTTTAGCTAATCTTAAAAAGAAACTAGGAACATTACACAAATTTCAATGAAAACACTGTCTTACCTTTACACAGTTCCATATGGAAAAAAAAGAGTATTAGTTATTTGAACCTTATTTTAAAAAAATACACTAAATCTGTTGCCCAATGAGTAGATTCCAACTTAACAATCTTATAGGATAGAGTAGAATTTCCCATAGGATTTCCAATTTTATAAATTATTAATTAAAAATGGTATAGGTACATTATATTAAGAAAAAGAAAGCTAAAAAATATATTCAATTATTTATACTTTACATTTAAGATCTATAGTTTGTTAGATTACTCCTTACCCCAACCCCTTGCAGTTGAGTTGATTCCAACTCATAGTGACATGACAGGACAGAGCAGGACTGTCCCACAACGTTTCCAAGGCCATAAATCTTTACGGAAGCAAATTAAGTTTTCCTGTGGAGCAACTGGTGAGTTCGAACTGCTGATTTTGGTTAGCAGCTGAATGCTTTAATCACTGTGCCAGGGCTCCTTATGAATCTCATAGGATGGGAGCTGTGGTAGCATAGTGCCTAAGGCACTTGACTGCTCACCAGAAGGCTGGCGGTTCAAACCCACCAGCCACTCCTCGGAAGGAAGGTTGGGCAATCCTACTTCCGTAGTGATACTGCCTCGGAAACCCAAGGAGGGGTCGCTCTGAGTCAAGGAGGGGTCGCTCTGAGTCGGGCGACTCCACGGCAAACAACAACAATACATTTCAAAATAAAAGGCCTATTTTTCAACAAATTTATCTACTCTCTTCCTTTTCGGACAGATGCCAGTATTACAGTAAAGGACAAATGTAAATGTGCTTTTCCATATACATCTACTGTTTTAATATATGCCATTGTCATAATTGATGATGACAAATGCATAATTGTTCTTTTGCCTGACTCCCTCATTTACACATTAGTCCTAACACCATAGATCCTAATACATGTTCAATAAATGTTTATTAATAATGAACATCAGCCATGCCTATTAACTTCAACTGCAAGCATATTTTTACCAATCTCAGACATTTTTATGTACCTCTATTTCCAATGCATCAAAATTCTCTTTTCTCCTTTTCAAAAAAATTAGCAACATTTGAAATGCTTCACAATTGTCATGAATAAACTAACCAATCAACCACAGATTTTCTAACCCCTGACAAACAGCCTTGCATAATTTTGCCTTGCATAATTCACTTTAAATATACTAAGTTTAGTCAATTGGACAAGAAAGCATATAATTCCTACCTATTTATTTTAAGACAAAACATTTCTGCAAAGACTTCTGTTTATCTCCAAAACTCTAAAAAAACTCACTGCCTTCAAGTTGAATCTGACTCATTGCAACCCCTCTTTGGGTTTCTGAGGCAGTAAATCTCCATGGAAGTAGATTGCCCAGTCTTCCCTGTGAGGAGTGGCTGGTGGGTTTGAACCGCCAGCCTTCTGGTTACCAGTCAAATGTCTTAGGCACTATGCCAAAGGGAAGAACACAAATAGCTTGCCCCCTGCCAACATACAATACAGACCAACACCCACAGCTCCAAAAGCCATGTGGTTATTTTGCTCTTTTTCTCTGTCTATACAGAGAGTTTTTCTTCTCAACACAACCAATTTCACTAGTTAAGGATATAAACTGTCATTCCATGATTCTTTCATTTTCTCAGTGTAAACTTGTTTCAGTTCTAATGAATCTTAACTGTAGTAGAATGAACTGTTAAATATGTCTGATTGTTTTAGGACACTTCTAAAATATATTATTTCAAAATAAATATAATCCTAAAATCCAAATAGCTTAGAATAAAGTGGTAGTGATTCAAATTAACAGCAGTAGGAATAATTATAAAATCAAAGCCAAGATAAAAAATATATTTAAGTCAGAATTTCATTATACTACCATAAACAATAGCTTTTTAATAAGGAGTCCCAGAAGACTGCCATAGATCTCAAACATCAGCCATAAATGTTTATGATTTTGTAAAGTGAAATCTGGATTCAGAAAATATATAGAATGTTCTTTCACTAGATAGGAAAATGAAACATAAGTAAAAAATTCTTGATTCCAAAGACATTATTTCAAAGATTATCTTAATAAAACTGTCATGAGTAAGGGTGACAAAACATACCTTTCTTCAACTAACCTTATTCAGCTTCTATTAGAATAGTTTCAGATTTATTTAATAATCCATATTTCATTCATTCAGCAAATAGTTCCTAAGCTACTAAAGTGAGCTACAGATCATTGTGCTACAAAAATGACAATTACAGCAATAAAACCCACCAAACCAAACTCACTGCCTTGGAGTTGGATATGACTCATAGCGACTTTATTCCTACCAAATGACAGCAATAAGGTGGAAGAAGAAAATATTTTCACCAAAAATATGGTTATTACTATCATTGGGGTGGAATGTAAACATCGTAACCCAAGTCTGGAAAACATTAAAATTGAAAAAATATTAAAAATGAGTAAAGCCTCCCACATTGTCAGATTATCCTTAACATCTAAATAATAGCTGTAACTCCCTCAGCCTGTAAGTTGGTACTTTGCTCTCTGAAATGTAAAAGAGAATTTTTAAATGTGCTATTCCACCATTTGTAATTAAATCACTACTCCATTATTTAGAAGCCTTCAAACTACTTTTAAAGCCCAGATATTTAGCCTAGGGTTCTGGGAAACTCCACTGGAATTAACCTAGATAACAAGACACATGCAGTTTCATGGTTTGCACTGTCTCGGAATTATAACAGTAAAACTATGTGAGATAGAATTGACTAACACCTGGAAGTCTGGCTAAGAAACTGTTGAGTATATTTGCATATACATACACACTCATAGAGGTGTGCCTAGCATGACCTGAAAACTTAAATTCTTTCCCACAGTTTCCTTGCTTTTTCTTCTTGTTGCTGTTAGATGCAATCAGGTCAGTCCTAACTCACAGCAACCCTATGTACAACAAAATAAAATAATGCCTGATCCTATGCCATTCTCTCGATTGTTGCTATTTGAGCCCACTGTTGCAGCCACGGTGTCACTCCATCTCATTGAGGGTCTTCCTCTTTTTCACTAATGCTCTACTTTACCAAGAATGATGTCACAATGTCCTTCTCCAGGACTGGTCCCTCGTGATCACGTGTCCAAAATATGTGCGACAAAGTCTCACCATCCTCATTTCTAAGGAATATTCTGGCTGTATTTCTTCCAACATGAAGAGTGCAAATGCTTACCTTTTAAATCTTGAGGTAAAGAGAAGATGTATTTATCAGAGATTTACTTTTCTTTTGAGGAGAGGGGGTTGTTGATTTTGATAATTTAGGCCACGTCCCTGATCTAATAAAGATTATTTTCTCATTTAAGTCAACTTCTGAATTAACACTGAAACCAAGCCAAACTGTTAACGTGAAAATGGTCAAAAACTCTATCTGCAATGCGTCTATCCCATTTCTCACTCTATAGTCCAGTAGTCTTAGTGTAAATAGTACATGTCCTCTTCAACTGTCTATTTTAATCAAGATCAGATTATCCTTTGACTGTGTTGTAGATAAGGAGCTCTGATGGTGTAGTGGTTAAGGCACTTGGCTGCTAACCAAAAGGTCAGTAGTTCAAACCTACTAGCTGCGCTACAGAAGAAAGATGAGGCAGGCTGCTTCTGTAAAGATGTGCAGCTTTGGAAACCCAGTGGGGGTGGCTATGAGTCAGAACTGATTCAATGGCAGTGAGTTTTATTTTGGTTTGCCATGGTAGATAGCACTCTAAAATGTTATGTGGATCTTAAGTTTGTGTCTGTATCTATCTAGGTGGCTCTCACTCAGTGTACCACTCATTTGGAGTTTGGACTAGATTCCACCCACTGCCATCAAATCAATTCTGACTCAGAGACCCTATGGGAGCTCTGGTGGCATAGTGCCTACGGCATTTGACTGCTAACCAGAGGCTGGCGGTTCAAACCCACCAGCCACTCCTGAGAAGGAAGGTTGGGCAATACTTCCATAGTGAAACTGCCTTGGAAACCCAAGGAGGGGTCGCTATGAGTCGGGTCCAACTAGATGGCAAATAACAACAACAACATTATAGGATAGAGTGGAACAGTCTCATAGAATTCCGAAGGCTGAAAACCTTTATAGGAGCAGACTGTCTCATCTTTCCTCAACAGGATGACTGGTGGGTTTGAATCAGAGAGCTTTTGGTTAGCAGCTGAGTGATTTAACCACTGTGCAACCAGGCTACCTGGGACTAAATGAATGGTTCTCAAAGTGTAATCCCTGGAACAGTAACATCAGCATCACTTGGAAAGTTGTTAGAAATGAAAATTGAAGACCCTACCCCAGACCTTCTGAATTGGAAACTGGAGGAGCTGCCGAGCAATTTGTTTTAACCTCTAGGTGAATTTGATATCTAGTCAAGTTTGAGAATCACTGGACTAGAGGACTTCCCTAAAGCCTTCTCCAACCATCAAAATCTTACTGTTACTGGATATTGTTATGTATCTTCCAGAACCACAAGTATAATTAACCACTCCTAGTAATTGAGTAAAATACTATAATCAAGAATACCATATTCTATTAAATCAAACTCACTGCCATGGAGTCGATTTGACTCACAGTGAACCCTCCTTGGGTTTCCAAGGTAGTATCTCTGCAGAAGTAGATTGCCCAACCTTCCTTCTGAGGAGTAGCAGGTGGGTTTAAACCACCAGCCTTCTGGTTAGCAGTCAAGTGCCTTAGGCACTATGCCACCAGAGCTCCCCCATATTCTATTAGTAGCACTTAGAATTTTGCTACATTTTCACAAAGATAATATTTATTAGTATGCTTTTCCCAAATAAAAAGACCTTGTGATT
This sequence comes from Orycteropus afer afer, assembly GCF_000298275.1. Lineage (NCBI taxonomy): Eukaryota > Metazoa > Chordata > Mammalia > Tubulidentata > Orycteropodidae > Orycteropus > Orycteropus afer. Next base: position 9,850,266 of record NW_006921696.1, read on the forward strand.
AATGCATGGGATCACTAATAGTAGTGATATCCAAATTTGATCATTGTTTCTTTCATATTTATAATGTAAGGATTTATTCCAGATGTGAAAAATACATGCTTTGATGAAACTTAATGTGTAGGTATTTATCATCTCTTCCTCAAGACCAACTGTTACAAATAGCTTCCTCTCACTTTCCCATTCCATCTGTGAGAAATATTAGAATACAACTAAAAAGGGGGTGCAATTGCATGCTGGCGAAAACATTTATAAAAATACCTTAACAGTTCAAAACAGATGAAGCATTTTAGGATTCTCATCTGCAGGAAATGTTGAATTAGGAAACATGAAGCCTTCATGCTTAAAGAATTCTATCCTCAAATAGATCTGATCTCAAACGTCATTCAATAAAGTCTATTTCAGCAGCTAACAACATGGAAATTGCTTTACCTAAGAATACAAATTCCCAAACACCAAATGTTAGACGTAAGACACATTTTGACCCTGTAACCACAAAAAAAAAAAAAAAAAAAAAAAATTATCATAGCAGAAAACCTGGATGGTAGTCAGGCACCAAAAGGGAAAAATGTTAGAAAACAGCAGGGGTCAAGTTTAAAAGTCAAGGCTTTTGCTCCCCAAGATAAAGATTCCTTTCCACCCAGTTTGTTTTGACAGGTGACTGCTTTACAGCAAACTCCTCCCTACTTCACTCATTTCCTTTTACAGCTTAACTTGTTCCTTGAAATAAATGCTCTTATCTCTTCATACCATAGAAGTAGAAAGGATTCTTACTCGCAAAACAAATGAACATTATTCTTAAAAACATTTAAGGTGTGTGTGTGGGGGGGCTGGAATATCCCTAACGCTTCTCAATTATGTCACAAATGTAGATGGCTACAAAACTCAGAACTATTTTCCTACTCCAGGCACACATGCAAAAATTGCTTTCATTGAGAATTCAAAAAGCATTTATTTCACAGTACTCAGTGAAAACATATTAAAATCTGCCCTGCCATCTAAATCTAAAGAATTTAGTCATGCAAATGACTAAATTTTGTGCAAAGGTGATTAATGCATCCAGCAAACTACCTCATTTTCAATTTTCCATTGGCAAATATTCATAAGGAATATATACATTTCTTAGACACCTGGCAGTATTTTATGTCAAAACACTTCTAAAAAAAAAAATGTAAGAAAGCCACCAAGTGCCTTTCTAAAAAAATCCTTCAGAAAGTGATGTATGTCTCCAGAATTTTCAACACTTTAGATCTACTTAAGCAACTAAATTTACTTGAATATAAGAATGAATCCCAGAAAGGATGTGTCTACGTTTAGAAAATATGTTAATATTGCCTTCCAACTGTTTAATATTAAACTTAAGTGAGAATGAGTGAGAAAAAAAAATGTCTGTATGATTATCATGAGCAAAATTCTATATTCCTCCTCATGCTCAGAGTACTCAGGAATGAACATAACATTTTAAGGCAAGATATGTTAATACAGCTTTAAAGAAACTTGTGGCCTGTAATTTCTTTTGGCTTTGTCAAAGGAACACATCCTTTTGTCAAAAAACCCTTCAGAACACTTTATCTACACTTCATAGATGAAGATACATCAAGTGCTTCTGATACAGATATAAAATACTCAGACAGAGGTTATATTGCAGATTAAAGCTCTCCTTAGGAAAATAAAATGAAAAACAAAAAGCTCACACTGCCTCCTGCTGTTAAAAGGAAAATTTTAAGAGATCAGATACGCTCCATAAAATGCACAGAACGAAATGATACCAAGAGACTTGTCTTAGTTTTTTCCTTTTTTCAATCTGAAGATCTATTTCCAAATCAAAATCTCAAAAAAGCTAAGACACTGTCTACAATTCATATACTTATACTGCAGAAGACACTACCTGGTATAACTTCATTTGGAAACTGAAAACCATCTTCTCCAAAACATGTTTTTGACTTGATGTATGACATAATTTAAACAAACCAAAAAAAGAAGAAATTAATGAGTACCCTGCCAGACAGATGGAGACCTCAAGCAATATTAGCAGTTGGTTTCTCCTCTTCGGTTTTCAGTGAGGTAAACTTCATCACAAAAGCAAAAGGAAATTATATACTTGTCCATCCTATAGTCAGATCGTATGGCTACCCCAGGGCTTCCTAGGACTTGATAATTTTCTCCATATTTTATAAGTGGGGTATAGTATGATCCAACTTGAGATACTTTTGACTTCAAAATTTGACACCTCTTCAACATCATAAACCTGCCCCTGTCTACCTCAGCCATGATGCTGTATTAAGTCACTGAATATGAAACACAGAAACACAAACAGTAATTTTGGGTTTGTTTCTTAAAAATGACACTTGTATTAAAAGTCTTAAAATGAAGAGACAACAATTAAACACATGTCTGGAATTAAAAATCACAATTAGTATCCTCTTGGTACATCACAACAGTAAATTTTGCTCTTTGCTTCTGGAGGAACACTCTAGAATAAAAAAACAAAAAACAAAATAAAATAATACAAAAAGGGAGCTAATACCTGACAATTTGAACAAAATGAAGCACACACAAAAAAAGGGGAGGGGATAAATTGCAAAGCATGAAAATTACATTTTAGAGGCTAGAAATAATAAAGAGATTCATGAACAACAGCCTCTATTGTCCTGGCTTGTTCAGGAAGATTACTGAAAGGAAACTGGGAAGTGGCTTGGAGAATAGCAGATACTGGATTATGGTGGGAAGTTCACAGGTTGGCACCGGCTGGAACAGCTGAGTATTGAAGGCACTCTGCAGACACAGGGGTGCTGGGGGCCCTGAATCACGTTAGGAAGTCTTTGTACTGTAATTTTAAGAGCTAGTCATCAAAATCTGTTACTTCCAACCGAAATAAAAAAGCAAAAAGAAACTTAAAAAAAAAAAAAAAGCACATACACACACACACACACAATAGTACACAAAAATGTGCAGATCTGTAACATTTTTTTCACAGCTGATAAAAAAAAATACTACCATTCTCCCCTCAGACTCCCCTTTGATACAGTAGGTAAACAAAATAGATTTTTTTTTTTCCACAAATATCAGCAGACACTTTCTGGCACCCCACACTGTATTGGCATCAGTGTTAACAGTCCCAGTTCAGATGTGCAATACTTCAGATTGGATACACTGTAACAAGAATCCAACTTTGCATAGACATCCTCAGAATCATAATCAGTCACGGGGTTGCCCTTCCAAGCTGGCAGAAAAGGAACTCGATCTTAATTTCCAGCTCCTCCTTGGAAAACAAGGAAAAAAAAAACAAAAACAAGTTTCTCCCTTTTCTCCTGCTCCTTCATATAGTTCTCCCGGACTTCCTCTCCATGTATTTAAAAGTTGGAACTAGAAAACGGTTGTTGACCAAAAGGAGGGGGAAAAAAAAAAAAAAAGAAAGAAAGAAAAGAAAGACCTCCCTTTCCTCCATTCCCCACATCCTCGTCCTCCACCCCACCCCCATTTTTTTCCTGGCTGAAACTTGCTTGCCGGGTGTCAAGCTGCCAATATAGCGCTCAATCGGCGATTTACTGGGGGAAATAAGCGTCAACCAAAATCAATGAGAGATGTACATGCTGCAAAGAGCTACATTTCCAGCAGGGTCTCGGATGGTCAGAACGGGACACCTCTCAGGATGCGGGAAGGAGGGCGGGGGACGCCGGCCGCGGTAGCCAGCCAGGCTCCCAGGGCACCTCGGCCAATGCAAAGTCGTCTCCAATCTCAAAGCAAGAAGAAAAATCACATTTAGAAGAGTCGGGTGCGTTTGGCTTTTGTGCGCAGAGCGCCCGGCGCGCGGCAAGCGCGGGCGCCTCAGAGAATCACGCAGGCCGAGCAGCAGCCCTCGTCGCCGTTGGGCTGCGCCGCGTAGTTCATCTGCCGCACGATCTCGGCGAACAGCTCGTCCACCGAGGCTTTGTTTTTGGCCGACGTCTCCATGAAGGGACAGCTCCACTCCTCGGCCAGGGCCTTGCCCTCGCCGTAGGAGACCTCGCGCTCGCCCTCTAAATCCACCTTGTTGCCCACCAGGATCATGGGCACGCGCTCGTACCGCTTCACGCGGATGATCTGGTCCCGCATGGGTTTGATGTCCTGGAAGCTCTGCTGGTTGACAAGGCTGTAGACAAGGATGAAGCCTTGGCCATTCTTGATGTACAGGTCCCGCATGGACGCGAACTGCTCCGTGCCTGCCGTGTCCAGAATCTCCAGCACCGACGGCGACGAGTCCACTTCAATCTCCTTGCGGTAGAAGTCCTCGATGGTGGGGTCGTACTTTTCGATGAAGGAGCCCGTCACGAACTGCACGGTGAGCGCAGACTTGCCCACGCCGCCGGAGCCCAGCACCACCACTTTGTACTCTCTCATGGCTTCGTTGGCGCTCGCGCCGCGCCTGTCGCGGCCCCGTCGGGGCTGAGCGCCGGGGAAGGCTAGGCTTGGTGGCTGCACTACTCTCCTTCCTCAACTCCAAAGGAAAACCTCCCCTTCCTCAGGTCCAAAGGAAAACTCTGGGAGAGGATGGCAGGGGAGGGCAGGGATCAGAAATCACAAAGCTGAGGCCGGGCGCCGGGCCAGCCCGCGGCCGCGATACGTCCTTGGGGCGCGGGTCCGGGGCCCCGCAGCAGCCCAGGCGGCGGAGCGGGAGGACAATGCCAGCAGCCTTCGCGAGACGACGGCTGGAGCTCCTTGCCGCTGCAGCCCCGGAGGGCGAGAAGGAGGCGGCGGCGGCGGGCTGCGGGGCAGCTGCTAATTGCGCGCGGGATTGGGACGCGCGTGGCATGAGTCCCCGCGGAGCGTGCGCCCACCGCCGCGGCCCATCGCGCTCTCTCCCGCAGCCTCCGCGGGTCGAGAGCTTCCTACTCGCCGCGCGCAGCCCGGCCCTCCCCTCCCAGGCGAGCATGCCCAGTGCACCACCGGCCGCGCCCGCTCATCCGCAATTCCGGGTTTTTCTAGGGCCATGAGGGGCGGGGTTGGGGGCAGGGTTCGCTATTAAGTCTGGAGAGGCGAATTCGTAGCGAAACATGTCTTACAGCTAGAGACATGTGTGTTGTGTGGGAGACCAGGGTTTAGAAAAGCTTGTATGGGAGGATGGAAGCCAACTTCTTTCAGGGTTCTAGGGTTTGTACTCTAGAGCGGCGATTCTGAGAGAAGCGTGTGGGTGCGGCGTGTCCTCCCGGGGATGGGATGTGTTGGGCTCTTGCCCCCAATGGGTCTGGTGGTCGGCTATCAATTTTGGGGCTGTGGAGTGCTTGTGGCGGCAGGCAGAGACTCTTCCTCAACCCAGGGCACAGCTCCTTCTGAACCGCTGGCCAAGGAAACGCAACTCTGTCCTTTTGGTTGACCTTTCCCGCAGTTCATCTCCGGGACAAAGAGAATGAGAAATCAGCCTGGGACGCTGTACCTAAGAGGCAATGGGCAGTACTGACCACAACCCTCTCTCGGCTGGGACTTGGCTGGTCCCACCCACCGCCTATTCCATCCGGCAGTAGGCAAAATCCGGAGACCTGGATCCCGCCCCAAGCCAAGAAGTCACCGCGGCCTTCGCGGCTAGTCCGGGCATGCTCAGTCAGCAGAGCAGGTTTTCCGTCTTGGAAGTAGGAACCTTTTGCACCACACACCCACACTCCAGCTCGAATTACCTCCCCAGACTCTGTCCCTATTGGTTCCAGGGTGTAAGTCTCACACCCCTAAGTTTTTTTATTATTGGCTACCGCCAAGGTTTTATCAGTTTCGGATGCTTCATTGGGTAAAAAGTAGCCTCCGCTTGTGATTGGTTATTTATAGAGCTTGAGTTGAGAGGCGGAGGCACAGCTGTTCTTTCCCGGCTGCTCCCCGCCCTCTTCCTCCCACTTCCTCAATCCAGCCGTTTGGAAGCTAAGTGAAAAAGTAAGAGGAATTTAGGCGGAGAGCTCAGAACATAGTCTAAATATAGTCCTTTGTTGGTGTTTTAGAGAAAATCTGGCTTCTTGTGTCAGTCATGACTGCCCTTTCAAGGGAGGAAAAAGGGCTGATAATAATCCTTGGTGCACAAGAAACAAGGCACAAGTTTTAACGTTTTATGTGAGGAGGAGGATGGGGCCACTTAGAATTCGTCTTACCCAGAGAGTGTGGGGAGGTGCCTGAGCTTGTCTTTTAAAAACTTCTTGGCTTGGGAAGGGGGCCTAGGGCATCGCTAGACTCAGCTAGGATTATCCTTCAGGAGGTGCGAGGGAGATGCCCCGACTTGCTCTGAGTCTCCGTGGTTCCTGGTGGAGGTGGGATGTGTCAAGACTTGTTTAAAGACAGCCCTGGCCGACTGACCCTGAGGCTGAAGGGGGCGCGGGGGAGGGGGGGAGGGGGAGGGGGCGGGGGTCATGTAAAACCCGGCCTGGCTCCAGGTCCTGCTGTTTTATTCTGATTCCACTTCACACTGGTTTCTTGTCAGCAGTGGAAGGGTGAACTAGGCGGTGTGCTTACATTTGGTTTCAGTTCCTAATTACCCTGTGACTCAGAGCCACGTTTGCGTGTTAACCTCCAAATCCAGGGCTGCAGTTTGCATGGTGAAGTCCTTAAACCCAAGCCAGGAGGGATGAGGGCAGCAGACGACGCCTCAGGTGGAGTGGGTAATGCCTGTTCCTACTTCATTTAGTGGAGAAAAGAGATGAAAATTGTCTAAGTGCTTGGATATAATTATGCTTATATAAATCAACAGAAAAACCTCGGAAGTAAATTCTAATGCAGTCAGAGGAAACCCCCCGCCCCCGCAACGTTTATCCAACTGTTAATGTCTGCAATGATGGGTTCAAGTATGGCAAGGATTGTGAGGATGGATGACCTGGCAGTGTTTGGTTCTGTTGTACATAGGGTCTCTCAGAGTCCAGCGGACTTGACAGCACCTAACAACAACAACAAGTGTTTACATGTGCAAGCTCATTTACGTTCGTAATAATTATTATTACACCTATTTTACAGATGCGCAAACCGAGGCTCTGAGATGGTCAATAACTCTGCAGGTTTCACAGCTAATGAGTATCCGGGCTAGTATTGTAACCATCTGTTTGGCTAGACATTGGTCTCTTTGAGCTTGAAGGTACTGTGCTTCCAAAAATCAAACTCACTGCCGTCCAGTTGATCTGACTCATAGCCACCCGTCATTGGGTTGCCAAGGCAGTCACTAGGTAAGTAGATGCCCATTCTTCCTTCCCACGAGTGGCTGGTGGGCTTGAACCACCAGCCTTCTGGTTAGAAGTCAAATGCCTTAGGCACCACCAACCTTTAAACCAAAACAAGAGGGACATCTGCTCTGGGATACTGGCTATCCTCTGATTGTACCCTTCCTCACATGGTCATGATGGTGGCCCATTTGGGAACTACTTCTAGACCACATTACAGCTGTGAACTCTTTAATCCCTACCCGCACCCCATCCCCACACAAATGGTGCCAGACGGCTTCTTGTTTGGGCCTCTGTATTGACATTGACCTACTATGTCTAAGGAGTGATTGTTAAGATATGAGCAGGCCTTGGATCCATGGGCTGCCATGTACCCTTGTAAGCACTTTGGGACCTTCTAGTGCAGATAGGAAGATCAGTGGGGGTCAACTTTGCCTTCTCTGTCACTTTCCAGACTGGAGGTGGAGGAGTCTGAAAATTCTTAATTCACTCTGGGAGCTTGGGGTCTTTGTTAGAGAGGTACTTGTCAAGGTGAGAAAATAGAGCATATTTGCTTAACAGTTTGTTCAGTTGATACATAATTTCAATATTTAGAATAATGCTTTGTGGGTTTCCATTTGTACTCTTGCCCACAAATGGTAGGTGTGGTTCTGAGCATGTTAATATAGTAGAAAATGGTTTGTCCTTACAGGCCTGATGTCTAATCTCAGGTATTGTATATGAGTTATAATCTCTAGGGCCTTGAGTAAGTTCTTTAAGCTCTCCTGACCTTGGTTACTCTATTATAAAATAGCAATAATAAAATTTGCCCTGCCCAACTAGCTAAGCAGAAACCGTGGGGAGGATCTACTAATCCTAAATTCATAGCAGAGAAAACTGTGATCTAGATAGATCAGGTATCATAGGCAAATTAGTTGGAGAGCCAGAATTAGAACCCTGGTATCCTGACTACTTTTTCCATGGTGCCAAGCTATCCTCAGAGATAATAATCAACAGTCAATGGAATAAGGTATGGGAATGTGCTTTTAAAGCTATGTTATTGTTATTTGTCATCAAGTGGAGCCCCATAAATGCATGGCGATTACTGCCCAGACTCAGGGAGCTTAACAGCCCTATCTGGAAGAGCCCATCCTTAGAGCACCTGGTAGCCATGTGGGTGGATATTACTGAACCTTGGTGGCCTCTCTGGTACCAGGAAGAGGCCACACTTTGAATAAACAGTATGATCCATACCTTAGAATTTCTAGTTGAGATTCTTCCATAGAAATTTTTATTACACTGAGATGGTCTTCCAAAGAAAATTTTTCCTTGCAACTTTGGGATTTGAAATGAAGCATGTAAATTGCTGATTCATAGATTTTTAAGATTGGTTACTTCCCCCTATGAAATGTATTGGGAGTTTGAATGTACCCTTCTTATAGCAACAGTTATCATCTACCCTAAACCATAAACATGATTGTGTCTTGTCACCCTAAGTACTGTGTGAATTCCTTGAGGTCAGGCACCATGTCTAATTGTCTTTGGAACCACCTTTGTTCCTCATAGCACCTATAACAGAGCCATACGTAGGAGGCCCTCAATAAATATTTATTGATATATGAATGATCTGTGATTCCTTTTCCAAAACCTGCTTGTGGTAAGACTATTTTAATCATATTAATCCTGACTGGAGGCTATGCCACCGGTATTTCAAACACCTACAGGGTTACCCATGCAAAGAAAGATAGCAGAGCATCCGGTGAAGAAACTTTTTCTCCAAAGAAGTCTTAATATTTGGAAATATATGAAAAGGTCTTTCTGGAAAATAATCAAAAATAAAAGCTACCAAGTAAGGATTGCTTAACCTTTGGAAACGAATGTTACATAAATGGGGTTGCTGTCCCTGACTTTTGTTCACACAGTGGTTCTGATGAACTCCTGTGATGCTGAGGTTGAGCCTTCAAAGAATTAGGTTTGTTCAAATATGAATCTTTTAAGTCTTCCAGACAGTAAGAACCTACCTGCCCTCTTCATTTATACAAAGTGGAAGTTTATTTTATAATGTTGCTAGTTTTAGCTATACCACCTATAGGTAAGCACATACTTCTAAACAAATTCTAATTTTGAAAATACCAAGAGTAAGTTGCTAGTGACCATGTATCATGTTAAAGTGTAAGATTAACTGTGCCTAGCAGAATACTCAATAAATATTTCTCACATTAGTGAATGTTGCAACTACTACCACAACCAAACCAAACTCATTGCTGTGGAGTTGGATCCGACTCATAACAATCCGTCCTTGGGTTTCCAAGGCGGTACTACTATGGAAGTAGATTTCCCAACCTTCCTTTCAAGGAACAGCTGGTGGGTTTGAACCACCAGCCTTCTGGTTAGCAGTCAAGTGCCTTAGGCACTACTCTACCAGAGTTCCTGTTATAACTAAAAAAAACAAAAAAAAAACTCACTGCCATCAAGTTGTTTCTGACTCATAGTGACCCCCTCCTTGGGTTTCCAAGACGGTCTCTCTGCAGAAGTAGATTGCCCAATCTTCCTTCCAAGAAGTGGCTGGTGGGTTTAAACTGTAAGCCTTCTGGTTAGCAGTCAAATGCCTTATGCACTGTGCCACCAGAGCTCCCCTACTATCTGCTAGTAGATTTTCAGTATTTTACTTCATCAGAGATCGTTTTTAATAGTCTCCAGTAATGTCTCTAAAAATACTTCGTAAGTCAACCATACACTCATTTATTTCATATCATTCATACTATTTATATTACATTTTGAGGAGCCAACTTACAAGACCAATGACTTATCCTACTTATCCTGCTTATGATAAAGTTTTGTCAACGTTTTATATCTTTAACAAGGAAAAATATCCAAAAATCTAAGCATGGCAGCTATATAGAGGCAAAGTTCTGCCTAGTTTTTCATTTTACAGTATCTCTTGGGTTCTGAATGGATTCTTTTTCCTATTTTAATCTTCAAATGAAAGTGTGTAGAGGAGTCTTAAATTTTAAGTTAAGTAACCTCTTAAAGTCATCCATACTTTCTACAAACTTTTAGTAGGCCCAAACAAAGAACTGCTCAGAGGATAATTAAAGTAACTGTGGTCTCAAGACTATTGCTTATCACTTTAGTATTGAATAATAATCTCATCATATAAATTGATTACTGTGTAAATTTGTATAATGAAAACCACTGATGTTTCTATCAAGAAGTTCCCTTTGGCTAAAGTGTCAGACTCAGGGCTAATACCACACAACTACTCAGTTGATTGGAGTCCTTGGATAGTGAAAACAGTTAAGGAGCTTGCTGCTAACTGAAAAATTTAGCAGTTGGATCCCACCCAGAGGTGCCTTAGAAGAAAGACCTGATAATCTACTTCCAAAAAATCAGCCACTGAAAACCCTCTGGAGCACAGTTCTACTCTATATACGTAGAGTTGCCATAAGTCAGAACTGACTTGATGGCAACTGTTTTTTTACTCAGTGAGTCTGAGTTCTATCATAAAATCTTACTAATGGTTTGTATATTTTCATTCTTTTACTTGATTTCAGAGAAAGAAGAAAAAGGAAGCTCCTCCTCTCTGAGATAAATGAGCTGACCTTTATCAGGTGTCAGATTTGCCTGAGATTGTGATGTGTAGAGGGAAGAGTACAATTCAATTGTAGCACT
>NW_006921696.1:9865001-9866216 GCF_000298275.1 Orycteropus afer afer
GCCCTTTTGTTTAGCAGCCCAATGCTTTAACCACAGCACCACCAGAGCTCCTTTTACATGTAGAAAGAAGATTAAAACTAGTTGCCACCCGGTGGACTCCAACTCATGCTGACCCTATCTGTGTCAGAGTAGAACTGTGTTCCGTGAAGTTTTCAGTGGGTGATTTTTTTGGAAGTAGATCATCAGACCTTTCTTTCAAGGCACCTCTGGATGAACTCAAACCTCCAACCTTTGGTTAGCAACCTAGCTTCTTAACTGTTTATACCACCCAGGGACTTGCAGAGGAAGATCATTGTTCTATTATTTAACTATAGTAATTACTCTATGGGGAACTCCGTGTTGTAGAGTCACTATGAATTGACTTGTCAGTGACCAGTTAGTTTGGTTTTTGGTTAATGTGAATGTGTTATCCCAAAATATAAAAATCAAGTTTTTCCTTACTTTAAGGAATATATAACTTTAAACAAACAAACAAACAAACAAACCCTTACGTTGCAGAATGTGTTTTTTAAAATTAAAAAGGCGTGATCTTGGCAAACTAATAAAATATTCCTGTGTTTCATATAAGCTAAATGTAAACATTTTCAGGTTTTGAGGACCATACAATCTCTGGCAAAGCTACTCAACTATACCCTTGTGGCATGAAAGCAACCATAGACACTATGTAAATGAATGAGTGTGGCTGTTTTCCAATAAAACTTTCTTTATAGAAAGGAGTGGAGGGCTATATTTAGCCCCTGTGCCCATTGTTTGCTCATTCTTACTAGAAATCACATTTTGAGAAATGATCCTTATTGCTGGAGGTCAAAAAGTTTTTAAAATCAAAATGAACTACTAATCTGTCATATATAGCCATAACTCTTGGCTATAAATTATTTTAAAAGGACATTCAGGTAGTAGATATATATCAACAAATATATTGCAGTTCTCTTTGTTGTTGTGTGCTGTCTAGTTGATTCAGACTCATAGCGACCCAATAGAACAGAGTAGAACTGCCCCGTAGGGTTTCCTGGATTGTAATCTTTACAGGGGCAGATGGCCAAGTCTTTTGTCCCACAGAGCCATTGGTGGGTTCGAACCCCTGCCTTTCAGTTAGCAGTGAGTGCTTAACCACTCACTCTGTGCCACCAGGGCTCCTTCAATTCTATATAAAAATTATAGAATGTTCAGAATGCTATTTTTACACAAATAATGTAGAATTTTCTCTCAACAGTT
>NW_006921696.1:9867024-9868302 GCF_000298275.1 Orycteropus afer afer
AAAACCAAGCCAAAAGTTGAGAAAACCAGCTGCAAATAACCTTCTCTCTGTAAATAAAGATGGCAAGGCATCTGCTGAAAGAAGGGAGGCCAGGTGTGGGTTTGGGAATCTGATTAGAAACGAAACTGTTTCTAACAGTGACTGTACAGCACTCAGCTTCATGTTGCTGTGTTGCTAAATTTGGTTGCGTGCATTTGTGAAGATACCAATTCAGCTTTTTCTTCCTCTTTTTCTTCTTTTTTTTTTTGTAATTGAGAAAGATATTGATAATTTCCCTTAAGTCTGTCAGATCAAATTCTGTTAAAATTTCTGAAGGCTTTCTCTCAACACATACAAGCAAGTAATTATAAAATTAACTACATATCCTCCATATGCCCACATCCTTATTGAAAACACACAAAACCCTGTGATTCATATAATTAAAAATTCCATTGCTAATGAAAGTAAATGAACTCAGTCAAACTGTCTTCCCTATGTAGTCTCTTGAGTCTCTTTAATTCTTCATTCTAGAATTACAGCAAAACCTTGACTACCTAACTCTCAGAAAATGAGTTATATTGAGGAATGTTTCTCTAGAAAACTTTGTTTTGTAGGATGTTCTATCATAATAAGAAAAATGTTTCTATTCTTTTCATTAGTAGTACATGTTTAATGAATTTGAAGTGTATAGAAAAGCAGAAAGAATAAAAATAACCAATTACCACAAAATAAAAACTTTACATTTTGATTATTAGCCTTCTTGTCTTTTTATTGTAAGATTATTTTAGATGTTCCACTAATTCTAGTGTTATTGAGACTGTTTTAACCTATAGCTCTATTTAGGCCTCAGTAGTTCTATAACCTATTGGTTAAAAAAATTAATGTTCAATTAAGAGAGATATCTTAAGTAACTGGGGAAGAGTTTTCTTCTCTTAATGTTTTTATGATGGAAATACTTGTATTTCTTATGCTAACGTAATACTCTCAACTTCGAAAGTTGCTTAGTACTTTTGAAAATTTCGGAAATTTCGACTGGTTGAGGGTCACATATTGGTTTGGGTAAGGGGAGGGACGGTGTGGAAAGAGTCTGACCAGTATGATGATGTTGGGGAAAAGAAGGTCACTGAAACATAAGATGTAAACAACAGAGGAAAATACTAGTATATGCACAATACTACATTACCACTGGGAGCTCTGGTAGCATAGTGCCTAAGGCACTTGACTGCTAACCAGGAGGCTGGCGGTTCAAACCCACCAGCCACTCCTCAAAAGGAAGGTTGGGCAATCCTACTTCCGTAG
>NW_006921696.1:9868777-9874305 GCF_000298275.1 Orycteropus afer afer
TCATCTGAAGCAAAGAAGAGTGAAGAAAATCAAAGGCATTTGGAAACAATTACTCCAAGGATATGATGGACCTTGAGACCAGAAGAACTAGATGATGCCCAGTTATCAATGCCAACCACTAGGGAAGGGATCAAAACTGGAGATCCTGGATAGAGTGGATGCTGGATAGAGGAAAAATGTAGATCAAAATTCAAAAACACAATAACCAGAATTACTGGTCAGATAGAGTTTGGTGGGACTTCCAAGACTACGGCCTGGCATACCCTTTGAGCCTGAGATTGGACTCACTCCCAAGGATTGGCTCTCAGCCCAACAGTAGAAAGACTTACATGCAGAATACCCAACCCAGAGTGATGCACCCATCTATTCTAAGGAGATATACCCCTTAGAGCAATTGGCCATGGGGCACTGGAGGGGCAGCAGTCACATGGAGGGTAAGCTGGACAGACAGGAGTACATACTTAAGAAGGGCATGGGGTGGGGGGTTGTCATAGAGATTGGAAGGGAGAAGAGTGTGTTATAGTGGAGGATGATAATCTGGGCATGAAATCAAATGTACACAAACTATTGAATGTAAAACAAATTTTGCACTGTAAATTTGCACCCAAAGCACAATAAAAAAAGTTGCCCAGGAAGTTGCTTTCTTCACAAAGTCCCTGGTAATTTTGAATTGCTTTTCAGCTGAAGAGGGAGTGTCTGTGAGGATGGTTTAGGGTTGTTTGCTTGTTTTTCTTGAAGGTGGGATGAAGCATGTTCAAGTTCATGACCTCTAGGGAAGCTCAGGGCTGTCTGTCTGAACAATTAGATAGTGAATTAAGGACTTCAGCAGCAGTCTCCCCAATGGTTTTCTCTTTGTTACAAACAGTGCCCTTTGATGTGTCAGCACCAGTCTAAGCACCCGCGTGACTTCCGCATCAGGAACACATTTGTGGTTTCTTTGTCATTTTGCACCCAAGTTTCTATCTCACTTGCCCTAATTTTTCTCCTGAGGCTTAAAGGAAATCTACTCCTCACTCTTTCCCAAATGTGTCCTAGCCTGTTTGGAAAATGACTTACACTCAAGGCTGCTAATTCTTTATCAGGGGGAAAAAAAAATTGCTGACATGGTTTCAGGATAAACTTTTCTCTAAACAGTTCTCAGTGTTGGATTTGAATAAAATACCAGGCATAAGCAATATTTAAAATTACATATTTGGTTTAACAATGGAATGGAAATTCCTGAGTATTACATGCCTGATAAATCTGCTTTCTCATTAAACCTTATATGTATTTAAATTCATATCTTGAATAAGACTTTCTCCGTAGGCTGATCCAGGGAGCTAATATTCTGTGGCTGGAAAATAGAAATAACATTCATTGATATTATAGATATTTTCTTTGGATATGCTGAATAATTGTGTAAGAATAAAATAGTATTGTTATCCTTAGGTAAGCCCATGGTTCTGAAAAGATCATTAAATGTAAATAAAGATGGCAGAGGTAAAATTGGTGGTGGGAAGAAGAACTCTCTTCAAGAATTAGTTGTACTCTGCAAGCAATAGGTAACACTCTAGGGTGCTATAGGACCATGTAATCTCCTAAACAGTAAACTATCCATTCTTATTCTCTTTAATTCAGGTAAACTTTTTAGGGTATAAAACTATAAGTTAAATCAGACAAACTTTATATAACTTTTATGTGTCAAGAATTACAGCCTGAGCCTAAATTTCTTTCATTCTAAAATGCAGGAAAACCAAGAAAGGAAGGCCCAGAACTGTAAATCAAGCCAGTAAATGCATTGTCGTGCAACAGTCTTGTACTGTTCTGTCTACTTCTGTAGAGAAACCACCTCGGAAACCCAAGGAGGGGTTGCTACAAGTCGAATCGACTCCATGGCAGTGAGGTTTTTTGTTTTTTTTTTAAAGACCAAGTTAACACTTGGAAAGTAAGAGAAGAGATGGTAGAGGTTCATAAATGATTCAAAGACAACAGAAATCATCAAAGAGGAAGAGAAATGACTGTCCAATGAATGTTTACCTCTTAGATAACTGTTTGTGACTGCCCCAATGAGACTTCCTTAGAGAACAAGACTATGATCGAATAGCAAGTTCTTTGGGCCTTTGAGATCACAAAGTGTCGGGATCATTGGAGCCCACAGCTTCTGCAAACATGGATGTTAGAGCCTATAATTTTGTTGGCTGCAGTGGCCACAGAGAGTCATGGGACAGACCTCCAAAGCAGCACACATCCTCTTTGTTGATATTGTGGGTGCTGTTGAGTTGATTTCTGACTCATAGGGACCCAATGTGACAGAGCAGAACTGCTCCGTAGGGTTTTCTAGGCATTTATTCTTTATGGGAGCAGATCACCAGATCTTTCTCCCACAGAGCCACTGGGTAGTTTGAACTACCAAACTTTCAGTTAGGATCAGGCTCCTCCTTCAGTGGATACTTAGTGGTATGGTCACTTTGCACATTGGCAGCCACAGCAAAGAACTCAATATAATGAGCTGATGCAGGAGCACAGGACAGTGGTCCAATCCATAGGGCATCCAGGGAGACTAGTTAGGAAAAGGGCAAGGGGGGAAACCCCTAAGAACTCTCAGGGCAATTTGCTAGGAATTGAGAAGGTCTGGATTTCCTTCTCTGTTATTAGTAATGCTATCATTAATAGTAATAATGATAATAATATGATACATGATACTGTGGTTGACTTACCCCTTAGCTTGCATAAACAAAAACAAACTCACTGCCGTTGAGTCGGTTCCAACTCATGGCCACCCCTTCTTGGGTTCCCGAGGCTGTATCTCTATGGAAATAGATTGCCCACTCTTCCTTCTGAGGAGTGCCTGATGGGTTTGAACCACCAGCCTTCCAGTTAGCAGTCAAATGCCTTAGGCACTACACCACCAGAGTGCCTTTAGCTGGCATAAGGTAGTGTATTAGTTTCCCAGAGCTGTTGTAACAAATTACCACGCACTTGATGGCTTGAAACAACAGAAATTTATTGTCCCACAGTTCTGGAAACTGAAAGTCTGAATTCAAAAGTGCTGGCAGGGCCATGCTCTCTCTGAAGGCTTTAAGGGAAGAGCCTTCTTTGCCTCTTCCTAGCTTCTGGAAGTTGTTTGCAATCCTTGGTGTTCCTTGGCTTGCAGCAATATGAATTTCGGTCTCTGATTTCATCTTCACATGACTGTCTTCTCTCTGTGAGCGTGTGTGTCTGTGTGTCCAAATTTTCCTTTTATGAAGACACCAGGGATACTGGATTTAGAACCCACCCTAGTCCAGCGTGACCTCATCCTAACATGATTACATCTGCAAAGACTTTATTTCCAAGTAAGGTCACATTCACAGGTTCCAATGGTCAGGACTTGAACATATCTTCTTGGGAAGTACAATTCAATCCAGTATATGCAGGAAATTAGGTTACACTGGCAACTATTTAGAAATAAGTTTTCTCAACAAGCCACAGAAATTTTCTAACCTCTTACCTCCCATCTTCCTAGTATTTGCTGACATTTTCTTTTCCAATGTCTTCTAAAGTTACTTCACATTGAAAGAATCAGAAATACTTATGGCTACACTTCACAGGAAACCCAACTAAGGGGTGGAGGCTCAACATATAAAGATTTATTTTTTACAATATCAAGAATTCTGAAGGTGAAGTGTCAGGCTTTGGTTCAGTAGCTTGGTAAAGAGAAATACCATTCCAGAATTCATGTTCTCTTTGCGGCAAGAAAACAAATGGGCCTAGGTGGGTGGGGACAAGGTTGTACAAGCTAGACTTTCTGTTTTAACAATCCAGGAGATTATTAGTTTTATTTCTTTGGTCAACACTGTGTTGAATGACTTTCTAGCAGAAAGTGTGGCGGAAAAAATGAGGATTTCACTTTTCCAGCTTCTGTACTGGCAATGAAAGGGAGATAAATGTCAAATGAGGTTGGGTAAGCCAGCCTAGAGTGTTTACCCCAAACACCAAACCACACCAGGAACTCAGGATTTTCCTGTCATAATTTTTCATACTTTTTCAGTGAGTATTGAGTGAGAAGAAGGTATAATCACCTAATTTTTCATGAAAATTATACATAAAAAGCCTGTTTTCAAGTTTGGCTAAGTGATAAGACATTTTGATTAACCCAACTTTGGTTTACACAACTATCTATAGAGATATTGACTGTTTTACATTTTTTGACTCATGATTTCCAACACTCTTACAAGTAGAAACAGCATAAAATTTTTAGTCTGACAAATTTACTTTCAAATTTTAGACCAGTCACTTTCTAGTTGTGAACTTTTGGACCACTTATTAAATTTCTACAGTAGTCAACTTCCAAGATGTCTCAACCAACCCTACTTCCTGCTGTTCAAAGACTTGTACTGTGCCCTCTCACAGGGTTGGTCTGCCTGACCAATAGAACATGGCAGAAGTGAAGTTGGTTTGGCTTTTGTCTCTGGTTTCCTGAAAATAACTTGAAATGGACCATCAGTGGTGCATATATAATGTAAAATAGCCAGGTGACACTTGTTGTTGTTATTATTAGGTGCCATAGAGTGGGACCTGACTCATAACGACCCCTCCTTGGGTTTCTGAGGCAGCATCACTGCAGAAATAGATTGCCCAACCTTCCTTCCAAGGAGTGGCTGGTGGGTTTGAACTGCAAGCCTTCTGGTTAGCAGTCAAGTGCCTTAGGCACTATGCTACCAGAGCTCCCAGGTAACACTTAAACATATGCAGATATAGCGGGAGCTCCAAAGACTACATTTAGAAAGTAACTTCAGGAGGATGGAGGGCATGATGCAATTATTCATGCATATTCATTGACTCAATCGATCATAGGATCATGCATATGCAATCAGGCACTGCATTGAGGTCCCAGTGACTATTGTAAAAGACCCTGGACCTTAGAGAATACTCGAAACTTCAGGTTGAAGATGTATCTGGGAGAACATGTCTTAAGGGTCATGCAGCTGCATTCAGAGACACATCCTGGAACTTGCCCTTTTTTTGTTTGTATCCTCTCTCAGCTGAACTAAAGATAGACCTTTTCCAGAAGTTGATGAGTCATTGCAACAAACTATCAGACCTATGGGAGTAGTGAGGCCAGCTGGTCTAAAATGAAGGTAGTCGTGTGGACTCTCTAGCCTGCTGCCATCACCTGCAGACCTAGCCCCAAGTGACAGAAAGTGTTGTATGTAGCAGCCAACATATGCTGGGAATACTTTTTGGTTCAAGGAACTGTCTTTATTCTCATCTGTTGCTAGATACCCTGGACCTGCTTCTTTTTGCCAAAGCAGGTATTGTTGTTATTGTCGCTGTTGTTTTGGATATTGAAGTGTCATGTGCATTGGCAATAGTTGCAAAATTTGGAGGGTTCTGAAAGACTAGATTCCAGAGAGCACAGACTTTCCTGCAGTATTATTTATGGGCCCTGGCACTCCACATTGTCATTGTCAACTAGCTGAGCCTCCTAATTAGCCTCCTTGCTCCCATTCTTGTTTTCCTCTCCACCATGAACCAACCAATCCTATGTAATGCAAAAAGATATAACA
>NW_006921696.1:9887865-9888973 GCF_000298275.1 Orycteropus afer afer
CTTGTTCCCCAGCCACGGTGCACAGTCCGCGCAGTCCCTGGCTGGCAGGGTGATTTTTAGGTTAATTCTTAGGTCCTACCACCAGTCGGGGATCTCCGAGCCGCCTGTCTGTCAAGGTCACTCAGTTCGCTGTCAGACCGCAGCTCCGTAGGTCTCCTTTTTTTGGTATTTTCACGCAAATTCTTCTGCTAGTTGAGATTTAGTCCATTTCTGCATCCTTCCCTTCAAGGCTCAGGGGTCCAAGATTATCTTCTGTGTCTGTGTTAATTGGTTTCCCTTTTCTTTGTTGAAGAGGGTCTGTTCAATCCTTCTGCCTAGTCCGCCATCTTGCCGGCAGCCCCCAATTCTCATTCTTGAAAAAAACTCTCAGAACAATAGAAATGAAAGGGAAATTCCTCAACATAATAACGGGCATATATACAAAACAAACAGCCAACGTTGTTCTCGATGGAGAGAAACTGAAAGCATTCCCCTTGCAAACAGGAATCAGACAAGGATATCCTCTATCATCACTTCTATTCAACATTGTATTGGAAGTCCTAGCCTAGGCTGTAAGGAAAGAAAGGGAAATCAAAGGCATCCACATTGGTAAGGAAGAAGTAAAACTCAAGAGACTCGGCAAGAAAACTACTGACACTAACTGAGAGATTTAGCATAGTGACAGGATACAAGATCAACATCCAAAAATCAGTTGAATTTCTTTATACCAGCAAAGAGATTGTTGAAAAGGAAATGAGGAAATCAATGCCATTTACAATAGCTACTGAGAAAAAAAATAAAATAACTTGGGATTAAATCTTACCAGGGACACAAAAGATCTGTAGAAAGAAAACTACAAAACACTATTACAAGTAACTATAAAAGATCTACATACATGGAAAAACATACCATGTTCATGGATAGGAATTGAACATTGTGAAAATATCAAAACTCCTCAAAATAATCTATATCTTCAAAGAAATCCCAATCTAGATCCCATCAACATTCTTTAAGGATATGGAAAAATTAATCACTAATTTTATATGGAAAGGAAGGAGACCTTGGATAAGGAAAGCACTATTGAAGAAGAACAAAGTAGGAGGTCTCACACTCCCAGATCTCAAAACCT
>NW_006921696.1:9889698-9892730 GCF_000298275.1 Orycteropus afer afer
ATGAAGAAATGCTCAAGATCATTAGTCACTAGAGAAATGCAAAACAAATCAATGAGATACCATCTCACCCCAGCACTCATGTCAATGTTGAACAACACAGAAAATAACAAATGCTGGTAAGGATGTGGAGAGATTGGGATTCTTGTGCACTGATGGGGATTGTAAAATGATACAACCACTGTGGAAAGCAGTATGGTGATTCCTTAAAAAGTTGAAATTAGAAATACAATTTGATTCAGCAATCTCATTACTAAGTATGTATCCTAAAGAAGTGGATATGCACATCCATGTTCACTGCAGCATTATTTATAATAACAAAGAGTAGGAAACAACCTAAGTGCCCATCAGCAGAAGAATGGTTAACCAAACTATGGTATATACACACAATGGAATACTATGAAACACTAAAGATGAACATAGAATCTGCAAAACACCACATAACATGGGTGAACTTGGAGGACATTATGCTGAATGAAATAAACCAATCACAGAGGACAATATGGTATTAGTTCATTATTGTAAAAAGTCAAGGAAAGGTTTCTATATGGAAGGAAGTGTTCTTTTTTGGTTTCCCAGATGGAAAGGAGAAGGAGGGAACACTGCTAGATAGGTAGAGACAAGTATTGATTTTGGTAAAGAGAAAGGCAATGTACCAAATGTGAGTGATCAACATGGTGGCACTGAGGAAGAGAAAAACACAGAGAGGTACTACATGAGAAGTACAGACAGCAAAGATGAAGCCTTTTGCATGTACAGTACTGTGTTGTCAGTGACACCAAGCATTGATCTAGGGGAGAATAAATGGGCAAGTAATCCAATTGAAAAATGGGCATAACCTAGTTAGGCCTGAATGATCAAGTATATCTAGGTCGGGGGAGGGGTGCTTATGACCATGTGTGATAGTTGAAACTGTGTGTCAACTTGGCTGGACCACAATTCTGTGTGATTTAAGCAACTGTGATGTGGATTGTTCCAATGATGGGATCAGATGTATATATTTTGAGCAGCCAATCAATTGAAAGGGAGTTTCCCTAGGGGTGTGGCCTGCTTCCAGTATATTTATGGTCATCCTGGGAAAAGAGACACTCTTCTGTGGATCGGGATTCTGTCATGCAGCCTACAACTGTCCGTGAGCAAACAATCCACCATTTGGCCTGGAGATCTTGGATTCATCATTCGTTGGAGTCAACAGCCAGTGTACTGCCTGCCAGCCTTGAGCTCCTCAGCCCCTGCAGCTCTGTGAGTTGGGAAAAGCCTCCAGCTTGATGTTTGATCCAAGAACTTGGGACTTGCCAGCTTCTATAAGTGTGTGAGCCATTTCCCTAAGATAAATTTCTCTCTCTCTCTCTAAGCTTTACTGGTTTTGCTTCTCTAGAGAACCCAGTCTAACACATTTGGTACTGGGTATGGTTCTAGAGAGACAAAATAATAAGTATGGGCTTCCTAGATTGGTTCTCCAATTTGATTAATTGTAAAAGCACTACTGACCCTGCCTCAGTTAGGAAAGAGGGCCCTGCTTGTGTTTCACCTTTTGGGGCTTGCTTGGATTTAACTTTAGTTATAGGTCTAGCAGCAACAATGGGTGGTTGGGGCCATTCCTGAGAACATTCAGCAATGTCTTCCATGGCCTCTGCCTCAGGCAGTGACCCAGCAAGAATAGCTGGTGTTCCTTCTTGGTGAGAGGTGGCAACATTAATATGCAAAATAGCACCACCAATAGATCAAATATTTTTGAGAAGTGAGGTTCTGGGTGATTGCATATTTGATACTTTTCTGCAATTTTGTCAGCATGAGGACTACAAGGAAACTAGTTGATTGGTCCTACTTACACTAGGCAAAGTGGTGAAAGAGCAAGATAAGCTCAGGGTTGCTGAGTCACATCTTAAGTGCTGCATAAAAGACCTCAATGTTTCCAGTTGTGCTCTGAATGAAAACCTTATTTCCTCTAGTCACAGAGCTGATATTGCCGAAAACTAAATGCAGAGTCTTATTGTAAAGGTGGCTGAATTACAACGCCAATTAAATTACCAACCTAGAATGGTGTCTGAAGTTAAAGTGAGGGCATCGATTGGGAAAATATGGGATCCTGAAACCTGGAATGGGGACATATGGGCAGATAGCCAGGAGGATCAGCCTGTAAATTCTTTTGAAGCCCTCCCATCTGAAGGGATTACTGGAAAACCATTACCTCCTCCACCTCAGTTTGATGGGATTAACCCAACTGTTCCTGCTGGGTCATTGCCTGAGGCAGAGGCCATGGAAGACATTGCTGAATTCTCTCAGGAATGACCCCAACCACCCATTGTTGCTGCTAGACCTATAACTAAAGTTAAATCCAAGCAAGCCCCAAAAGGTGAAACACAAAGTGTGACTAAGGAGGTGGTATGCTACACCTGAAAAGACCTACTTGACTTTGCTAATCTATACAGACAGAAACCTGGAGAATATGTATGGGAATGGGTACTGAGGGTGTGGGATAATGGTGCAAGGAATGTAACATTGGGTCAGTCTGAGTTTATTGATTTAGGCCCACTAAGTACAGATTCTTCATTCAATATTTCAGCTCGAGAAGTTAGGAAAGGATCTAATAGTTCATTTGGTTGAGTTACTGAAGCATGGATTGTGCGGTGGCCTACCTTAAGTCAAGTTGAAGTACCAGACCTGCCTTGGTATAATGTAGAAGAAGGTATCCAGAGGCTTAGGAAAATTGGCCTGTTAAAATGGATTTATCAGATTATACCCCTAGAGCCAGAAATGGAGAGTCCAGAAGACACACCTTTCATAAGTATGGTGAGGAATAAATTTGTGAAGGGAGCTCCAGCATCCTTGAAGACTGCTGTGATTGCAATTTTATGTAAGCCAGATTTGACAGTGGAAAGTGCTCTAATTGAACTAAGACACTTAACTACAATGGGGCTGATTGGACCCCCTGGTAGTAGGGCCAAGTGGCAAGAGTTAATCAACAAAGGCAAGGTGGGTGTGGTTACCATAATGGACAGCAAATTCAAAACAGTAATCAGAATATTCTGACT
>NW_006921696.1:9894840-9904512 GCF_000298275.1 Orycteropus afer afer
TCATGGGAAGTTCCTTATGATCAGTTTACTGAGGAAGAGAAAACTTGTGCCTGGCTTACAGATGATTCTGTGCAATATGCAGGTGCCACTCAAAAATGCAGCAGCACTGCAGCCCCTTTCTGGGACTTCTTTGAAGGACAGTGGTGAAGTGAAATTCTCCCAATAGGCAGACCTTTGAGCCATGCATATGTGTTCACTTTGCATGAGATAAGAAATGGCCACATACACGATTATATATGGATTCATGGGCTGAGGCTAATGGCTTGGCTGGATGGTCTGGGACTTGGAAGGAGCATGATTTGAAAATTGGTGACAAGGATGTATGGGGAAGAGATATGTGGATAGATCCTTCTGACTGGGCCAAAGGAGTAAAGATATTTGTGTTTCATGTGAATGTGCCCACCAAAAGGTGCCCTTGGCAGAGGAGGACTTTAACAATCAGGTGGATAAGATGACACTTTCAGTGGAAACCAGCCATCCTTTTTCCCCAGCTACTCTTGTCATTGCTTAATGGGCTCATGATCAAAGTGGCCATGCTGGCAGGGATGGAGGTTATGCATGGGCTTAGCAACATGGACTCCCACTTACCAAGGCTATTTTGGCTGCCACCACTTTTGAGTGCCCAATCTGCCAGCAGCAGAGACCAACACTGAGTCCGCGATATGGAACCATTCCTCAGGATGATCAGCCAGCAACCTGGTGGCAGGTTGATTACATTGGACCACTTCCATCATGGAAAGGACAGCATTTTGTTCTTATTGGAATAGATAGTTATTCTGGATATGGATTTGCCTTCCCTGCATGCAATTCTTCTGCCAAAACACCATCCGTGTACTTACAGAATGTCGTATCCACTACCATGGTATCCCACACAGCATTGCTTAAGATCAAGGGAATCACTTCACAGCAAATGAAGTGTTGCAATGGGCCTACGCTCATGGAATTCACTTGTCTTACTGTGTTCCTCATCATCCTGAAGCAGCTGGCTTGATAGAATGATGGAATGGCCTCCTGAAAGCACAATCATGGTGCCAGCTTGGTGGTAATACCTTGAAGGGTTGGGGAAATATTCTCCAGGAAGCTATATGTGCTCTAAACCAGCAACCAATATATGGTGCTGTTTCTCCAATAGCCAGGATTCATGGGTCCAGGAACCAAGGGGTGGAAATGGGAGTGCTGCCATTGACTATTACCCCTTGTGACCCACTCAAAAAATTTTTATTTCTTGTCCCTGCTACCCTATGCTCTGCGGATCTGGACATCTTAGTCCCAAAAGGAGGAACATTCCCACCTGGAAACACAATACTAATTGCATTGAACTAGAAATTAAGAGTGCTACCTGGCCATTTTGGCTTCCTCATGCCTCTGGATCAACAGACAAAGAAGGGCATTACTGTACTATCTAGTGTGATAGATCCTGACAATCAAGAGGAAATTGGATGGACATTACATAGTGGAGGTAAAGAAGAATATGTCTGGAATACAGAAGATTCTTTAGGAAGTCTCTTAGTACTACCATGCTCTGTGATTAAAGTCAATGGAAAATTACAGCAACCCAATTCTGATATGACTACTAATGGCCCAGACCCTTCAAGAATGAAGGTTTGGGTCACTCCACCAGGCAAAGAACCACGACCAGCTGAGGTGCTTGGTGAGTGCAAGGGAAATACAGAATAGGTAGAGGAAGAAGGTAGTTCTGAATATCAGCTATGACCATGTGACCAGTTGCAGAAACCAGACTGTGATTGTTATATTTCTTCATTGTATATGGGCATCAAATATTTTTGTTTTCTTTTGTTATGAACTGTGAAATGTAAATAAGGTTATTGCATTTCAGTTGTATGTGTTAACATATCATGTTAGGCGCAAATATGACTTTATAATTGTCTTTATTTATCGAGATTATATATGGTTAAGAAGATATGTACAACTGCCAAGTTGACAAGGGGTGGACTGTGATAGTTGGAGGTATGTGTCAACTTGGCTGGACCACAATTCTGTGTGGTTTAAGCAATTGTGGTGTGGGTTGTTCCAATGATGTGATCAGATGTATATGTTTTGGGCAGCCAATCCATTGAAAGGGCATTTCCTTAGAGGTGTCGCCTGCTTCCAGTATATTTATGGACATCCTGGGAAAAGAGACACTCTTTTGTGGATTGGGATTCTGTTGTGCAGCCTACAACAGTCTGTGAGCAAACAATCCGCCATTCAGCCTGGAGATCTTAGATTCGTCATTCGTTGGAGTCAACAGCCAGTACACTGCCTGCCAATCTTGAGCTTGGCAGCCACTACAGGTGAGTCTGGAAAAGCCTCCAGCTTGACATTTGATCCAAGAACTTGGGGCCTGCCAGTTTCTATAAGTGTGTGATAAATTTCTCTTTCTCTAAGATAAATTTCTCTTTCTCTCTCTTCCTCTCTGTAAGCATTACTAGTTTTGCTTCTCTAGAGAACCCAGTCTAACACAGTTTGGGAGACAATGTTTCTACAAACAGTTACAATTGGCATTGGGAGGAGAACTCAGATTTGAATGTTTTGGGGCAGAAGGGGTTGCATAATTTGTGGGGCCCATTGCCGAATGTAAATATAGGCCCCTTATTCAAAAACTACTAAGAATTTCAAGACAGCAATAGCGTTGGACTCTTCTGAGTGTCAAGCCCTGAGCAAGTACACAGCCCACACATCCATGAAGTTGGCCCTAGTTTAGTAACTTCAGAGTTCTGCTTATTATTTGTTTGTTTTACTTGTTAAGAGGGGAGTCATACAGGCATTTGTTTCACAAAAAAAAAAAAAAAAACCCCTGAAGTTGACCATTTATGACTTATGTGCTTTTTTGTAAGGTTGTCTTTTAAAAATCAAACACAAAAGCTAGGAAAAGCAAAAAATTGGAACTGGTCATAGCACTTCCTTCTCCAAAAACCCATAAAATGTTTTCCCATGAATTAAAAAATCTATAGCTGGATGTTTTCTTCCTGCATCTTCATTTGTTGTAGGCCCAGCTGGTTGATGAAACACTCTAGCTTTCTCCCATCAAAAGTAACCATCTCTAGTGAGAATGATCACACAATTTATAGTATAACCAATGTCATTGAAATGTACATGCAAAAAATATTTGAATTGCTCTATGTTTTCTTGTGTATATTTTCACCACCAATTTTTTTTTTTTTTTAAATGTAACCATTTCCTTCCCTCTATTCAGTTGACACAGTTCCCTGGATGGCACAAATGGTTAAGTGCTAGACTACTAGTCAAAAGGTTGGCTGCTTGAATGAACCCACCCAGAGATGCCTTGGAAGACAGCCAGGGAATCGGCTTCTGAAAGGTCACAGCCTTGAAAACCCCATGGAACAGTTCTGCTCTGCACACATGGGGTTGCCATGAGTTGAGATTGACTCGATGTCTGCTCCCTTGGCACACTGTTCCTCTACTATAGCATTCTCTATCTTAAGTCACAAGGAGCTCTGGTGGCACAGTGGTTAAAGCATTAGGTTGCTAACTGAGAAGTTAGTGGATTGAACCCACCAGCTGCTCTGTGGGGGAAAGATGAGGCAGTTTGCTTCCATAAAGATGATAGCCTTGGAAACTCTATGGGGCAGTTCTATTCAATTGCAGTGGGCATCTAAAATCAGAGCTCTTTGAGAATTCTTTATTATTATTATTATTTTCTGATGAACATAAAATCTTGAAGAAATATTTCCATCATTTTCATCTTCATGTTTAGGACCTTGTAGGGCATTAGATATGAGGTGTTGATGGTTCAGTGGTAGAATTCTCACCTGTCATGTGGGAGATCTGGGTTCAATTCCCTGCCAGTGTAGCTCATGCAGAGCAACCATCCATCTGTCAGTGGAGGCATGCCTGTGACTGTGATACTAAACAGATTTCAGTGCAGCTTCTAGATTAAAACAGACTAGAAAGAGCCCTGGTGATCTACTTCCAAAAATCAGCCAATGAAAAATGCATCTTATTTTGTTGTGCATAGAGTCACCATGAGTCAGAGGCCAACTTAATGGCAGGGAATAACAACAATAAGGGCATTGGATGAGCGAGTGTTGAATTTAACTGAAGTTATATCCAAAGATTATCATAATCCCTCAGTAAAGTCCCTTTTAAAAATCTCAAACATTCAATATTCCTACGTATTCCAAGTCCTCGATGAAATGATACAAGATAACAAAGGTGTAAATTGTGTAAACTGAGATGTGTTGGTTTACCTAAAAATAAACATGTAGTGGAAATAACCATTGCCATTTGGTGGAAATTTGAAATAGTCTATAGTGTTTCATGATATCATTGAACATATTACTATTTCACATCTTTCTGAAGAGTGTTTTTTAAACAGCCATAAATTTAATAATCTCCCTATGTAATGGGCACCCTAGAATCCATTCTTACCAGAAACACATTTTGAAACACTATGACCCACTATTAATTTTGATTTTTTTGTTCTTGGCATATGTAGCTCTCACTAACACTTTGAGTTCTTTTTATAAACATGTGACTTGGACATTTCCTTACAACAGACAGATGGGTGTGTTCTCTGGATATTATTTCTAAAATGAAAAAAATGTTCTCCTCTACCAGCATCTGGGTAAGATTTGGAGTTCTATCACAGACTTAAAATATAGACAGAAGCAATCATCTCTCTCCCACATAAGGTGACTCTGCAAGTAATCTTTTTTTCTATTTCTTTTTTCTCCCCCTATGCCAAGCTTTGAAATCACAAATGAAGTATGGGTTCAGAAAAATCACTATATAAAGCAATATTTGGACATTTCTTTTCATCATTCATTTTTATGGATGTTCTCCAATCATCCTATCCAGATGGCCAGGTTACAAGTCTGTGGTAACATAAAAGCTTTTTATATACAAGTAAAAGACTGATGAATAGACTTCCAAATGTATATACAAATAAATATATTTTATTCATCCTTACACATAATTTCACTGTACAAAACCTGCCCAAGTGAATTATAACATTTGGCTAGCAAACATATGCTCATATGGCACAGACATACAGTAAAATCATTCAATGGAAAATGTCTACCATTCCACAGAATAATTCATTTTAATGGACAGAAAGATCTTAAAAGATTCTTCTTTCACTCTGCCAAATAATCATACACAAGGGAAAGAATCAACCCATCATTCTTTGTCATAGATAATGACAGTAAGAGAATGTGAAATTTCATTAAAGGATTATCCTCCACATATTTATGCCATCCCTTTCCACAGCAGTTATCCTCTGATGACTGATGATCAATGCCTACAAATGCAATGTTGTTATGTGCTGTTGAGTGGATTCCAACTCACAGCAACCCAATGTGGCAGAGTGGGACTGCCCCACTGGGTTTCTAGGCTGTAATCTTTATGGAAGCAGATTGCCAGGTCTTTCTCCTGCAGAGGTATTGGGTGAGTTCAAATGACCAACCTTTTGGTTAGCAGCCCACCACTTAACCATTGTACCACCAGAGCTTTTTAAAAGTTTTCTAACTAATTACCTTATTTGTGAATAAATCTGGATTTATTTTATGTTGTGGATTGAATTGTGTTCCACCCAAAATAACCATCCAGCTAAGCCATAGGCCACAGCCCATGAATCAATAAAAATTGTACATTTGATCCTCTCTCCTTCCAAGTAAGCTGATCAATGAGTTGCACTCTTTGAAGTTCTTCCCTTTAGAAGGATTTCCCTTCAACACTGTCTTTCAGGGAGGTCCCAAAGAGGATCTTGAGTGCTGCTGCTTTCTACTTTTGAGTGGTGCCTACATATTGTACAGAGCCATCTGTAAACCAGCATGAGTTTTCTTTTCCTCAGTCAACTGATCATAAGGAACTTCCCATAAGGCCATAGATGCAGACTGGGAGAGGAAATGTAATGTGACAGGAATGGAGCTCATGGGTATTTGGGCCACTTCCTCATTCAAATTTTACTTGTGCCTTCCGGTACTGTTTGAACCCCCTGTCTCTTGTATACCACTTCCATTTAATAATGGAGTGCTGCTGTGCACATCCAACTTTATAACTCTGTGGGTAAGATGACAATCAATTCCAGCTTAGGCTGCATGATGATTTAGGGGCCTGTGATTAGGTGTTAAGTGTGTACTAAGGCCCAGCAACAAGCCAAAAACTGTTTATCAAAAGGAGAGTAGTTACAAGGAGAGGATAACATGGCTTTGCTTCAAAATTCTGAGGGTCTGTGCTGTGGTTCACCAATAGGGGCTTGTCAAAGACTCTAAACTGAACCTTTATCTTCCACTGATACTTCAAGCACCACTGGATCAGCCTGATCATATGGCAAAGTGACTTGCACGTCAGCCTGAACCTATTGCCGAACTTTCTCCTATTTGGACCCCACTCAAAACTAGGAGCTTTTCTAGTCATTTAATAAACAGACCAGAGTAACACACTCAATTGAGGGATATGTTGCCTCAAAAATCCAAAGAGGCCCACCAGGTGTTATGCATCCTTTTTAATTGTAGGAAGGGCCAGATGCCCTTATTCTTCACTTTAGTAAGAATATCTTGACATGCCCCACACCACTGGACCCCTAGAAATTTTACTGAGGTAGAAAGCACCTGAATTTTTGTCAGGTTAATTTCTCTTCCAATAGCATTCACATATCTTACCAATAAGACTAGACTCTTTGATACTTCCTTCATACTAGGTCCAATCAGCATAATGTCATCAATATTATGAATCAATGATTCCTTGTGGAAGGGAAAGGAAATCAAGGTCACTGTAGACTAAATTATGGCATAGTGCTGGAGTGTTGATATACCCCTGAAGGAGGACTTCATGAGTGTATTGCTGGCCTTGCAAGCTGAAAACAAATTGGTCTGGTGATCCTTTGAAACCAGAATTGAGAAAAAGGCATTGGCCAGATCAATAGCTTTATACCAGGTACCAGGAGCTATATTAATTTGCTCAAGCAATGAAACTACATCTAGAACAGGAGTTGCAATTGGAGTTGCCACCTGAATAAGTGCATGATGATCCATCTTCATTTTACAAGAGCCATCTGTTTTCTGCACAGTCCAAATTGGAGAGTTAAATGGAGATTGTGAAGGGAATTACCACCTCTGCATTCTTCAAGTCCTTGATGGTGTCACTAAATCTTGGCAATCCCTTCAGGAATGCACTATTGCTTTTAGTTTACTACTGTTCTAGGTAGAGGCAATGCTAATGGCTACTAGTTGACTTTTCCTACCATAATAGCCCTTATTCTACAGTTAGGGATCCAATGTAGGAGTTCTGCCAATTTCTGAATATGTCTATTCCAATTATGCATTCTGGAACTAGGGAAATATTACAACATGAGCTTGGAGACCCACTGGACCACTATGAGACTGGCATGAGCTAAGACTCCATTAATAATTTGACCTTCATACACCTCCATTCTGACTAGTTAGCCAAAGTGATGTTTTGGGTCTCCTGGAATTAGTATCAGTTCAGAGCCAATGTCCAGTAATCCCCAGTGAATAGTTACTCTTGTATAAGACTTCAGACTGCTCTGGGGAAAGCTTAGAGAAAGATTAACAGTGTAAATTTTTGTCAGTGTAATAGGGTCCTTCTTCAAGTGGATCTTGCCTCCCTTTCATTCAAGGTATTGTGGGTCTGATTACTGGCTCAAGTCTGGGAATTGATTGAAGGATTGTGACTGTGTATTCTGGCAATTAAAGTTAGACTGCAATTCACTTAAACTAGAATTCTTCTGCATGTGCAGATTAAGTAAATATTTAGATTTTCCATGTATTTCACTCTTGAGGACACCATGCCTAAGTAGCCAACACCATAAGTCCACATGAGTCAGACTATTCTGACTACTGCTTTGACTCTGTTGTTCATTATGGTAACCACATCCCACCTTGTCTTTGTTGAGTAAGTTCTATTCCTTGCTCTTTGCCACTAAAAGGGCCAATCAGCCTCATTACAGTTAGGTTTCTTAATTCAATTAAGACAGTTCCCACTGTAAAATCTGGCTTATGTAAAATAGCAATCACAGCAGTTTTCAAGAATGCTGCAGCTTCCTTCACAAATTCATTCCTCACCATTGTGATGGGCACTCCATATGTGGATCTATGGTTCTAATCTGAGAAATCCACTCTAACATGTCAATTTCCCTAAGCCTTTGAATATCTTCTACAGTATACCAATGCAGGTCTGATACTTCAACTTGAGTTATTGTGGGCTACCACATAACACATGCTTCAGTAAATCAACAAAATAAACTATTAGATACTTTCCTAACCCCTCAAACTGAAACACTGAATGAAAAATCTGTGTTTAGTGGCCTCAAATTAATAAACTCAGATGATCCAACTTTATGTTCCTTGCCCTATTATCTCACACTCTTTAACAGCCATTCTCACACATATTCTCTAGGTTTCTGTTCATAAATATTAGAAATTTAGAGCAGTTCTTTTGGAGTGAGGTGTATCTTTTCCTGAGTCACACTTTATACTTCACCTTTTGGGGCTCACTGGGACTTAAGTCTAATTATAGGTCTAGACATAAAAATGAGTGGTAAGGGCGGTTCCTGGGAACATTCAGCAATATCTTGTAAGGCATCTACCTCAGGAAGTGCCCCAGATAGTGTCCTAGGTGGTGCTCCAGGTGAAATTTCAGACAATGACTCATTAGGCATAGCTGGGTTAGTTTCATCAGATGATGGTAAGAGGACAAGTTCTATTGGACAGAGTGAGTCAATAGAATTTAGGGGCTCAATGTCTCTAGTTTCCTGATGATCTGCCCATATGGTCCTATCCCAAGTTTCAAAATCCCATTTCTTCCAAGTCAATGCTGGGTTTGGTTTTTCATAATATCAGCTTTGTTACTACAAGAAATAAGGCTTTCTTTCAGGGTATAATTGGAAACATTGAGGTCTTTCATGTGGTACATGAGTGTGACTCTGAAGCCCTAATTTCATCTCTTTCTTTCCCCATTTTTGTAAGTAAGACCAACCAACCAACTTCCTTATATCTCTCATTCTGACAAAATTGCGAAAAAGTACATACAATCAAACATACAATCACCCAGAGCCTTGCATCTCACCAATACTTGATCTGTCAGTAGTGATATTTTTCATATTAATATTTCTACCTCATGCCATGGATTAACAGTGCCCTCTTTACTAAAAGAGGCAGAGTCATCCACACCTTTAAGAGTACTCAGACTTGAGAAGCAATTTAGAAAACTCATCCTTATGATTTTCTTTCTCTAGAACCACTCTTGATACTAAATGTGTTAGGGTGGTTTCTCTAAGGAAGCAAAATCAGTGAAGACCAGTCAAATTTATTATTCAAATTTACACAGCAACCACTAAAGCCAAGCATGAAGAAATTGAAGATTTACCAACTTCTGCATTCTGAAATTGACCAAACATGCAATCAAGATGCATTGATAATTATGAGTGATAAGAATGTGAAAGTTGGAAACAAAGAATCTCAGTAATTGAAAAATATGGCCTTTGTGATAGAAACAATGCCAGAGATTCCATCATAGAATTTCGCAGGACCAACAGTATTTTCATTGCAAATATGTTTTTTCAATAGCATGAACAGCCACTGTATATGTGGACCACACTAGGAAGAATACATAGGAATCAAATCAACTTCCTCTGTGAAAGAAACAATAGAGAAGCTCAATATCATCAGTCCGAATAAGGCCAGGGCC
>NW_006921696.1:9907107-9914656 GCF_000298275.1 Orycteropus afer afer
CCTAAGCAGTGTTTTCAATCACCTCAAATGAGTGTAAAAACTGGACAATGCATAAGAAAGGTCAAAGAGGAACTGATGCCTTTGGATTGTGATGTTGGTGAAGAATGCTGAAAATACCATGAACTGCCAGAAGAATGAGCAAATCTATCCTGGAAGAAGTGCAGCTAGAAAAGTCTTTAGAAGTGAGAATGGCCAGATTTTGTCTCACCTACTTTGGTCATGTTGTCCGAAGGGACCATTCCTTGGAGAAGGATATCATTCTTGGTAAAGTGGAGGGTCAATGAGAAAGGGGAAGGCCCTCAATGAGGTGGATTGACACAGTGACTGCAATGACGGGCTCAGGTATAGCAGGGATTGTGCAGGACTGGGCAGTGTTTTGTTCTGTTGTACACAGGGTCACTATGAGTCAGAGCCAACTCCATGCACTTAACAATAACAACAACAACTTTGGTCATATATGGTCAGAAGAGATAAGTCCCTGGAGAAGGATAATATGCTTGGTAAAGTTGAGGGTCAGAGAAAAAAGGAATACGCTCAATGAGATGGATTGACACAGTGGCTGCAATGATGAGCTCAAACATTAGCAAGGATCGTGAGGATGACATAGGATAGGACAGTGTTTTGTTCTGTTGTGCATAGGGTCACTATACATCAGAATTGACTCAGTGGCATCTAACAACAACAGTGAGAGATAGAGACTTATCTCAAGGAAATGGTTCACACAATCTTAAAGGCTGGCAATTGCCAAGATCTTGGATCAGATGTCAGACTGCAGGCTTCTCCTGACTGACTACAGTGGCTGAGGAATCCAATTTTAGCAGGTGAAATGGCAGGTTGTTGGCTCAGAGGCTGAGAAGGAAACAATTCCAAAATCAGTAGACAGTGCAGCAAACCACCCATTCAAGTCCAAAGAATTGGAAATTGGATGATGATGAACCAGATACAGGATACAGATCGAGCAAAAAGCTAGAGAGCTTTGCCAGAATGTCTACATATATTGGAAACAGGCCATATCCTGAAGGAAATCCCCTTTCAACGTATTGGCCAGTTACAGCCGATCTCATCATAGGGAATGACTACATCATAACTGCCAAACCACTGAGAATCATGATCCAGCCAAATGACACACAACCTTAGCCATCACAATACCTATCCAGTTTATAACTTTGTGTTTTATTTATCAATTTATCTATTCATTATAAGCCCCTTTCTATCCCCTCAGTGCCCACATTGGTAAGTACCTGTACTGTTGTTGTTGTTATGTGCCATCGAGTTGGACCTGACTCATAGTGATATCACTATGGAAGTAGATTGCCCAACCTTCCTTCTGAGGAATAGCTGGTGGGTTTGAACCACCAACCTTCTGGTTAGCAGTCAAGTGCCTTAGGCACTACGCTAGGAAGAGCTTAATAAAAAAATTGTTGAATGACTATAAAATAAATAAATGGGATTGTGGCCTCTGGGATGAGTCCCTTTATCTTATTTTCATATCACTCTTTACAGGGGAGATAGAATGGGTAAAATCTATTTCTTACTATAGTTGAAAGCAACAATTTACAAAATTATAAACCACACACAGAAAGGCACACTCCTAGAACAGGAACAGCTGTTTATGAGCACTGATTTTTATAACACAGCATTTACCAGTTTGACATTTTTCAGGTCCACAATTTAGTGATATAAATTACATTAATCATGTAGTGCAACCATCACCCATAATTGTTGCCAAATTTTCCCTCACCATAAACAGAAATTCACTGCTTCCTAAACAATGACTCTTTTTTGCTCCCTCCCTCCTTCCCATAGAACAAACTTTATCTTCTATGGACATTGATTATTTATTTATTTATTTGCATGAACTCTACATTCTGCATGGCTCTATCTAGCCTCCATAGTATGACTGATGCCAGCCCCATAGAAAAATTATGGTGATTCCACTGTGATTCCCTTCTGGTTCACATATAAGCTCCCAGGGAAGAGTAAATCTCCTCAGGCTCCATTCCCAGTGCAATTCTTTCCCCTCTAGCAGTTCCTTTCATTGATTAAATTATACTCTTCTGCTCACTTGGAGGTCTGGCTCCCATACTTTCTCTATTATTTAGAACTAATCTGTCTCCTAGCAGTGTCAGAGGTCTTGAGTTCTCACCTATTTTCAGTTAAGCCCTAGGAATTAACCATAGTCACTATGTATTTTGTAACCTGGATAAAGATTCAGGAGATTTCCTACAGATACAAGTCTCCGGAGCACCTTTTCTCCCAGCTTTAAATGCAGATGAGCTGTCATCTGTGGTAAGGAGAGCATGCACCGTGCTTTTTTATCCCCCACACTCGGGCTGTACACTGACTTGTCCTTTATTAAGCTACAGAATCCAGAGAGAAGAATGACTTTGAGTGTCAAGGGAACTTGTTATTTGAGAATCACAGAGCAATGTCTTTGTATCACAGCTGGGACTCACTATTTTGTCAGACAATTCGATGAACAGAAAAAAAAGCCTATAATCTCACTGAAATAACAAGGTGAATATGGAATTAATCCTGCTGTGGTGAAATTTGGCTAATGGAATGTTCTATTTGATCTAGAGCTGTATTGGGGAGCAGAGCGTACTACAGAAAGGCTTAAACTAGTTGCTATCAAGTCAGAGCAGAACCTTACTCCAAAAGGTTGCCAGTGGCTGATTTTTCAGAAGTAGATCGAGCGGCCTATTCTCTGGGGAGGCGTCTCTTGGGGGACATGAACCTTTAGGTTAGCAGCTAAGTGTATCAACTGTTCACACCACCCAGGGACTCCAAAAGAAAGCTAGAACTTAATGAACCTAAGTGGCTTATTTAAATTCATTAAAATATATGAAATCTTAGCAGCTATTAGCCCAATATTTTAGTGTTGTTAGATGACTCATTGACCATGGTTTAATGAATGTGGTTTCTATGGAACTTTGCTGCATGTTTGTGAAACCATAGTTTGTTTTCTCTGCCCACAGCAGCATTCTAATGCAAAGGGGATGTGTCTCCAACGTTTAGTGGGAAGGGGAGGTAGAGTGAGAGGGAAGGCATTTGCCAATTGGCCTCTCCAAGAAGAGTGACTATAAATTTGGATTACGCTTAGGTCCCCCTAAAGTGAATTTCAGGTATGCACATAACAGAAACCAGACTACGCCAAGTGTATTCTCCAAAATTCATAAAAGAAATCAGACCAGTCATTTTTGAAATATGGCTAACTGAGAGAACCTTTGATTTGCTCATACTTATTCCATGGCCTTATAACCTAAAACTCATTAAAATTAAAAAAAAAAAAAAAAAGGCATGTATGTGCACTCAGGGATGAGTGTGGTGATTTCTGTAACTCCATTTCAGATGTTTACATTTTAGGTGAGTATAATTGGGCAATCTACTTCTGTAGAGATACTGCCTCGGAACCCAAGGAGAGTCACTATGAGTTGGATCTGCCTTGATGGTAGTGAGTTTGGGTTTATTTTTTTGATACGTTTTATGAGAGATTTATGAGACAGTACTGAAAACTCTGGGTTAGATTGTAGGGTGGAGAGAGCTGACATTTTGTATTCTGTGACTTCTCTTTGAGGAATTGGTTTGTTTTCTCCTTGTGGACAAAATGAGTCAGGTTTTTCCTTTTGTTTTGTTCTCCAGGAGTTAAATTCAGAAATCAGTTTTAGTAATTGTTTAAAACTCAGTTGTTGTTGTTGTTGTTACCTGCCATCAAGTTGGACCCACTCATAGCGACCCTGTCTTCGGTTTGGGAGGCGGTATCACTAGGGAAGTAGATTGCCAACCTTTCTTCTGAGGAGTGGCTGGTGGGTTTGAACTGCCAGCCTTCTGGTTAGCAGTCAAGTGCCTTAGGCACTATGCTACCAGAGCTCCTTTAAAACTCAGAGGCCTGCTTAAAGGCATTTGACTTTACCAAGCATGACATCCCTGGAGAAGGATGTCATGCTTAGTAAGGTGGAGGGTCAAGGAAAGAGGGGAAGGCCTTCGACGAGATGGATTGACACGGTGGCTGCGACAACGGGCTCAAGTATACCAAGGATCATGGAGCTGGCGCAGGATCCGGCGGTGTTTCATTCTACTGTGCATGGGGTCGCTGTGAGTCAGAAATGACTCCACAGCACCTAACAACAACAGGAACAGGAAGGAGAGTCTTTGCATAGGGGTCACTGGGCACTGAATTTCTGTTAATCGTGATTAAGTAATTTGGGAATGAATAACAGTGATATTTTCATACCATTATGAACATAATTATCATTACTGAATTGTACAAGTGAAATATGTTGAACTAGCAAATAATTTGTTATATATATATTTAACACACATACACAAACATGAACCTGAATTGAACTTCTTTCACCAACTTGGTGCATAACTTTGGCAGGTCACTATTTGTATTTGAATGTTCGCTCTCCTTTTCTATAAGTTGAGAGACTAGAATGCAGTGATTTAGAAGGGTGCTTCTGCTTTAAATGCTGTGTCTATTGTCTCTCATCTGACTTCCTCAGGTATCTGTTCCTGTAGAAAGAGATGTTATGTAGAGCATTACATGGGACATAAAGAGAGGAAGAGCGCACCATTTCCTCTCTTGTTTTGTTTCTGTTGTTTTATGTTTCGTCTGGATCCATTTCAAGAAAAGTAAATAAAACACAGGATAAGTAAGAGGGTTGGATAAGCAGAGAGATGATATTAAATATGGTATCATTGTGAAACTGGTTTATTTGTTCAGCTAACATTCATGAAAATGTCCCATGAGGTGTTCTGATAAAAGACTGAGTCAGACTAGAATTACCTCACAACATTGCAATCTTATTTTTATAGCAGAGCTGACTGCTGACCTGACAGAACATATCAGGGATTTTCCTCCTTCCCAACTTCCGCCTTGGTAATGCCGAGTCATGCTTTTCCTTAGCACTGGTTTCTGTACAGACTGTGCTTTGTGTCACAAGGAATGGGCAGGGCAGTTTCACTAGACCTCTCTGCAAGAGTTTCCTTTCATGATCCATATAGTGTATCCTTGGGCAACAGTCTCATAAATTATAATATGGGATCAAAAAGTTATTCCAAATTGTGTGCATGCCTTTACCCACTTGTATCTCCACATATACTTTTCCTATCACCACAGAGAGAGGGAGGGGGATATTTGGCCCCCAATTGAGGGTAGGGCTTATAAGGGAAAGCCATGAAATGAAAGGTCATTGTGAGAATTTTACCCAGCTGCCCTTGAGTCAATTCTGACTCATGGTGGCTTCCTTGTGTGTCAGAGCAGAACTGTGTCCTGCAGGGTTTTCAGTGGCTAAGTTTCCAGATGTAGGCTTTCTTCCAAGCTGTGTGTTCTGCTTGTTTCTACAATACTTTCAAGTCCCATAAGTTATGAGTCAATATTTTGCTTTCAAAATACTTTTGAGGAGCACGCATAATGTTAACTTAGAAACAGAAATATATCTACCTTTGGGAGGCTTTCTAACATTAATTCATTAGAAACTTGTATGTCATGAGAAAATTATTTAGAAAATTTCTGAGCTTGGAGACAGAAACACAGAAGCATGTGAAGTATGTAAAGAATGTAAACAACCTTTAAGTTCAAGTTGACCCAGCATGCTGTCATCCAAGGAAACATAACACAAATCTTAACCATCTCCTTAATCTCTAACCTTGAAGATAACATGCATCATTCTACTTCTCTCTAACCCTGGAGAGAAGATATAACTTACTAGTCTTCGACATTACATTAGTCCTTTTTGTGTGGTGCCAAGGTGACAAATTCACATATAAACTCTAAATTTCTGCTCAGTCACTGAGCGAAGAGAAAGATGGAACTGAGATTCTGTCCACCACCACAGACCTCGGACCTTAGCTGTGAGGGACCTCCACTGAGTTTCAGTGTAGTTAATTAAGGCTTCCTCCCAAAACCTCTCCTTAAAGCTAAAAGCCTGATCTGTAAAGATTTGAACTCTAACCACTGAACTAACATAGTAATTGTTCATTGTGATTCTCCAGTTCTAAATTAAGGTTGGGTGTGAGTTTGTTGTCTTTTTTTAGGTGTCCTTGATCCTTGAGTGGATTCTGACTCATACTGACCCCATGTGACAGAGTAGAACAAAAGGACAAATGATCCCACTTTTATGAAATAAGCAAATATATAGACACCAAAGTTTATTAGTGGTTACTACAAGCAGCAAGGTACTTGGTACCTTGCCATGACTACCCTGCAATAAACTAAACGAGTTTATGCATGATAAACCTGAGTATCTCTCTATTCATTTTCAAAGATAAAATCCTACACAACAGTGCCTCTGGGTGGATTCAAATCTCCAAACTTTTAGTAAACAGCTGCGTGGATTACCCATGTAAACCACCCAGGGACTCCTGTGAGAGTCCTTGAGGCACCCAGTAATTATGTACTGGCCCAGATAAGGACCCCTGCTTTAGAAGGGAAAGCATATAACAATTTCTCCTGTCATTACCTGTTCTCACATTCTCACACCCACTGACATTCAGAGTTAAATTTTAGGGCCTTTCAAGTCTTTTCCAAAAGTTGTGTTAGTTTCCATCTTCTCCCATCACTTCCTGTTTACATTAGGATCTGTCTCAAAAAGATTTTTCCTTAAGAATTCTTTAGCTTTATCTATATTTCCTCTCTCCTTTGGGATTTCTATGCTTTTTTTTTTTTTTGCTTAAGACAACTTTTATCACTACTTCCTTGCCACCTGGAATAGAAAGTGAGCATCTGTTACTTCATATCAAATCTCATCACTCTTCCGTTAGTTCCAAGATCATACAGGAGAATCTCTTTACGTTGTTGGTGAAGGAAAGAGTGACAGATATGTTCCATGGCAAATGGGGAAAGAGATGCTTTTACAGACATCAGGTATTTGGAGGCCATTATGAATATAATGGGCTGTCTTTATAGAGGCCACCACTGTGGGAGAAATAGTTCAAAGGTGCTGCTGATAAACATTATTCACTAAGTCCAAAAAATAGGAAAGCATTTTATCTTCTTTATATACACAGAGACCTCTGAATGGTTATTTGGAGCCTTTGTGACATTTTCCCCTTCCAAAATTATTCTTAATGTTCATTTAAACAGCTTTTAATGTAAAAAGAGGAAATTACCAGGATAAATTTCCTGTAACCTTTTATTTTCTTAAAATTGCCTTGGGACACCCATGACTAATTTTAAAAATCTTGTTGTAGATCTTACATCTACTCTATGGAATCAATAAGACTTGTAGCATGTCTAGAATGTTATAAGAATAAACTAAAGTTAGGAAGTTCTACTGTGTGAAACAATGAGAAAATGTCAAGTTTGCTTTAATTTTGTTTTAATTGAAGAGGTATGATTTCTACTGAAAAGGCAGAACTTAAAAGAAATGTTAACATCTATTATGAAGCAGCAGCAGCACAAAGGGAAAAACTGATCACAAAACATACTTTGTATATTTACTTACAGAATATCTTCCCTTAACTGCTTATGAAAATGTGTCAGTGTTGTTGCTGGTTGCCGTCTAGTTGGCTGCCACTCCTAGTGACCCTGTGTACCACATTTGGA
>NW_006921696.1:9914756-9915226 GCF_000298275.1 Orycteropus afer afer
AGGAGTGGCTGGTGGGTTTGAACCGCCAGCCTTCTGGTTAGCAGCCAAGTGCCTTAGGCACTACGCTACCAGAGCTCCATATGCAAGTTTAAGTTAAAGCTGAAGAAATTTAGATCTATGAGAGCCAAAATATGACCTTGAGTATATCCCATCTGTATTTAGAGACCATCTGAAGAGTAGATTTCTGAACTGAACACCAATGACTGAAGACCAGATGAGTTGTGGGATGACATCAAGGATATTATATATGAAGAAAACAAAAGGTCATTAAAAAGGCAGGAAAGAAAGAAAAGACCAAAATAGATGTCAGAAGAGAGTGAAACTTGTTCTTGAGTGGAAAGTAGCTAAAGCAAATGGAAGAAATTACATAAAAGAGCTAAGCATAAGAGTTAAGGGCAGCTTGAAACAAAGTAAAATATAATGAAATGTGCAAAGATCTGGAGTTGGAAATTCAAAAGGGAAGAACATAC
>NW_006921696.1:9922338-9926720 GCF_000298275.1 Orycteropus afer afer
GCAAATTCTTCTGCTAGTTGGGGTCTAGTCCAATTCTGCATCCTTTCCTTCAAGGCTCAGGGGTCCAAGATTATCTTCTGTGTCTGTGCCAATTGGCCTCCCTTTTCTTTGTTGACGAGGGTCTGTGCAATCCTTCTGCCTAGTCCGCCATCTTGCCCCACCTCTGAAATCATTGTTTTTAAGTACTTATGATTTTTTACAAAATTAGTTACCTAGAGGAAAAGGGGCTTAAACTTTCTTTGTTAGACCTTAGTCTGCAGAACTACTAAATGCTTTCTGGAATTAACCAGCCCTATATTAACCAGCACATCAGCCCAAAAAAAGAAAAAAGTGTGTGGTACTTCCAAATAATATGTTTTGAATTAAAAGGGAGAATTTGCTTATGCAACGTATTTGCAAAAACAGTTTTGAGAAGGCATGACACTAATTAATTCCTCATACTGATTCTACTGCACTTAGAATGGAACTTGAAATGTAGTCAACAAGAATTTGTTCATTAAATTTTTGTTCACCAATGAATCAATTGACTCACTGACGGACAAAGTCTATAGACCCTTCTGTTATTAAAGTCTGCCCACAATACTTCCCTATTTACTAATGCATCTCTCCATTAGATTTTCAACTCCTCAGCCTCCCTATTATATCTTATCAATTATTATTTCCTAGGCTGGTTCTAGGAACTCTGGTGGTGTAGTGCCTAAGGCATTTGATTGTTAACCAGAAGGCTGGAAGTTCAAACTCACCAGCCACTCCTGGGTAGGAAGTTTGGGCAATCTACTTCCCTAGTGATACCACCTCAGAAACCCAAGAAGTGGCCTCTATGAGTCAGATCCAAGTGTAACAGTGAGAGGCTGGTTCTACCACCTATATTTCTCTCATGATTTTTAATTTTTATCCCCCTTTAGATTTACCCTCTCTGCCACCAAGCCTGACTCTTCTTTTCTGAGATTTTATAAAAACACCATGGCAGAGAAATGACAGCTATAAGTAAGGGGCAGGTAAAAAGACAGTTGAATCAGAGAGATGCAACAAGAAAATGTTAGAAAGGCAATTCTAAAGCGTATCTGTTTTCCTAGTATAGGAAGAATTCACATAGTATGGTCAGATTTTTTTTTTTAATAGGAAATTTCCTAGAATGAATCTATCCTACAATAGGATTGGGATGCAATCCATGTAAAATGAGCTGTGAATCTGAAAATCTTAACCAATTGTGAGAATTCTCTGAAATAGGAGCTGTTGTTGGTGCAGTAATAACATAAGAGAAGTCTATACCCTAGAACTTTGGAAAACCAGTCAGAGACCAATAGTTTTCTAGCATTTTCCCATCAGTTCCTAAGGTGGAGTGATGGTCTGAGAGGAGCCTTGATATTCACAAATAGAAAGGAGGGGGATTATAATCTACCAAACTCTGTCCAAGGATCCAATATTTTAATTGTACACTCAACATGAAAAAATTCTAACCCTTCATTATAAATTAATACATTATTTTTCTGGCAGATATGCCTTTGTAGAGGCATCAGGAATGACTGCTTTACAGTTTATGATAGTTAATTTAATGTATCAAATTGGCTAGGTTATGGTGTCCAGTTGATTGGTCAAATACTGGTCTAGATGTTGCCGTGAAGGTATTTTGCAGATGTGATTAACATTTACAATCAAGTTGACTCTAAGGTGATTAACCTTGGTAATATGGATGGACCTCATTCAATCAGTTGAAGGACTCAAAAGCAAAAATGTTTGCAGGGAGAAGAAATTCTGCCTCATGACTAAATTAGAGATGTTCTGCTGAAATTTCCATCCTACTACCTGATCTATATAGATTTTGGATTTTCCAGCTCCACTCCCTCACAATCACCTCTTCCAATGCCTTAAAATCTATAATCTATCTACAACTTAATTATGTATCTATGTCTTTATGTATCTATCTATGTATATCCACTTATTCTGTTTCTTTGGAGAACTCTGGCTAATACACACTTTATGAGACATCAAAGATCTGCAGTAACGGTGCTGATTATACACCCATAATGACTGTAGGTCCCAGTCTTACTGATGTAAATAGTAAGGGTAGAAATCCCCTGCCTGAGGATTTGGGATGATAAGGTTGGGAGTGGCTTTTTGGAATGTTAGGTCTTTTCATCTTTAAGGGAAGAGAAAAGAAAATACAACTAAACTAAACTAATTAAATCAGTGTTAAAAATTCAGCTCTTTAAATTCACATTGTTTTGCTGCTGTGAAGTAATATTGCTACAGATGCTAAACATGTTTCAAAACACTTACTGTACAACATTTGGTAGGTTAATGTTGCCCATTAAAAGGAATATAAAGAAAAAACATCTGGAAATATGTGAAGATGGACATCATTTTCAATGCGTTTAAAATACAATGGTTACCAGATGTCAGTTTTAAGAGATTTTTGAAAACTGTATCTTTTAAAGAACTGAGTTCATGTAATATTTTCTTTCCTAGAATTTCCTCTGACCAGTTTTCTGTAACTATTTCATATGAGGAGTTAGTTTAAATTAAAAAAAAAAAAGCATTTTAAGCATATATGTAATTCAAAGAAATAGTACAAAACCTCCTAGAACAACACAACACAAATCAAAACAAAACAAGAAGCCACTAATCATTGGTTTCAGGAAATAATTTGAGCTACAGTTTTAAATTTACCTAAATCCCTATAGAATCAGAACTAAACAGAAAGGAACTGGAAGTGCTCAAGATCCTTTTTTTAAACTCTACAATTGTCTATAGGATGTGACAAGATCATATTGTATTCTCTCATTTGGATATGCACTGTTTATTGTTAAACCTGCATTTAGATACTTTTTGTTAGCAATGACAATATTTTAGACCTCTTTTTTCCTGTGTCTAATAAAATGACCCAATTTCACTCACTGTATTTGGTTGGTACAAGCCTCTAACACTTTTCAGAAAATGCCAAGAGAAAAATGTTCTAGTCATTTACTAACTAAGAAATGGCATATATAGGCACTCTGTACATATGTGCCTTCTGGCTGGGAGGGAAATTTAATTCTGAATGATATTGTGA
Organism: Orycteropus afer afer; assembly: GCF_000298275.1. Classification (NCBI taxonomy): domain Eukaryota; kingdom Metazoa; phylum Chordata; class Mammalia; order Tubulidentata; family Orycteropodidae; genus Orycteropus; species Orycteropus afer. The sequence goes on from NW_006921696.1 coordinate 9,925,391, forward strand.
CATGCTCTGGAAATGGAAAACATTCAACCATACATAGTCAAGGCAGTCATTTACATGTAAGGAGGTGAGGAAGATTTGTGAGAATAATTGTCCCAAATTTCATAGCCTCTACGGAGGCCTGTATGCCATAATTATGAAAATCAGACAACTTGTCATTTAAATAATCTTCTTCATTATTTCCTTTTGGGAAAATCTTTGTGGGTAATACATATATGTATTTGTGAGAACCTAATAAAAATTGAGCAAAAAGAAAGTAATTTATAGTTTGTAACTTGCATCCCAAATGTAAAATAGAAACAGAAGTCATAAAATATTCTTTTTCAATAACTTTGCAAAGTTGTTAACAATGAGCACATCTCTGATATCATACAATAGCAGGAAACTACATATGAAAGAGGACAATACAGAATAGAAGCTTCCAGTGCTGCTTTCAATCACAGGAAATCCAGAGCCAGAAAAACTGAAGTGAAAGGGTCTGATCATTTGACCTACTATACAGCTTCACCTTTCCTAAAACTCATCAGTGATGCCTTCGGGCAAATGAAGATTAGTCCTGTGCTGAGGTTTTCTCTGTTTTTGGAGTCTGATTTGGGCATAAGGTTCTCTCTCATCTTCCACTCTTACTAGTTTAGTGCATGGATTTAACTTTACAAGTATGTATTAAACTACAATTCTGTGGGTCCCAGGATCATGCAATGGGAACTACTCAAGAAAAAATAAAAGCAATGTGAACCATAACCTCAACAAGGTTATAGACAAGACAAAGTGCCCAGGTAGGGTATTGGAAACTTGCTCCTTGTAACTTCCTTGTAATTGGAATTTGAGCGTGTACTTATTTTGGAGTGTTTGACTATTCTTTACTAAAGTAGCAAAATATAATGTAGCTTTTCTTTACTGAATACTCCCAATGAAGTCACTAACAGATACGTATGTGTAAGACGAAGGTAAAATGACAGACTAACACTCAAGGAGAGAGCAAATCTTGCCATTCATAGTAGTCTTTTTTTCCAACAAGGGCTATCTTCTTGTAATACATGTGTCCAAAAAGTTAAAGCATTTCCTCATTTAAAAACAAAAAACAAAAACAAACTAGAGATCTCCAAAATGAATTTATTACTTTAATTGAGGCCTAAGGAAATGTTGCCACCACTCGTCTGTCAGTTTGTCATGCTGTGGTGGCTTGTGTGTTGCTCTGAGGCTGGAGGCTATGCCACCAGTATTTCAAATACCAGCAAGGTCACCCATGGTGAACTGGTTTCAGTGGAGCTTCTAGACTAAGACAGACTAAGAAGGAAGTGGCCATTCACTCTCAAAGAATTGGTCATAAAAA
>NW_006921696.1:9928145-9929251 GCF_000298275.1 Orycteropus afer afer
TTGAGTTGCAACATTGAAAGATTCTATGGGAAAAATTTTGAATGATGCAGCAAACATCAAAAGAGTATGGAATGAATGCACTGAGTCACTGTACTAAAAAGAATTGATTGATGTTCATCCATTTCAGGAGGTTCAAGAACCAATGATACTCAAAGAAGAAATCAAAGCTGCACTGAAGGAATTGGGGAAGCACAAGGCTCCAGAAATTGACATAACACCCACTGAGATGTTTCAACAAATGAATGCTGTGCTGGAGACATTAACTGGTCTACGCCAAGAAATTTGGAAGACAGCTACCTGACCAACTGACTGGAAGAGATCCAGATTTGTACACATTCCAAAGAAAGGTGATCCCACAGAATGTGGAAACTATCAAACAATATCATTAATATCCCATACAAGTAAAATCTTGCTGAAGATAATTCAAAAATGATTGCTGTAGTATATTGACAGAGAACTTCCAGAAATGCAAGCTGGATTCAGAAGAGGACCTGGAATGAGGGATATCATTGCTATATCCGATGGATCTTGGCTGAAAGCAAAGGATACCAGAAAGACGTTTACTTGTGTTTATTTATTTATTTATTTATTTTTTTGACTCTGCAAAAGCATTCAAATGTGTGGATCATAGTAAATTATGGATAACATTGAGAAGAATGGGAATTCCTGGACACTTAATTGTATTCATGAGGAACCTGTACACAGACCAGAAGGCTATCATTTGAACAGAGCAAGGGGGCACTGCATGGTTTAAAATCAAGAAGTGAGCACATCAGAGTTGTATCCTTTCATCATACTTATTCATTCTGTATGCTAAGCAAATAATCCAAGAAGATGGACTATATGAAGAAGAACATGGCAACAGGATTGGAGGAAGACTCATTAACAACCTGCAATACGCAGACAACACAACTTTGCTTGCTGAAAGCAAGGATGACTTGAAGCAATTACTGGCAAAGATTAAAGACTATAGCCTGTAGTATGGATTGTTTCAACATAAAGAAAACGAAAATCCTCACAACTGGACCAATAAGCAGAATCATGATAAATGGAGAAAAGTTTAAAGTTGTCAAAGATTTCATACTACTTGGTTCCACCATCAACAC
>NW_006921696.1:9929966-9937912 GCF_000298275.1 Orycteropus afer afer
ATGGTCTCAGGGATAGCAAAGATTGTGAGGCTGTCGCATGACCGGGCAGTGTTTCTTTCTGTTGTACATAGGGTCGCTATGAGTCGGAGCTGACTCAATGGCACTTAACAACAACAATGACAAGGAAATATTGATTGTCAGACATTGAGGATGGGCAAGTATGTTACACTTGGGTCTGTCCAAACCTCTCTGTATGATAATAAATCCTGGTCAGCAAGTTTACATAAATACTTAGAATTTAAACTTTATATAAATGTTTTGAAGAGGATTACTACCCAAAATAAAGTTTTAGTCAGGACTTTTCAGTGAACGAATTCTTTAAAAATTACTCATCTCTCAACAGTATTTCATTTCTTGACAAAGGAGCTCTGAGAATAATAAGTTGCTTGTAGTTTTTATTGTTTATGTAAACTTGTGCCTCCAGAGTTCCCCAAAGCTGTCTAATCTTCTGGGACTTTTCAGTTTCAGAAAAACACAGAAGGCTCAGGTGACTTGTCAAAGTCAAAGTTAAAGCTTTCTTGGATGCTCATTTGGAATTCAGCAAACTGTCTGCTAGCTAGCAGGATATTCAGCTGGAATGTGCTTTACTGTATTTGTCAGAGCAGAAAAAAAGCTGTCTCATCAACCACAGGAATTTACCAATCAAATAAATACTGTGAAAATAGGTATGGCAACCTTATTCAGGAGCGAAAAATAATAGTAAATGACTTAACTAAACAAAGAGTAATGGAACAAAACCTACTGTACCAGTTATTTTGGCAAATCTTTGTTAATCTGAACCAAGGTGTGGTCAGATATTCTTGCCAATAAAAAGTCAATATTTGACAAATGTTTTGGCACAGAAGCTGTGCCCTTAATAGCTCAAGAAGCCCACTTCAGCGAAGGAACATGGCAGAAGGAGACTTCTGAAAACATTTTCTTCAGCTCCTTTTCTTTACCTACTCTGGACTTAACCCCTGTTCTCCTCCTTAAGTATCAATCTGAGCTCTCCAATTATATATTCCTTCTTTTCCTCTGGACATGTTTTCTCCTTGTTGATGTCCAAACAAGCCTACTAAATTAAAATAGTAAAGAACTTAATCACACTAATGCCAAAACCTTGGCTGAAACTGGAAATAACAGCAAAAGAAGAAACTGATGAAGTGAGTAATTACTCACATCCTGTTGTTAAAAAGTGGCACACAACTCATGGGAAATGCTGCACCATAGCAATTTATATTATGACATCATCTTGTGTCATGATGGAGTCAAGGTGCATCTAAGTTGATCTACTCAGATTGATGTCAGCAAATCAGATCCAGTATACATCTTTTCTCCATTAGCTTTGATAAAAACTGCCTGTGTTATTTGTATTCAGTTTCTTTGATCTTTCCCAGACACTTCATTAACTACTTATTTTCTATGCTGAAGTTAAGTAGACTAAGCACTAAAATAAGCCATGTTGCCTACAGGAAACACCCAGCAAGTGATACTCTTGAGAGTCAGTTTCCTCTAATCTAGACTCAGTTGTTGTTAAGTTCCATCCCATTATACTACAGAATGAAACATTGCCTTTCCATGCACCATCCTCATAGTCACTGCAATGCACAGTCGCACATTGTTGTAACCACTGTGTCAATCCGTTTTGTTAAGGGTCTTCTTCTTTTCACTGACCCTCTGCTTTACCAAGTATGGTATCTTTCTCCAGGGACCGGACTTTCCTGACAGCATCTTCAAAGTACGTGAGGTGAAGTCTCACCATCCTTGTTTCTAAGAAGCATTCTAGTTGTACTTCTTCCGAAACAGATATGTTTCTTCTCTGGCAGTCCATGGGATATTCAATATTGTTCACCAACACCATAATTCAATGTCTGGGCTGCAACCATCTAACTAATTCAGGCAAGTTATAACTCTTAGTATCTCACTTTCCTCATCAGTCAAATGAGGATAATGCTTACCCTGCCCACTTGCTACACAGAGTGATGATGAGAATTAAGAGAGATAATAGATCTAAAAGGATTTTGAAGTTAAGAGTGCTGTGCAAATGTAAATTATTATTATATATACATATAAAAAGAGCCTTCTGTAGGCACCTCACCTGGAAAAATTGTAGGTTGGTAGAACTGAGAAGAACGTGGAAATCAAATCCAACCCCCTAATTTTGCACATGTGAAAACTTTGACCCAAAGAGTAGTGAAATGCACAGATAATTCATATAATTTTAGATAATAATAATAATTAGAAGACTTATTTTGGGTTAGACAGTATGCTAAGTGCTTTACATACATTAACTCATTTAATCTTCTTATCACCCTGTTAGGTAGGTGTGAGGAATAGGCAAATGACCTGCCCAAGGTGACGTAACTAGTAACTGTCAAGGCTGGGGTTTCTTTCTAAGGCCAAAGCCCATGCTCTTAAGCACCGTGTTATACTGTCTGATACCTGGAAACCATTTTATTCAAGGGGACTGATAAGTACAAAATATAAACTACTTTCTTCTCTCTTTGACCATTATCTGGGAGAAGATACACGCTAACCAATAGAATGCTAGCAGAACTGCAAGTTCATATAAGTCCATATATAACAGGCTACATATATAGGTTTCTAAATAGAAGTGACTTTTTTTTTTCTTTTTTTACTTTGATGGCAAATAACAACGTATTGTTCTTGGAGGAGATGATGTTTAAAGAAATGTCATTCTTCCTCTCAGAATTTTTAGAGGCAAAAGTAATTTTGATAAGATAGAGACAATAGTTATAAAATAACAAAACCAGTTACCACCTGACTCTGACTTCTGGTGATCCCATATGTGTCAGAGTAGAACTGAGCTTCATAGGGTTTTCAATGGCTGTTTTATGAAAGCAAATTGCAAGGCCTTCCTTCCAAGGTCTCTCTGGGTGGACACAACCTGCTAAACTCTCTGATAGCAGCAAAGTGTGTTAACCATTTGCACAACCAAGGACTCCATTCCAAATAAGCATGGGCTATTTTTCAGGGACAATCTCTCCTCCCATCCCTCAATTTTATAAAAATATGTGAGCATTATTCACTCCCCAGGGTAAAAAATTTACCCACCCCAACCCTTTTTTTTTCTTCAAAAGCCTTTACTGTCTCTAATATCAAGATTCCAAAACCCTTTAGGGAGGATTACTGGCATTGCTATGGCAGCATTTGTTTTGTTTTGGAGTAAGAGACCATTACATTTATAAAATGTGCTCCACGCATTTCAGAGGCTGTGCAGTCCCCAAATACATGTGGAAAAAGAGAGCAAGGTCAGCAAAGCAAAACCAGAAGTTATGAGAATTTTTAAACAACCAGAAATATTTAAAAAGGATTTGTGATTCTTTCCCCTGAGATTTTCAAAATTTGTTCAAAGCTGATACTTTTGTTCTCTTCTACTTGATAGCTGGTCTGTTTATTGCATGGGGGAAGAAAAAAAAATCCTTGTTGGCTCTTTCTAAATCGTGTAATTTACCATATTAAAAGAGAGGTACATAAAGAGCTCTGATGGCAGAATTCCTAAGGCATTTGACTGCTAATCAGAAGGTTGGTGGTTCAAGCCCATCAGCTGTTCTGTGGAAGGAAAATGGGGCAATCTACTTCTGTAAAGATTTATCACCTTGGAAAGTCAATGGGGGTCACTGTGAGTTGGAATTGACTTGATGGCAGTGAGTTTGGTTTTGTTTTTGGTAAAAGATACACATAACCCATATTGCTCTAATACACTTACCTCAGAGAAGAACAGAATTAGAGTCACAGAGAATTTGCATTGTGCATCAACAGTTCCATAGTCCATTTTAAGAAAAGCACAAATGGCTACCCCATTTGTGAGAAAAGAGAGTAGCTTTTCTGTTGCTGTGGAATGAATGAGAAGGAAAAAAGATGAGTGAAATTAAGGAGTGTAGGATATGATATTGTACAGAGCAGATGTCTAATGTTTCCCAAAATGAGTTAAAAAAAATAAGAAAATAAATTTCACTCTAAAGGGTATTACTCTATTATTGATTAATACATTTACATTCAAACATAACACACACTTTCAAATATTATTTATGGTTATGAAGTAAGAATTGACTAATTATTGAATAAGAATAATATGTCCCGGCAATCACATTCAGGCTAATTCTCATCAAAAAGCCTAAGGTTTTGTTGATAAATTTCCATTATCACATATATATAAACCTAGGGTTGGGCAATCCTACTTCCATAGTGATACTGCCTCAGAAACCCAAGGAGGGGTCTCTATGAGTCGGGGCTGACTCGACGGCACATAACAACAACAACAACATACTATACATAGTTTTATTGAGATAAAGCATGCATGTATTAAAAGGTATTAACCTTAAGTGTACATGGAGATGAATTTGACATATGATCACACCCATGAAACTCCCATCTAGAACAAGGTAATAGGACTCTTCCTTCAACTAAGTCCCAGTGATCAGTAGCTAGCCTTCTTTACCCTAAGGTAATAACTTTTCTTACTTTCATCATCAAATACTCCTTTTTCATTGTTTAGTCTTAAGGTGAATCTAAGAATCTCATAAATTATTACCTTTACTGTCATTTCGTGGTTTGTATGAATAGGAACTAATTACAACATAAGGTTTTAGGGGAAAAAAAATACAATAAAGTCTACTTATAACATGTGTCTTCCTTCTCTGAGGATAAAGAGAGAGCAATGGAGACTATTAAAACTCCATACTGCTCTTTAGGGAGAAACAAAACCACCCATCTTTAAATGCACATATTGTGTGCTTTAAAACATGCATCATTATCCCATGGGTGATGTTTGAACCTTGCAAGTAGGTATAACCATGTTTTTCAAAATCATGTTGAATAAAAGTAAGAATAATACTACACTGCACAATATTGACTGGGCTTGTATTTTGTTTTAACACCATCGAGAAGTGGTGGTGTAGTGTGTAAGGCATTTGACTGCTAACCAGAAGGCTGGCGATTCAAACACTCCTCAGAAGGAAGATTGGGCAATCTACTTTCGTAGTGATACCGCCTCAGAAACTCAAGGAGGAGTAGCCATGAATTGGGTCCTATTCGAGGGCAATGAGTTTGGTTTTTTGGTTTAAGAGATTCAAAACCTGTCATGTAGATTTTCCACAGAGAGAGACCAAGACATTATCAAAAAACAAACAAACAAAAAATCCCAAATACTATTAAGAATTTTTTATTGTTTCGAAATGACTTAACTTGTTCTAAACGTTATACATTAAGCTCGACTAAAACTGTAATGAAGGAGCTCTGGTATCATAATAACCTGTAACAGTTTCCTAGCACTTCTGTAACAGATTACCGACAACTATTTACCTTAAGGAGTCCCTGAGTGATGCAAATGGTTAACATATTCAGCTACTAACCGAAAGGTCAGAGATTTGATTCTACCCAGAGGGGTTTGGTGATCTACTTCTAAAAAATCTGCTGTTGAAAACCCTATGGGACACAGTTCAATGAGAATACAAATGGCGTTGCCATGTGTTGGGATTGATGGCAACTAGTGATTTGGTTATGTGGCTTAAAACAACAGAAGTTTATTGTCTCACAGTTCTGGAGGCCAGAAGTCTGAATTCAGGGTATCAGGAGGGCCATGCTCTCTCTGAAGGCTCTCTGGAAAGATACTTTCTTGTTCTTCCAATTTCTGGTAGCTCCAAGAGTTACTTTGCATGGCAGCATAACTCCACTTTTTTGTCTCCTTCTACACATGGCTAGGGAGCTCTGGTAGCATAGTGCCTATGGCACTTGACTGCTCACCAGAAGGCTGGCGGTTCAAACCCACCAGCCACTCCTCGGAAGGAAGGTTGGGCACTCCTACTTCCGTAGTGATACTGCCTCGGAAACCCAAGGAGGGATTGTTATGAGTCGGGCCAACTCGATGGCAAATAACAACAACAACACATGGCTATCCTCTTTTTGTGTCCGTGTATCTCTGTCTCTTCCTTTTTGTGTATATATATATATATATATGGACATAAATCATATTGGATTAGGGGACCTACCCTAATTAACAGGAGCTCTGATAGTGTAGTGCCTAAGGCACTTACTGCTAACCAGAAGGCTTGTGGTTCAAACCCACCAGTCACTCCTCGGAAGAAAGATTGGGCAATCTACTTCTGTAGTGATACTACCTCGGAAACCCAAGGGAGTGGTCGCTATGAGTCGGATCCTACTCAAAGGCAGTGAATTTTTGTTTGTTTGTTTGTTTTCCCCTAATTAACACAGTGGCTGCAATAATGAGCTCAAGTATAGCAATGATTGTGAGGATTGTGCAGGATCAGGCAGTGTTTTTTTCTGTTGTACATAGGGTTGCTATGAGTCAAAACCCAAAACCGACTCTATGGCACCTCTAAGGCCCAGAATGACTGCATATTAACTAATTAAATCTGCAAAGACCCTGTTTCTAAATAAGGTCACATTCACAAGTTCTGGGGGTTAGGACTTGAACATATCATTTTGAGGGACACAATTCAACCACAAGAAACCCTGCACACTTTATTTCAGGAAGGCAAACTTTACCTAATTCTTGCTGAGTTTAGAGAGCACTGTGATTACTGATGCAAGGAAATCTATTTTGAATATTGCAGAAGAAAAATGCAGCAGATAAATCCTTATCACATTTTCAAAAAAGGCCCTTTCTGTGTTTTTCTTGGGGCAAAGAAAAGTTAAAAATAAAATACTTGGTAAAAGCTTAGTGTTTCACCTAAGCCTTTGTAAATAGCCTCCAACTTAGAGACAGTGAATTAAGAATTCCATGTTGAATTAGAAATTAAAAATAGATGCAGTAGTGAGAAGTGTATTTAAGGCCCTGCCTACATTGCAGTAAAAATCATGTTTGCAAAAATTATGTTAAAGTATGATTCTTATTAGCATGCTGTTAACAAAATTTCTCTGGCCAGGAAAGATACAAATATAGGATATTTTTGTTTTATTATTTTGAAAACTTACTAATTTTCTTACTGTTATAGGGCTGATGCTACTAGCATGTGTTTACATTTTTGTCCATTTTATAATCAGTTACATTGAGGAATGTGTAAAGTATTACCATTTAAAATATATGTGATATTTTCATGGAATATTCCCTCGTATCAACATGTTTCAACTCTATTTTCATTATCAGCTTTACATGTAGAGTGTTGTTTTTATTATTGTATACCATTGAGTGCATTCTGACTCACAATGACCCCATGTGACAGGGTAGAACTGTCTCTTGAGTTTTCCTGGGCTGTAATTGTTATGGGAGTAGATTGACAGGCCTTTGTCCTGTGGAGCTGCTGGGTGGGTTCCAACTGCTAGCCTTTTGGTTAGGACCCAAGTGCTTAACTATTCCACCACCAGAACTTCATGTATGAAGAGTGCTGAAATGCAATTCTGATGAAATCATGAATAGGGGTTTATTTGAATTATAATACTTTTGTCCAGAAAGAATATGGCATATCTCTTCCCCACAAACACACATACACACATACAAACCTCTAGGTATAAGCATTGGAATGTATTATCAAATGGTGAAGAGAACTGCTATAAGAACACATAACCAAGAATTATATGTCGTCTAATATCCTATTTCATAAGGATAAAAACTGTTCACAAATTAAAGTATGACAATTATTTACCAATAGATCTCAGATACACCATCTTTTGTTAGAATATATGTGGTTAATATCTGGAGTGGGAAATTCCTTGACCCTTAGTAGATTAGTTTGTAATTTTGGTTCCTTAAACTTTCAGAAAAAATTTTTTACTCTTTATTATTTCTAAGAGAGTAAGGACAATCTCTTGACAATCAAGAGATTCTCAAGTGTAAGGATTGTCTAAATTAAAAACTCTGATTTACAAAACTGGTATGCATGTTGTTGTTGTTGTTGTTATATGCCGTCGAGTCGGCCCCGACTCATAGCGACCCCTCCTTGGGTTTCCGAGGCAGTATCACTACGGAAGTAGGATTGCCCAACCTT
>NW_006921696.1:9938012-9944558 GCF_000298275.1 Orycteropus afer afer
GGAAGTAGGATTGCCCAACCTTCCTTCCGAGGATTCTACTCATCATCTCCAAAGCTGTGAATCACCTCTAAGAAGTCATAAAAAAAAAAAAAAAAGCACAGTCCCAGGCTGACTTTTTCTTCTACCTCAGGTGTGCCAGGCATAACTTGTGATCTTCCATTTTTCTATCTTCCATTTTTCCCAACTCAGTTAATTCCATTGCAGTTGATGCTTATTATGTTCACAATATCCTCTTTGACTCTATTTCTGCCACATCTTTATTCCAATTCTTCCTTTTTTACCCCAGGAAAATCCACCCCCCCTTTTTTTTCTCTCTCACAGTTTCTCCCTTTTCCAATGTAAACTCAAAAACAATGCTCATTATCATTGATGATAAGCCCTACACCCTTATAGTGAAAAAGAAAGTCAGGCGTTTTAAAGTGAGATGAAAAATAATATGGAAGTATTTCCTATGTTTTTTAAAGCTCTTGGATGTATCTAGATGTTTCCATCAGACATTCTACAAACCTCCATGTAACTCTAAACCTATTCCTTTATTAAAACCAACTCTCCTTCAAATATCAGTGTCAAGACTGAGGATTAATAAGAAAGTATATTAACTGTTACCACTTTACTGTTTTATTTAACTAATATTACAAATATATATATATATGTAATTATCCATTATAATGATATACAATAATATTGTAGAAATAAGTACAACTAGACCAATAAACAACATCATGAGAAATGAAAAGAGTTTGAAGTTGTCAAGAATTTCATTTTACTTGGATCCATAATCAATGTCCATGGAAGCAGCAGTCAAGACATCAGATGACATATTACACTGGGCAAATCTGCTGCAAAAGACATCTTTAAAGTGTTAAAGAGCAAAGATGACACTTTGAAGATTCAAGTGCACCTGACCCAAGCCATAGTCCTTTCAATAGCTTCATTTTCATGTGAAAGCAGAAAATGAATAAGAAAGACTTCAGAAGAATTGATGCATTTGAATTGTGGTGTTGGTGAAGAATATTGAAAATATCATGGACTGTCAGAAGAACAAACAAATCTTTCTTGGAAGAAGTACAGCCAGAATGCTCCTTAGAAGTGAGAATGGCCAGACTTTGTCTCACCTACTTTAATCATGTTGTTAGAAGGGACCATTCTCTGGAGAAGGATATCATGAATGATAAAGCAGATGGTCAACCAAAAAAGGAAAGACCCTCAAGAAGATGGATTGACACAGTGGCTGCCACAATAGGCTCAAACATAGCCAATATTGTAAGGATGGCACAGGACCAGGCAGTGTTTTGTTCTGCTGTAAATGAATTTGCTATGAGTTGAAACTGACTTAATAGCACCTAATAGCAACAACAACTTTTATTTTCATTGTAAGTTAAACAAATTTACTCATGCTATGGTTTAAATAGGTAATTATGGGCTAGCCTTGACTCATTTTATGCATTCATTTTTATTTTTTGCCTAAAAGTGTGATCTCCAGCCTAACTGTTCTCTCTGCTCTTATCTTTGCTTTTCCTGCTGTGTATTTTTCATCCAGCAGTCAGGGTGATTATTTAAAAATATAACCAGAAGTTGTCACTCTCATGATCTCAATCATCCAAAGGCACCGTATTTATAATAAAATCAAAAGGCCTAACTGTCCTTCATTGTTGCTGTGCTCATGTTGATTTGGAATTATGGAGACCCCATGTATGTCAGAATGGAGCTGTATTCCATAGGGTTTTCAATGACTAATGTTTCAGAATTAGATCTTCCAGTCTTTTCTTTTGAGGCACATTAGGGTGGACATGAACTGCCAACCTTTCAGTTTGTAGACAAGAGAGTTAACCTTTGCCTCACCCCAGGACTCCAACTATGTCCTTGTTGTTGTCATTAGGTGCAGTCGAGTCAGTTTGAACTCATACCCACTGTCGTTGAGTCAGATCAGACTCATAGTGACCTCTCCTTGGGTTTCCAAAACAGAGCTCTCTCTGGTAGCATAGTGCCTAAGGCACTTGACTGCTAACCAGAAGGCTGGCGGTTCAAACCCACCAGCCACTCCTCAGAAGGAAGGTTGGGCAATCCTACTTCTGTAGGGATACTATCTTGGAAAACCAAGGAGGGGTCGCTATGAGTCAGGGCCAACTCGATGGCACATAACAACAACAAAAACAAGAACATCACTATGGAAGTAGATTGCCCAACCTTCCTTCCGAGGAGTAGCTGGTGGGTTTGAACTGCCAGTCTTCTGGTTAGCAGTCAAGTGCCTTAGCCACTATGCCACCAGAGCTCCTTGAACTCATCTGCCTGCTCCTGTATCATCCTCACAGTCATTGCCATGCTTGAGCCCAGTGTAGCAGCCACTGTGTCAATCCATCTCATTGAAAGTTCTCCTCTTTTTCACTAGCCTTCAAATTTACCAAGCATGTTTCCTCCAGTTACTGGTCCTTCCTGATAACATGTTCAAAGTATGTGAGATGAAGTCTTGCCATCCTCCATTTTAAGGAGCACTCTGCTGTACTTCTGAGACAGATTTGTTTGTTCTTCTGGTAGTCCATGGTATATTCAGTATTTTTCACCAAAACGGTAATTCAAAGGCATCAAGTCCTGTTCAATATTCTTTATTCATTGTCTAGCTTTCACATGCATAAAAGGCAATTGAAAATACTATGGCTTGAGTTGGGCACACCTTAATCTTCAATGTGACATTTTTGCTCTTTAAGACTGTAAGACTGCAGCAGATTTGTCAAGTGCAATGTCATTTGATTTTTTGACTATTACTTCCATGGACGTTGATTGTGGATCTAAATAAAACTAAATCCTCAACAACTTCAATTTTTTTTCCCATTTATCATGATGTTGTTTAGGTCTGTTGTGAGGAGTTTTCTTTTCTTTTTTTTTTTTTTTTTCAATGTTGAGATGTAATCCATACTGAAGGCTATAGTCTTTGATCTTCATCAATATGTGCTTAAAATTATCTTTGCTTTCAGGAAGCAAGTTTGTATCATCTGCATATTGCAGGTTGTTAATTAGTCTTCCTCCAACCCTAATGCCACATTCTTCTTCATAAAGCCCATCTTGTCAGATTATTTGCTTAGCATACAGATTAAATAAGCATGAAGAAAGGACCCAATCCTAATGCACACCTTTTCTGATTTTAAACCATGCAATATTTCTTTGTTCTGTTTGAATGACTGCCTCTTGGTTTCTCATGAGTGCAATTAAGTGTTCTGGAATTCCCATTCTTTGCAATGTTATTCATAATTTGTTATAATCTATAGTCAAATATCTTTGCAAAATCAATAAAACAGAGGTAAATATCTTTCTGGTGTTCACTGCTTTCAGCCAAGATCCATCTGACATCAACCATAATAGCCTTCGTTACACATCCTCTCCTGAATCTGGCTTGAATTCTGGCTTGAATTTCTGGCAATTCCTAGTTGATGTACTGCTGCAACCATATTTTAATTATCTTCAGCAAAATTTTATTTGCAAGTGACATTAATGATATTATTCATCAATTTCCACATTCTGATGGATCACTTTTCTTTTGAATGGGCATGAATATATTTCTTCCAGTCAGGTGGCTAGGTAACTTTCTTCCCAATTTCTTGGGATAGATGAGTGAGGACCTCCAGTGCTACATTCATTTGTTGACATATGTCCATTCATATTCTATCAATTCCTGGAAACTTCATTTTCACCAATGCCTACAGTGCAGTTTGGACTTCTTCCTACAGTATCATTGGTTCTTTATCATATTCTATTTCCTTAAATGGTGGGAGGTGGACCAATTGTTTTTGGTACCATGACTTACATATTTCTTCCATCTTTTTTTGACTCTTCTGCATTATTCAACATTTTGCCCACAGAATCTTTTCATATTGCAGCTTGACAACTTAATTTTTTCTTCAGTTCTTTCAGCTTGAGATACGCCAGCTATGTTTTTCCCTTTTGTTTTTCTAACTCCAGGTTTTTACACATTTCATTATAATACTTTACTTTGTCCTCTCAAGCTGCCCTTTGAAATCTTCTGTTCAGCTCTTTTATTTCAACATATCTTCCATTCACTTTAGCTACTCTACATTCAAGAGTAAGTTTCAGAGTCTCTTCTGACATCCATTTTGGTCTTTTCATTCTTTCCTGTCTTTTTAATGATCTACTTTTTTCATGTATTGATGCCCTCGATATCATCCACCATCTGATCTGGGCTTTGCTCATTAGTGTTCAATGCATCAAATATATTATTGATATGGTCTCTAAATTCACATAGGATGTATTCAAATTTTTACTTTGGTTCTTGTGGGTTTGTTTTAATGCTCTTCAGCTTCCAGTTGAACTTGCATATGAGGTATTGATGGTCTGTTCTGCAGTTGGCTCTGGCCTTATTCTGATTGGTGATATGGAGCTTGTCTCTCATCTCTTTCCATAGATGTAGTACATTTGATTCTTATGTAGTTTATCTGGCAAGATTCACAAGTATAATCACTGTTTATGTTATTTAAGAAGGAAGGTTGGGCAATCCTACTTCCGTAGTGATACTGCCTCGGAAACCCAAGGAGGGGTCGCTATGAGTCGGGTTTGACTCGACGGCACATAACAACAACAACAACAACATTTGCAATGAATAAGTCATGGGTCTTGCAAAATTCTGTCATGCAATCTCCAGCATTGTTTCTATCACCAAGGCCATATTTTCCAACTACAGATCCTTCTTCTTTGTTTCCATCTTTCATGGGCCAATCACCAGTATTTATTGATGCATCTTCATTACATGTTGATCAATTTCAGACTGCAGAAGTTGGCAAACATCTTCAATTTCTTCATCTTTGGCATTATTGTTTTGTGTGTAAATTTTGACAATAATCGTGTTAGCTGGTCTTCTTTAGACATATGGATATTATTATTTGTAAGCATATGACAATGTTGTGCATTAGGGTAGTTTATACTTTATATGTTCTCTTCAATGATGAATGCAATGCCATTGCTCTTCAATTTGTCATTTCATGCATAGGAGACCAAATGACTGTCCAATTCAAAACCACCAGCACCAGCTAATTTCAGCTCACTAATACCTAGGATCCACAAATTGTCAGTTTGTCATACTGTATAGGTGTGTATGTTGCTGTGAGGCTGGAGGCTATGCCACCAGTGTTTCAAATGCCGGCAGGGTCACCCATGGTGGACAGGTTTCAGCAGAGCTTCCAGAATAAGACAGACTCAGAGGAAGGAAGAGGATAGCCACTTCTCAAAGAATTGGCCAGTGAAAACCTTATGAATTTCAGTGAAACACTGTCTTATATATTACTAGAAAACATTATGAATAGCCCTGAAATATTGCCTGATATAATGCTCTTTAGTTCAGAAGACACTCAAAATATGACCTACCTTTTCCAAGTAAAGTTGACCTTAATGACATGGATGGAGTAAAGCTTTTGGGAACCTCAATTTGCTGATATGGCATGACTCAAATGGGAAGAAACAGCTGCAAACATCCATTAATAATTGCAACATGGAATGTACAAAGTATGTATCTAGGAAAACTAGAAGTTGTCAAGAATTAAATGGATTACATAAAGAGCAATATCCTAGGCATTAGTGAGCTGAGATGGACTGGTTTGGCCATTTGGAATCAGACAACCATATAATCTACTATGCTGGGAATGACAAAGGGAAGAGGAATGGTGTGGCACTCATTGTCACAAAAAGTGTTTCAAGGTCTATCCTGAAGTACAATACTGTTAGTGATAGGGTAATATCCATACACCTACAAGGAAGACCAGTGAATAGTATTATTATACAATATTATATATAGTTATTATATAGTATTATAATGGTTAATACTATTATTTAAATTTACACACCAACCACCAAAGCCAAAGATGAGGAAATTGAAGATTTTTACTATCTTCTGCAGTCTAAAATTGACCAAATATGCAAATAAGATGAATTGATTATTACTGGTAATAGGAATGCAAAAGTTGGAAACAATGAAGTATCAGCAGTAGTTGGAAAGTGTGGCCTTGGTGATAGAAATGATGCTGAGATCACATGATAGAATTTTGCAAGACCAAAGACATATTCATTGCAGGTACCTTTTTTCAGCAACATAAGTGACAACTATACACATGGACTTTACCAGATAGAATACACAGGAATCAGATTGACTACATTTGTGGCAAGAGGAAATGGAGAAGTTCAATATCTTCAGCCAAAACAAGGCCCAGGAACTGACTGTGGAACAGACAATTGACTGCTCATATGCAAGTTCAAGTTGAAGCTGAGGACAATTAAAACAAATCCATGAAAGCCAAAATAAGACCTTGATTACATGTCTCCTGAATTTAGAGACCATCTAAAAAATATGTTTGATGCATTGAACACCAGTGACTGAAAACCAGAAGAATTGTGGGATAACACCAAGAACATCATCCATGAAGAAAGCAAGAGGTCATTAAAAAGATGAGGAAGGAAGAAAAGACCAAAATGGATGTCAGAAGAGACTCTGAAACTTGCCCTTGAGCAGAGAGTAGCTAAAGCAAATGGAGTAAATGACAAGATAAA
>NW_006921696.1:9945093-9945638 GCF_000298275.1 Orycteropus afer afer
AAAAACAGTTTTAGCAGTACATTGACAGAGAACTTCCAGACATGCAAGCTGGATTGAGAAGAGGATGTGGAGTTAGGGATATCATTGCTGATATCAGATGGATCTTGGCTCAAAGCAAAGAATAACAGAAATTTATTTAGTTGTGTCTTATCGACTATGCATAAGCATGAAATTGTGTGGATCATAAAGAATTATGGGTAACATTGAGAAGAATGGAAATTCCAGAACACTTAATTGTACCCTTGAGGAACCTGTACATAGACCAAGAGGCTGTCATTCGAACAGAACAATGGGACACTGCATGGTTTAAAATCAAGAAGGAAGTGTGTCAGGGTTGTATTCTTTCATTATACTTATTCAATCTATATGCTGAGCAAATAATCTGAGAAGTTGGACTATATGAAGAAATACATGGCATCAGGATTGGTGGAAGACTCATTAACAACCTGTGATACACTGACGACACAACTTTACTTGCTGAAAGTGAGGATGACTTGAAGCACTTACTGATAAAGATTGAACACTACAGTCTGTAGTATTTATTG
>NW_006921696.1:9946458-9950599 GCF_000298275.1 Orycteropus afer afer
GTGGCATATGATCAAGAACCAAGGGTAATGAAGGAAGAAGTCAAAAGTTCACTGAAAGAATTGGTGAAAAACAAGCCTTCAGGAATTGATGGAATACCCATTGAGATGTTTCAACAAACAGATACCATCCTGGAGGCACTTATTCGTCTATGCCAGGAAATTTGGGAGACAGCTATCTGGTCAACTGACTGGAAGAGCTCCAGATTTGTACCCATTCCAAAGGAAGATGATCTAACAGAATGTGGAAATTATCAAACAATATCATTAATATCACATGCAAGTAAAATTTTGCTGAAGATAATTAAAAAATGGTTGCAGCAGTATATTGACAGGGAACTGTCAGAAATGCAAGCTGGATTCAACAGAGAATGTGCAATGATGGATATCATTGGTGATATCAGATGGATCTAGACTGAAAGTAGAAAATACCAGAAGTATGTTGTGTTTTATTGACTATGCAGAAGCATTTAACTGTGAAGATCATAACAAATTATGAATAATATTGCACAGAGTGGAAATTCCAGAACACTTAATGTGCTTATGAGGAAACTGTACATAGACCAGCAGGCTATCTTTCGAACAGAATAAGGGGATAGTGCATGGTTTAAAACTGAGAAGGGAGTGTGTGAGGATTGTATCCTTTCACCATGCTTGTTCAATCTGTATGCTGAGCAAATAATCTGAGAAGCTGGACTATAGGAAGAAGAATGAGGCATTAGGATTGGAGAAAGATTATTAACAAACTGTGATATACAGACGACACAACCTTACTTGCTGAAAGTGAAGATGATTTGAAGCACTTGCTGATGAAGGATAAAGACTACAGTCTGCAGTATGGATTATACCTTAACATAAAGAAAACAAAAATCCTCACAACTGGACCAATAAGCAGCACCATGATAAATAGAGAAAAGATTGAAGTTTCAAAGACTTCATATTTTTTTGTTTAATCATCAACACAAATAGATGCAGCAGTCAAGAAATCAGATGGCATATTTCACTGGGCAAATCTGCTGCAAAAGACCTCTTTGAAGTGCTGAACAGCAAAGATATCTCTTTGAAGACTAAGGTGTACCTAACCCAAGCCATGGTATTTTCAGTAGCCTCATATGCTTGTGAAAACTAGACAATGACTAAGGAAGACTGAAGAAGAGTGGATGCTTTTGAGTTGTATTGGCAAAGAATGTTGAAAGTACCATGGACTGCCACAAGAACTAACAAATCTGTCCTGGAAGAAGCACAGCCAGAATGCTCCTTGGAAGAGAGAATGACCAGATTTCTTCACATCTACTTTGGTCATGTTGTCAGAAGGGAGCATTCCCTGGAGAAAGATACTGTGATAGTTGGAGCTGTGTGTCAACTTGGCTGGACCACAATTCTATATGCTTTAAGCAATTCTGATGTGGGTTATTCCCATGATAGGATTAGATGGATATGTTTTGAGCAGCCAGTCCATTGACATGGAGTTTCCCTAGGGGCGTGACCTGCTTCCAATATATTTATGGATATCCTGGGAAAAGAGACACTCTTCTGTGGATCAGGATCCTGTTGTGCTGCCTACAACTGTCTTTGAGCGAACAATCCACCATTTGGCCTGGGGTTCTTGGATTCATCATTCATCAACAGCCGGTGTACTGCCTGCCAACCTTGAACTCGTGAGTCCCTGCAGCTATGTGAGTTAGGAAAAGCCTCCAGCTTGATGTTTGATCCAAGAACTTGGGACTTGCCAGCTTCTATAAGTGTGTGAGCCATTTTCCTAAGATAAATTTCTCTTTCTCTACATGTATATATAAACTTTACCACTTTTGCTTCTCTAGAGAAGCCAGCCTAATGTAGATATGGTAAAGTGGAGAGTCAGTGAAAAAGGGGAAGGCCCTCAGTGAGATAGATTAACACAGTGCCTGCAATGATGGGCTCAGGTACAACAAGGATGATGATTCTGGCACAGGACCAGGGGGTGTTTTGTTCTGTTGTACATAGGGTTGCTGTGAGTTGGAGCCAACTCGATCGCACCTAGCAACAACAAGAACACCTAAGATACTTATCTTCAGTTATTTCATTTCATTTTTTTTTTAAACTTCCAGTTTTCCTAGATTCATACTTCATTCATTTCACATTCTGATTATTAATGGATCCCAAATATTTTCCCTCCTATTTCTGGTCCAATCTCCAATTGAAAACTCTCCAATTCTTCTATTCTCTCTCTGCTATTTTTGTGGCTGTATTTTAAGGGCATTGCCCAAGGTAGGCAGGTGCAGAGGGGTTAGGAAGAACTAAAGGAGATGAACTTGTCTCTGTCAGTTTGTCGTCCTGTGGTGGGTTATGTGTTCCTGTGAGGCTGGAGGCTATGCCACCGTGTTGCCAAACAACAAATCTGTCCTTGAAGAAGTTGCAAAATGCCAGCAAAATTACCCACGGTGGACAGGTTTCAGTGGAGCTTCCGGGCTAAGACAGACTTGGAAAAAGGAAGAGGCCATCCACTTCTCAAAGAATTGGCCAGTGAAAACCTTATGAATAGCAGTGAAACACTATTTGATATATTGCTGGGAAACTTTATGAATAGTCCTGAAAAACTGTTTGATATAGTGCTGGAAGATGAGCACATCAGGTTGGAAGGCACTCAAAATTTGACTGGGGAAGAGCTGACTCCTCAGAGTAGAGACAACCTTAACAAAATAGATAGACTAAAGCTTTTGGGACCTCCATTGGCTGATGTGGCATGACTCAAAATGAGTAGAAACAGATGCAAACATCCATTAATAGTTATAACATGAAATGTATGAAGTATGAATCTAGGAAAATTGGAAGTTGTCAAAAATGAAATGGAACACATAAAGATGGATATCTGTGATAGTTGGAACTGTGTGTCAACTTGGTTGGACCCCAGTTCTGTGTGGTTGTTCCCATGATGGGATCAGATGACTGTTTGTTTTCTGAGTGGCCAATCTGTTCAGGGGGAGTTTCCCTAGGGGTGTGGCCTGTTTCCAGGATACCTAGGGACATCCTAGGAAGAGAGACATTCTTCTGTGGATCGGGATTCTGTTGTGCTGCCTACAACTGTCCGTGAGTGAGCAGTCCACCATTCAGCCTGGAGATCTTGGATTCATCATTAGTTGGAGTCAACAGCCAGTGTACTGCCTGCCAGCCTTGAGTTTCTCAGGCCCTGCGGTTGCGGAAGCTAAGAAGAGCCTCCAGCCTGACGTTTGCTCCAGGGACTTTGGACTTGCCAGCTTCTATATGTTTGTGAGCCATTTACCTAAGATAAATTTTTCTCTCTCTTTATATATATATAAGCTTTTCTGTTTTTTGTTTCTCTAGAGAACCCAGTCTAACACATTTGGTACTGGGAGTAGTTCTAGAGACACAAAATCATAAGGATGGGCTTCCTAGATTGGTTCTCCAGTTTGATTAATTTTAATGACACTAGCGACTCTAAGTCTGCTAGTAAAGAGGGCCCTACTAATCCATGGTGTGAGGTGGCAAAATTAATACGTGAAATAGTACCACCAATAGATCAAGTACTTGTGAGAAGTGATGCTCTGGGTGATCGGATATTTGATACTTTTCTGAAATTTTGTCAGAATGAGGAATATAAGGAAGCTGGTTGGTTGGTCCTACTTACACTGAACAAACTGGTAAAAGAGTGAGATGAGCTCAAAGGTGTTGAGTCTCAGCTTAAGAGCTGCATAAAAGACCTCAATGTTTCCAGCTGTGCTCTGAAAGAAAGCTTTGTATCTTCTAGTAACAGAGCTGATATTTCTGAAACCAAACCCAGAGTCTTATTGTAAGGCTGGCTGAATTACAATGCCAGCTAAATTGCCAATACAGAATGGTGTCTGACATTAAAGTAAGGGCATTGATTGGAAAAAAATGGGATACTGAAACCTGGAATGGGGACATATGGACAGATAATCATGAAGATCAGGATATGGAGCCTGTAAATTCTGTTGACTTCCTCCCATCTGAATGGATTACAGTAAAACCATTATCCCCTTCCCCTCAGTTTCATGGGACTAGCCAAATCAGCCCTGCTGGGTCATTGTTTGAGGCAGAGGCCATGGAAGACATTCCTGAATGCTCTCAGGAACTGCCTCAAGCACCCATTGTTTCTATGAGACCCATAACTGCAGTCAAGTCCAAG
>NW_006921696.1:9951063-9952441 GCF_000298275.1 Orycteropus afer afer
TAACAGACCTACCTTGGTTTAATGTAGAGGAAGGTATCCAGAGGCTTAGGGAAATTGGCCTGTTAGAATGGATTTATCAGATTAGACCCCTAGAGCCAGAAATGGAGAGTCCAGAAGACATGCCTTTCCCCAGTACCGTGAGGAATAAATATGTGAAGGGAGCTCCAGCATCCTTGAAGATTGCTTTGATTGCTATTTTATGTAAACCTTATTTGACAGTGGGAACTGCCCTAATTGAACTAAAACACTTAACTATGATGGGGCTTAACTACGATTGGACCCCGTGGTAGTAGGGGCCAAGTGGCAGCAGTTAATCGACAAAGGCAAGGTGGGCATGGTTACCATAATGGACAGCAGACTTGGAACAGTAATCAGAATAGTCTGACTCATGTGGAATTATGGCATTGGCTACTTGCTCATGGTGTTCCTAGTAGTGAAATACATGGCAAGCCTATTAAATATTTACTTGATCTGTATAGACAGAAGAATTCTAGGTCATGTGAACAGCAACCTAGATTGAATCGCCAGAATACAGAGTCACAACCTCACTATCAATTCCCAGGCTTGAGTCAGTTTACAGACCCATAACCCCTTGAATGAAGGGGAGGCCAGGTCCCTTCAAGGAAGGACCTCACTACATTGCCAAAAATCTATAATGTCAGTCTTTCTCCTAGCCTTCCCCAAAGGGATCTGAGGTCTTTTACGAGAGTGACTGTTCATTGGGGAAGAGGAAATAATCAGACTTTTCGAGGATTACTGGACACTGCCTCTGAATTGACACTAATTCCAGGAGATCCAAAGTGTCATTGTGGCCCACCAGTCAGAGTGGGGGCATATGGAGGTCAAGTTGTTGATGGAGTCTCACCTGAGTGCGTCTCATAGTGGGCCCCCAAACCCATCCTGTAGTGATTTCCCCAGTGCCAGAATGCATAATCAGAATAGATATACTCAGCAATTGGCAGAATTCCCACACTGGCTCTCTGACATGTAGAGTAAGGGCTATTATGGTAGGAAAAGCCAAGTGGAAGCCATTAGAACTGCCTCTACTTACAAAAATAGTAAACCAAAAGCAGTACCACATCCCCGGAGGGGTTGCAGCAATTACTGCCACCCTCAAGGACTTGAAGGATGCAGGGGTGGTGATTCCCACCACATCCCCATTTTAATTCACCTATTTGGCCTGTGCAAAAAACAGATGGATCTTGGAGAATGACAGTAGATTATCATAAACTTAATCATGTGGTGACTCCAATTGCAGCTGCTGTTCCTGATGTGGTTTCATTGCTTGAGAAAATCAGTACATCTCCTGGTACTTGGTATGCAGCTATTGATCTGACCAATGCCTTTTTCTCGATACCAATTTCAAAAGACCATCAGA
>NW_006921696.1:9953376-9954524 GCF_000298275.1 Orycteropus afer afer
CCATCATTACATGGAAGTCGTATATTAGAGCTCGGGCTCAAGCAGGACTTGACAGCACAAGTAAGTTGCATGAGGAAGTGGCCCAAATGCCTATGGTCTTGACTCCAGTCCCATTACCTTCCTTGTCCCACTCTTCATCTATGGCCTCATGGGGAGTTCTTTATGATCAGCTGACTGAGGAAGAGAAAACTCATGCCTGGTTTACAGATGGTTCTGTGCAATATGCAGGCACCACTCGAAAGTGGACATCAGCAGCACTGGAGCCCCTCTCTGGGACTTCCTTAAAGGACAGTGTTGAAAGGAAATCCTCCCAATGGGCAGAACTTCAAGCCATGCATATGGCTGTTCACTTTGCATAGAACAAGAAATGACCAGATGTGTGATTATATACAGATTCATGGGTTGTGGCTAATGGCTTAGGTGGATGGTCTGGGACTTGGAAGGAGCATGATTAGAAAATTGGTGATAAGGATGTATGGGGAAGAGATATGTGGATAGATCTCTCTGAATGGGCCAAAGGAGTAAAGATATTTGTGTCTCATGTGAATGCCCACCAAAAAGTGACCCTGGCAGAGGAGGACTTCAACAATCAGGTGGCTAGGATGACACATTCAGTAGAAACCAGCAGTCCTTTTTCCCCAGCTACTCCTGCCTTTGCTCAATGGGCTCATGAGTAAAGTGGCCATGGTGGCAGGGATGGAGGTTATGCATGGGCTCAGCAACATGGACTCCCTCTTACCAAGACAGATTTGGCTATCGCCATTGCTGAGTGCTCAATCTACCAACAGCAGAGACCAATACTGAGTCTGCGATATGGAACCATTCCTTGGGGTGATCAGCCAGCAACTTGGTGGCAGGTTGATTACATTGGACCACTTCCATCATGGAAACGACAGCGTTTTGTTCTTACTGGAATAGATACTTATTCTGGATATGGTTTCACCTTCCCTGCATGCAATGCTTCTGCTTAAACTACCATACATAGACTTATAGAATGCTTTATCCACCATCATGGCATCCCACACAGCATTGCTTCTGATCAAAGGACTCATTTCACAGCACATGAAGTGTGACAATGGGCTTATGCTCATGGAATTCACTGGTCTTACCATGTTTCCCATCATCCTGAAGCAGCTGGTTTGATAGAA
>NW_006921696.1:9955784-9959518 GCF_000298275.1 Orycteropus afer afer
TTTGTGAGCCATTTTCCTAAGATAAATTTTTCTCTCTCTTTATATATATATAAGCTTTGCTGTTTTTTGTTTCTCTAGAGAACCCAGTCTAACACAATATCCCAGGCATTGGTGAGCTGAAATGGACTGGTTTTGGCCATTTTGAATCAGACAACCATATGATCTATCATGCTGGGAATGACAAATTGAAGGAGAATGGTGTGGCATTCATCATCACAAAGAGTGTTTCAAGATATGTCCTCAAGTACAATGCTGTCAGTGATAGGATAATATCCATACGCCTACAAGGAAGACCAGTTAATATTACTATTATGCAAATTTATGTACCAACCACCAAGGCAAAGATGAGGAAATTGAAGATTTCTACCAACTTCTGCAGTCTGAAATTGACTAAACATGCAATCAGGATGTGTTGATTATCACTGGTGACTGGAATGCAAAGTTGGAAACAAAGTAGAATCACCGATATTTGGAAAATATGGCCTTAGTGTTAGAAATAACACTGGAGAGCACATGATAGAATTTTGGTCCATAAAGAGATTCATGGTGGATGGAGAAAAGATTGAAGATGGCAAGGAGTTCATGTTACTTGGTTCTACAATCAACACCAATGGAAGCAGCATTGAAGACACCAGATGACGTATTGCATGGGGCAAATCTGCTGCAAAAGACCTCTTTCAAGTGACAAAGAGCAAGGATGTCTCCTTGCAGACTAAGGTGTGCCTAACCCAAATCATGGTATTTTCAATTGCCTCTTATGCATATGAGAGCTGGAGAATGAATAAGGAAGACCGAAGAAGAGTTGATGCTTTTCAGTTGTGGTGTTGGGGAAGAATGCTAAGAGTACCATGGTCTGCTTAAAGGACTAACAAATCTGTTCTGGAAGAAATGTAGCTGAAATTATCCATGGAAAAGAATGGCCAGACTTCATCTCACCTACTTTGATCATGTTGTCAGAAGAACAATTCCCTGGAGAAGGATATTATGCTTGGTAAAGTGGAGAATCAATGAAGAAGAGGAAGGCCCTCAGCATCGTGAGGCTGGCACAGGACCGGGCAGTGTTTCGTTCTGCTGTGCAGAGGATTGCTATGAGTCAGAGACAACTGTACAGCACCTAACAACAACAACATTCTCTCTCTCTGTTACCAACTTCAGACAGCTGAACTATTTTCTCCTCTTCAAACACCAAATTTGTCCCCTCTCTCTACAATTCTCCCTCTAGATGTGCTCAAGTCTTATGTGTCACTAGGCGAGTTAAAATTTTTATCAATATTTGAGTAGCCAGGTAGTGAGGCACTGAATGATGTAATAGAGGTCTGATCAAAATAAAGGGAATACTCCAACAAAGAGTGTGTGACTATCTAAAAGAAATCATGTTAGAAAAAAGAGAAGCCTTGAGGAATAGCTCACTGTGAGTAAGGCACCTAGAATAGGAGCTAGCACAGGGAAGAGGGAAGTTGCAAGCAATAGAATCCAAAAGTGCCACATCATGGAATCTCCGTAACAGGAGAATTGCAAGAAAATATAGGTTAGTAATAGGGTCAGAAATAATACAGATCAGAAAGTGTGAATATTAAGAAAAAGTTTTCAGTTTTTCTAATTTATAGCATTGTTTCAATGTGGCATATGTCTTTTGTGTTTCAAATATCTGGCTTAACTATTGAATTTTTAGACAATAACTTTCAGAAGTATCCTGTATATTTATGGAACAAACTTTCTATGTGCCCAATACTAACCCCATTTAGAAGATTCTTATTGGCTCTTGATTATAATACACACAGTATTAAGAAAATCAATCCCTTGGTCTCTTAAATGTTTGTGTGAAATTGTTGCTGGTAGAAGATGAAATACATGAATATGTAATAATTTCAGTTTACCAGAAAGCATTTACAGAAAGAGATTAGAATTATAGAGAAAAAACACTTATTTAAGTTTAAAAATAAATATTTTATTAGTCTTTGTTTGCTTTTGCTAACAAGTCTGTAAAGCTAAGTTAATGTCATCTAAAACATTACCATAAAACTTCTCAAGAGATGTCATAGACAAAATCAGCACACCTGTTAGCCAAGAAACCATGTTTTTTCTACTGTCAGTGTTAAGGAAGTTCTACACTCAAGAAAAGTCATGATTATCGGTAATTAACTATTCCATTTTTAACTAATTAAATTAAAGGAAGGCCTGCAAACACATCATCCCTGTAAAACAGAGGGTATTAAAGCTCAAAAATTTGAAAATTTAATCTAAAAAGGCATATCTATTCTAGAGTCTTCTTATGCCTCTTGTTAACAAAAATAACCTACCATCTCTAGAATAAAATGCCAAGCTTTGAAATTATGTGGTGTTAGGTTGAATATAAATTTGCTGTTGTATTTTTAACATGCACTTTGAAATTCAGAGCTCAAAAGATTTAAAGCAGGGCAATTTTTAAATTGAAAACAATGTAATTAACACAAAATCATTCAAAGAATCAAAATAAAAATCTTCTAAATGTTTAAACAAAGAAAGGTGAAGAGACATCATACCCTTAGTGGTCGACAAAACTTACTCACTCAATTTACTCATATTACATCTGTTAAGAACCCAGATTATTTTACAAATATTACAAATGTTACCATGACAGGTGACAAATTCTATGCTACAAATGGGAAAACATGGAGATACTTTGCATTTTAACATGACACAATCTCAAATATATAGAGAGAACCACTTTTTCATCAATATGGATTTTTTTACTGAATATTGTAGAAGTGCAAGTGTTATTGCTGCTGAAAAATATTTTTTTGTCATGTATAAAAATATTTTATATATTTTCATTGTTGAAAATACTCAAAGCAGAACGGACATCAATTCAATAATTTATACATGTACATTCAGTGGAATTGATTATATTCTTCAAGTTGTGTAACCATTCTCGTCCTCTTTTTCTGAGTTATTCCTCTCATGTTAATATAAACTCAATGCCCTCTAAGTTTCCCTTGCAATCTTTCAAGGTGCTGCTGTCAGTTTGATCCCTATAGATACCTCTTAAAAGAGCACAATGTTTAAGGCAGACATTCTTTACTACTTAAGCTAAATTATTGTTTGTTTTTAAGACTTCAGGGGATAGTTTTGGTTTAAAGATTACATCAGGGCAATAGTTTTAGACTTTCATGTAGCTTCAACTTCTCTACAAAATTTAGATTCCATGAGAATTTAAAAGTCTATTCTTCATACCCACTTTTGATCAGGATTATTCTATAGAATCTTTGATCAAAATGTTTAGTAATGGTAGCCAGGCGTTACCCAGGAGAAAAACATTTTTGACATGGAAAAATCCTATAAAAGCAAATAATGATCCTATTTTTTGTGTGTACAAAAAAAAAAAATATGTGTGTATATTCACGTGTCACCTAATGTCCATGATAAGTTCTGTGATAGCACATGTAATGTGATTTAGATGTTGTACGAGCATGCTTAAATCACAAGCAACAGCATTCACTGATTTTCCACCTTTTTTTTTTTTAATAACCTTTTATTTTACTTCCAAGCCAATTCTTCTCCTTTGCCTCTTGCTGCTACTATCACTAGCACTGCTTTTGTTGCATTTGGGAGCCATGATGCACTGCACACTAATATTTTCAAAAGCAAATTAAACAGAGAGATATACTACAATACTCAAGAGGAGTGTGATACATGAGATGGGATGCTGCCACCTATGAGTTAAAGCATACAGTGTTACATGGCAAACTTTTTTT
>NW_006921697.1:0-1870 GCF_000298275.1 Orycteropus afer afer
CAGAGAATCATGGTGCTATCTATGTACTTCTTATAATTGTTATATGTGCTAATATTCTATCTAAATTTAGTTCTTTTCCTTTTAAAAACATAATTGCCTTTCATATGGGAGAAAAAATAGAAACCAAACCAGCTGTCCTTGAAATGATTCTGACTCATGGCCACCCCAGACAGGAACCAGGGCTAATAATCAGAAGTCTATGAATGTTTTGTATTTTGAGGCACTTCGGTAGATTTGTGGTGTTGGTGATGATGATGATAATAGACATGTGAGAGCTATCTATTCAACCCCACCCCCCAAGCCCTCAATTTATTTGTTTCCATATACATCTGCTCCTCACTTATCAACATTTTTAGGTTCCAAAGACCAGATTGTTATACGAAAATTGGCATTATGTGACAATAGAGGATGACAACATCAGATCACAAAATGGAGGATGATTACATCATTACATAACTGCAAAACTGCATCATTACATAACTGTCAAACCACTGAGAATCATGGCCTAGCCAAGTTGACATATAATCATAACCATCACAGTGTTACTCTTGCCTCACACCTCAAGATTCATTACTGACAGATGTACATCACTAATGTGAAAAAGAGTTGGATATAAGATTTTTTCACTATTGTCATAAATGTGAAACGTTGGATAAGGAGACAGTGGATAAGTGAGGAGTGGATGTAAGACAACCATAGATTAGCTGACATTGAATGCAGGTGAAAGGAAGGACTTAGTGAAGACAAGCTTAAGACCTACCTATATTACCTTGGTTTCTAAATTAGTGAGCAGTGTCAGATCCTTGTCCTAAGTCTTTGACCTTGATTCACATCTCAGAAGAATCAATTTGTTATTTGGGGCAGCATCTTATGGAGCAAATAATTCTTAAGTAAGGAGGTATGCATTCCAGCATATATTTTTTTTCACTTAGAAGTTAAGTGATACTGAGCACAAATAGACATGGTGAACTTTCCCTTGAAGGTAATTATAAGAATATAACATAATATAAGGTTATGCCATGTAACATAATATATGTAAAGTGTACCCCACCTACATTGTTGTGAGAATTTAATTAAAGTTTGTAAAATTCCTTGTGACTTATAAAATAGAAATACTAAAAGCATACTAATTATTGTGTGAAAATGGCTTAAACTACTAATTATGAAAGAGATAAAAAAAATAATGATAATTGATGGGGTACAGAGGAAACATTTGAAGCTGCATATTATCATGTTGAAATGTCATTGTGATTGCCCAAAAACCAGGTCAGTAGCTTTAAATATACAGATAATGCCTTCTGGTTAGCAGTCAAATGCCTTAGGCGCTACTCTACCAAAGCTCCTAAAAGAGCTGTTGTTGTTGTTATGTGCAGTCGAGTCGGCCCCATCTCACAGCGACACCTCCTTGGGTTTCCCAGGTAGTATCACTATGGAATTAGATTGCCCAACCTCCCTTCCAAGGAGTGGCTGGTGGGTTTGAACCGCCAACCTTCTGGTGAGCAGTCAAGTGCTTTAGGCACTATGCTACCCGAGCTCCTCCTAAATGAGCTTACAGGGGTCAACACTCCAACTGTCTCAAGAGCCTAGCAGGTAATGTGAATCACCTGGAATAAGTGGGGGCGATCATAATGTAGAACACAGCACTGTTGCTGTGTTGTTTTTCTGTTTGTTTTATACCCTGTGTAGATGCCAAGCACTACGCTAAAGTCACTGCCCAGTTTCTACCAACACCTTTTCAAGTAGGTAACACTATTCCTATTAAATACATGATTCAACTAAGGTTTATTGAAGTAAAGCAACTTAATACTTTCTCAAGATCGTTCAACTAATAACTGATGGAACTGGATACAACATCTATCCACAGAAAGAC
>NW_006921697.1:2050-3686 GCF_000298275.1 Orycteropus afer afer
AGCCACTCCTTGGAAGGAAGGTTGGGCAATCCTACTTCCGTAGTGATACTGCTTCGGAAACCCAAGGAGGGGTCGCTATGAGTCAGGGCTGACTCGATGGCACATAACAACAACAACAACAAGGGGAGGCAGATATTTAGATCAATGGATAGATAGATAAATAATAAAATTTAAAACACTTTTTTGTATAAAAATATTTTTTAAATATTGTGAATACATATACTGCTTATACATACTTTACATATATTTATAAACACTTCCCTGAGCTTAGTCCAGTTCACAAGGTTCTAGTTTTTAACTGCTTTGTTGTAAAACTAGCAAAATTTGAGTCTCAGCTCTAACACTCACCAACAGGACGGCTTTGGCTAGGAAATGTCCCCTCTCTGAACTCCATTTCCTCTTTTGAAATGGGAAGAACAATGCCTGATTCACTCAAATGTAAGGATGAAAAAATGGGCATGGATGAAAACACTTAGTATAAGAGATACGTAATAGGTACTCATGGTATTTATCACTTTATGTTTCTCTCTCTCTCTCTTTTGATAATTTGGATAACTTAGAAAGGGTAAATTGGTTTGTTTCCTTCTTTTTATATCTATTCTATTCAGAGCATATCAGATATGTTCATTATTAAGACGGTCATAGCTATCCCATTCATTGTTAGAATAAATTGTTTTATTTGATTATAATGAAAATTCTAAACCATGGATTACACTTTTTTTTTCTAAAAAGTGAAGATGAGTCAGCATCGAGTCTGAAAAATGTTTCAGATTGATCCAGGGTAGAGTGTATCTTTGCAAAATGTTTTTATATCTAGCTCACCGGCTACTCTCTGTGATAAATATCCTTTCATTAGTCAAACAGCATTTCAGTATATCAAGAATGTGTTTAGTAATGGCACCATGTGCACTGAGAAGGGATCGATTCTGTTTAGGTTACTTGTGACTATACAGCCAAAGATTGAAGTTTCAAAGCAAGAGGGTTATATGAAATAAATTTGGACACTTAATGTTTTCAGACAGTACAAATGTTAGTGAAAGGTCAGTAAGCAAATGACTAGAGACTGACCAGAAATAATAATCTTGTTCCTTTACAACCTTCTAGAGGCTTTGGATAAACACTTAGGCTCAATATCAAAAAATTGTAAATATATAAAATCAAATATTAAAAGAGTTGCAAAGTATATGTGGTTGAATAGGTGTAGATAACAGCAACAGCATGAATCAGGATGTTGAAGCAGACATTTGGAGAATGGTCTCTATTTGGACCGGGAAGGTCCCACAGTGATGGAGGAATCAGTTCCCCTTGCTACAGGCTTATGTTTGCCTTTCTCTTATTTCAGAGTGTAGCATTGCACCCTGTATGGTCTAAAATGTGGACAATCTAGCTAAGGAGAGAACACATGGGTAATCATTCCTTTTCTTTAAAAATTAATTAAGGAGAAGGGGCTCCTTATTACTACATTTTGGGAAAAAAAATAAAAAAACTAGGGTCTATTTTTAGTTTTTCCAAATGTTTTATGCATCTGACTCAAAATACTATGAATTCTAAACTCTGTAGAAGCTTTTATTAAGGGAAGGGCTTAAAAATAAAAATAAAAAAAAGATGTTACAATTCAAATGTTTTCTTTAGTATA
>NW_006921697.1:4171-10441 GCF_000298275.1 Orycteropus afer afer
CAATCCCACCAACTCCAGGGTGTCTATTTTCATAACTTGAATTAGGTATGAAATACAAATGAAAACAAGTTTCAGATATGTAATAACTTCATAACCCAAGTTCTCTTTGCCTTGTTAATGACAAATAGCAGCATCAGCAGTTCATGAATGCTCAAGTGAATTCAGTGTGGATTTTTAATACAAGTTCTCTAGATTGGTTATCATTGTATATAATCTTATTGATTCCTTTTTTTTTTTAATGGCTTACTGGTAGAATGACAGATTGTATTCTGTCTAGTTGTTTTCATCAATACTCTTGTATTAATTAATTAAAAAAAAATACTACTTTGTCTTTGGAAAATATGATCAAATTAGGCAAGCCTGACTTATGAATAGTTTAAGGGCCTTAAATATGGATCATTGATGACTATAGAGTAAGAATTCATCTTATTTTAGGAAGGTACCTCTCTCCATGAAATGCTGTACAAGAAGAGCCAGATAAGACATGTGGGTGAGAAACATTTGCTTGGTTTACATTTTTACTGTGGTTGTACTGGGTAGCATTTTCCAGTGGAACATTTCCAGTTCAGAACAGAAGGCACGATGAAAATATCACTCTTTTCTTTAGCACATGCTCACAAAGCATCTTTAGAGTCATAATAATCTCAGCAAAATCTCTTCTTGAAAATAATACCAATGAATTGTTTTCTAACCAAAGAGTGTCAACTAAACTTAGTCAGATTTGGCTTTCTTTGTATATTTTAACAGTAGCTAGACTGCAGAATTTCAAGAATTACAGTAACACACTATGAGCTTGACTGAGATGCCAAACAAAGAAACACAAGCAATGAAGACTGTTTCCTTACACTTAAGTTTCAGTGCAAGAGCAGGGTGGATAGACATCATAGCGATAGATGGTTTTTACCAATGGTGTGAAGTCATTTTCTGAATTTGGCAAGTATTCCCCTCTTTTTCACTCGCTTCTTTATTTGATTTCCAAATTTTCATGAAAGCAAGATGTTTTGGAGGAAAGTTATTGCCTCCTATCTCTGTTACATCTTAATTTCTAGATATAAATGTGAATGAATCATTTGTTTACAATTACTGTATCTGGTAGATTTCAAAAAC
Organism: Orycteropus afer afer; assembly: GCF_000298275.1. Classification (NCBI taxonomy): domain Eukaryota; kingdom Metazoa; phylum Chordata; class Mammalia; order Tubulidentata; family Orycteropodidae; genus Orycteropus; species Orycteropus afer. The sequence continues at coordinate 5,279 of NW_006921697.1, forward strand.
AGCAAAGTAGCTGTGTATGTGTATTATGTAATTTGATACCATGAATAATTAAATTATTAATTTATTTTAATAAATTAGAATGGATTCAAAGGCATCTCTTCAGTGACGCCACTATTACTGACATGCATTTCAATTTTTGAGAATATAAAAGGAGTTATTAAAGTGTTCATAATCTTTTTTATTTGTATTAATTAGAACACAGTGAACAAATTTTAATGATGCATTTTAAGGGCTGTGATTTATCTTTAGGGATTTTATTTCCCCTTATCAAAGTCTGAACAACATCCTGAGCACATCACACATACGCATACAGTCCATTTTGTTTTTACAGACAAAAGGGTGAGAAACACAGTCCAAAGAACTGTGAAAATTTCTTCTACAGTCTTACTCTAGAGTTCTTTCAAGGGACCATCCATTCATTCATTTACTCTATTAACCAGTATTAATGGCATGAGTAAGGTGCCAAGCCATTATATTAATTGGTGAACAAAACAGTTTCAGTTCCTGCCTCTACACAATTCACAATGCAGTAAAGAGTAGAGAAACTATTAAAGTAAGCAAATATAATTACAACCTTTGATAAAAGCTATGAAGGAAATACACAAGGTGCAGTGTGTTTCAGGGGAGATACACTTAGGGAAATCTCTCCAAGGAGTTACTTTTGAGTTCAGACCTGAAGTATAAGAAAAATTCAACTATTCAAATTTAAAAGGGGGAACAGTCAGAAGACTGTGCTTTCATTTCTAAACTATACGCATGTTTGAAGAACATGGTGGAAACATGAGATACTAAAAATGATTTTAGTTTATTCCAAGAACTCATGTGACAATGTGACGTTGTTTAAATATACTTCCATAAAGGATACGAGTGGTCACAGAGGTTAAGACTGCAGGAGGCCACTACCTTAGTGAGGAAACATAAGATGAATCTGAAAGAGATTTAGTTTTTTGTTGTTTCTGTTTTTTAATTGCTGCTGCTGCATGTACCTACTGGCATTCCAGAGATTCAAAAGGGGGTTTCACTGACTTCAGTCTTAAACTCATCCATTTTCAACAGACGGAGATGACCGGGGTTAATGTAATACCCATTGTGAGATGCCGTGGCAGGTCAGGGTAACAGAAGCTCATATTTCCTGAAAATAATGCTTGACTCACAGCTGCTGTAAATCAAGCAAGCACTACTTGTATCATGACAAGTATTTAAAAGCAAAGTATAAAGTACCCCCACTAGGGAAAAACAAACAAAATAGCTTTTATCATCAAGAAAAATGCAGAGGCAGATTATAGTTGTAGTAGAGATATATTTACTGATGTGGAAAAAAAAAATATTACATAAATGGAAATAAATATTTAAAAATACCCAGAATAGGTTCCCATTTATGAAAGTGGGTATATGAATATATTTTTATATGCATATAGAAAATAAACCTGGAAGGATATATACCAAAATGCTAACAGTGATTATTTCTGAATGGTAGGCTTATAGTGATTTTCACCTTTATTTATTTTTTTCAAATAAATATTATTTCTGTAGTATCATCATTTTTCAACAATGAGGATGCATTTTTTTTAATGTGGAAAAAAGTTTAAAAGAAAAAAAAATTAATTATATTGGTAAATATGTATTTAAAACAGAATGTCTTCAGTGTGACAGGTCTCACTCTCAATGCAACTAATTAACTATAAAGGAGACTTTTCCCAAATGTGAAGTGATGGTTCAGATGGTATGGTTTGTTCTTTGGCACAAAGTGTATGCTTCAGCATTGTTGTGTTGTTGTTGTTATGTGCTGTCGAGTCATCTCTGACTCATAGAGGCTCCTCCTTGGGTTTCCGAGGCAGTATCACTACGGAAGTAGATTGCCCAACCTTTCTTCTGAGGAGTGGCTGGTGAGTTTGAACCACCAACCTTCTAGTTAGCAGTCAAGCGCCTTATGCCACCAGAGCCTCAGCCTTGGTAAAAGAAAAAAATAAAATAGTAAGATATCAAAAAATTAGAATATTTTTGGAAAAAAGATTTTATTTTTGTTATTTCAGAAAGGTGTAGAAGCATTTGTCCAGGGAAGAACTCAGAAAGTTGTAGAACTGATGTATACTTATTTTATGATTTAATATTGTTTTTAGTTTTAAGAACTAGGTGTAAAGATGCTTAGGACATGTAGTTGACATTTTTTTGGGGGGGGGGGTGTCCCAGACCCACATGAGTCTTAATTTGGTCCTAAAAACAGAAAAAAAAAAAAATTATGTTACCTTCTAACATCTATATCATAAAAATAAAAATAATACTTAACTATGAGATAAGTGCAATCAGTTCAAAAAGGTCTGAGTCTATCACCCCAGACAAATATTCTTATAAGAATCACACGGTTTTTCGAAGATATCTTTGTGTTGTGCTCCATTTTTTTTTTTCTAATACACTAAGCACACACTTAGTCTATTTGATAATTCAAAATAGCCAAAAAGGAAATCATGGCACCTGAAATATTCAAATATAAGCAAAAATGGTCAAACTTAATATTTGATATTCTTAAATTCAAATTAGGAGGATAGTTTGCTAAATTTTCTTCTAGAATGCATTGGCTCCTGAGATTTGTTTTTCAGTTTTGCTTAGGCCATTTACCACACATAGTCTTTGATCAGTCCCATATCTCTGAGCCTGTTTCCACTTCTTTAAAATAATTATGTTGTACAACTTGAAGAATGTAATCAGTATCATTGAGTTATACATGTAGAAACTGTTGAAATGGTGTATATTTTACTGATTATATTTTCACCAAAAATTATGGTGATATGATGATAGAACTGCTGTTAATATAAAATGAAGAGAATGGAAAATGACTTTGAGAACTATAAAACATACAGTGAAGCCTGTGAGAGTCAGAACTCATTTGACTGCCTACTGCCTTGTTTTTCCAGGTCTCACAAGTTTTCTGCCTTTGACAGGGTACAGTCTTACAACTTATCTACAGATAGTTTTAGGGAAAAAATAATTCCTTCTCTGGCAAGTTCTCTACTACCCAGGTTCTAGCTTTCACAGATTTTACACTGTTAATAATGTACAGTGATGATACTTACTATAACTATATTGTTTTCTTCATTAATTATTGGGTTAACTTATGTCCCCAAGGAAATTAATGTCCAAATTGTGTTAGTCATATAAGAGCTCTACAAATATTTGTTGGTCAATTGATTAATTCATCCTGTTTGAAAACACATTCTCACTTGATCAAATAATGGTTGAGATATGCAAACAGGGAAATGTAAGTGACCTTTCAGTGTTAACACTGATGTAGAAACCTAGTTCATGTATTTTAGTCTTAAGAGAAATTCCAAATGTTATCTATGTTGAAATTTCCATGATAAATTTGGTTTTCTTTTACATCCAATCATGGGAAACACAGTATTAACCTTTTTTATGAACGGGTGAAAAATGCAGAAAAAAGCTTCTGCTCTGCCAGTATTTCCTGGAGATTTGAAAATGATATATGTACAGAAACTTGAAATGCGTTTTGGGGCCACTTGATGAAATAAGGTACATCCCATCACAAAAGAAGAAACTAGCATGTTTTACTCCAAAAAAAAAAAAAAAATCAAGTTTTCCTAAACAATTAAACACCATTCAAAATATTTAATTTTCATATTCCAATCAGTATGGTATTGTCAAGATAGCGTTTGAGCATAAAAGTAATCAGTGAAATTAGCTTGTTTGGTAAACAACACATTTAAACAATAACTTGTATGTGTCTTTCATAAACCTTGTTCTTTCTGCTATCAGCTTCATGGCTCTTGAATTACAGGAAACTCTGTGAGAGCCGGAACTTGGCGGGACTGTCTTGGTTTTGTGGGTACCATAAGTTTTACACCTTTGACAGGGTGCAGTCTTACCACTTTTCTATTGTTGCTCTCTATTACTGGAAAATATTTGAGTTTTTCTTCTCTGACAGATTTCCACCATATACAGGTTCCGGCTTTTGCCAGTTTCACTATTTTTAATCAAGGCACGACTAAATGAGATGTGAAAAAACATTTCATTTTCTGTTTTTCAAAATTATCCACCAAAGAATAATTTTAGCATGGCTATCAAGCATCACACTACATAAAGTTACTGAGAAAGAGCTCTTACAAATAGGCCAATATTCAGTCCCCTGCACCCAGGCAGGATTACCTATAAACTCCTCCAGGCAGATGATCAATTGATTTCTTTAAATATATCCACATTCTGTAAGTTAGAACCCCATTGCAAAATGGATTGCACTGTTATAGATGTAGAAGTTCCTGATGTTAGACACTGAAGTACACTCTTACACAGAACATTTAATCTAGAAAAAGCCATAAAAATTCTTGAGAAATAATCTAGTCCATTCTAGACAAAGGCATGTGTAGGTCCTATTTTTGGAGGTTTTGGTAAAAAAGTTCATTGCCTTCTCTGGTTACCTATTCACTCACATTTACTAGAAGAAAAGTCCCTACTTTATATTTCTAATTCTCATTCTTTCTAATGAACTTGAAGCCTATTTACCTTATTTTAGGTTCCAAAAAACAGCAACAAATTTTGCCCTATGTAAAAATTCTTGGTTCATCTGAAGCAAACAGACGACCAACACTAGTCAGTCCTAAGCCTAAGAACTACAGTGATTTGCCTCTGCTCAAACTGCACCAACTTCACCTATAAAACCATATCCCATTAAAACTCAGCACAATAGAAACAAACACAAAGCCTCCAAGATACCTAGTTTCACTGCATGAAACAGACTGAACTACCTAGGTATCTTAATTGTATTTTAAATTTACTTATGTTTCTTTGAGATTTTAATTTCTGGAAGTAAAAGTTATCACTAAAAGATTCAAGACATACTGTGTTATAAAAATTTTGATATGACATATAAGTCCAGCAGCACCTCTTTCCTTGTTCTACTTTATGTTGTTGTTACAATTAAGCACATCGTAGCATGACTCTACAGAGTTGTGAATCTATATAATATATGAGGTGTCATGGGCATATTAAATCCATTCTTCCCATTGTATCACTAAGGAGAATTCTCCTTTATAAACCAAATAGAACAATTATTTTCAAAGAAATTAAACTCTAAACCTGATTCAAACAAACATAAAAAAATTAAGTGTGGGGATCACTGTGTAAAATAAAATGCAATATTAAAACAAAAAA
>NW_006921697.1:10571-16359 GCF_000298275.1 Orycteropus afer afer
GGTGGTAATGGAACAGCATACCCTACCCATTTCAGGCATCTTTAGTCTCCTGAGCTGCTTTAAAGCCTTACCAATAATAAAAGGTCAAGCAGATTCCAGAAAGCATTTGTGAACTACAATAGCTCCCCATTTCAACTACAAGCCACACATCTCCCCGCTAAGCTTTGCTCACTCTCCTTTCATTTCATTGTATAAGCAGGCTATTCGGAAATGGCTAGGTTACTTGGGAGAACCTCTATTTTCAAAACAACCCCATCTCCTACTTAACCACTTACAGAAGCAGACCCATAATACATCATTTGACAGAACTGTAAAATGGTGCCTGGATACTGGAGGAATGAATAGCAAATAGCAGCACTATTAAATAAAATGAATGCAGTTCACCTTCCAGCTGAGCTCTGCTTCCCAGGACTCAAGGCACAAACATGACAAGGTTGGGATGGGATTTCAAGACAACTGATTTGTTTCAACATTCATTTGGCAAGATGCTGGTTGTAAAATACCACAAGCCACCTCCCTTTCCCATCACTGTAAATTCAGGGTCCTCATTATCACCCCTCACACATCCAATTAAAAATAAAGAAAAGAGGCAGGCTGTGAATTCACATTTAATGCTATGATACAGATCAAATGATAGGCATCTGTCTTAATTGGTCACAATGAAACTGAGGGACAATAACAAGAATAAATCTCACATTAATCCAAATGAAGCCAATGAATAATAATATAAACCAGAAGATAGTTTCAAAAATTTGCAATTACCTCCAAGCATGCATGGGCATTTATATCCCATAAAAATGATTGCAAAACACACTCTGCATATAAATATGCTTCATAAATGGAATATAAATGCCAAGTATTATGTGTATATATTATATGCATATCTATAAGGTATACATTTGTATGTTCAGAATCAAATCTATACACTAAAAATGAAAGTCTGCATTAGAAAACTGGGTTCTCAACAAGAGTAGGTAAGATACATTAGTATATGAAATAGAATGCTAAATTCTGAGGCCACCTTATCTTAGCAATTAAGGTAATAAGCAAAACCACCTTATAATTAGGCTGAATCAGAAGGCACCAAATGTGTTTCTGAGGAAGGCCCAACCCTATATGTGAGAGCTGCAAATGAAACCATTCCTTTCAATTACACCCATTTCTCCTTGTTACCTCTCTTTCCACCTCCTGATTTTGTTGCTAAACCCAGAAGGAAAGGAACCAAGGGTATCAGTCCTCATTCTAAACCAATTCAAGATAAAAATCACATCAGCTTTTTTTTTTTTTTAACACGAGTGGATGCTTCCTTACTTCTCTCTCCTTGGCAACCTTCCTCCCTCTCCATCCTCATCTCTGTCTCCACATCTCCCCCTCCTAGTTTAAAGGATGGGAGTCATTGTTCAACTCCAGGCCATAAAGGTATACACAGGTCATATAATAACAAGCTAAAGCAAAAAGATAGCGAAAACATCCTCACTGTCTCCTACTTACCATGCTGAGACCCGGAGAAGCTGTTGAAAGGAGGGAGAGAAGCAAACTGAATCCATTTTCCTTGTGACCCAGTCGGATGCAGCCTGCGAACCCAACATCAGCAGCGGCTGCTAGGATATTTTTTCCCTCTCTCTCTGGTTGGTGATGGTGGGATTAGGAACCACCCTTCCAGACTCACTAGAGTATCAGCAGCACAGGCGGCAAGAGCAGCAGCAGCATCACCACTTCGGCCTCCTCCCTCTCGGAGGATGGGGTGAGCTCGCAAGCAGCCAGGAACTTGCAGCAGACACCTCCTCTGGCTCCGCCTCTCGCTCCCCCTCCCCCTCAACCCCACCCCTGCTGCGGTAGAGGCTGCCTGGCCGGGCAGCTGCTGGTTGTCATGACAATGGCCAATGGGAAGAGGCCAGACAAAGGGGGAGGGGAGATGGGTGAAGCAAGCTGCAGGGGTTGGGGGAAAGAATTTGTGCTGCTCCCCTCCGGGATGCTCTCGGTCTCTACTGAGCTGGACTCCAGGTCTTCAAAAATGGGGCAAGGGGCCATAGGCACGGGGAAAAAATAATTGAAGTTTAGATTTAAGCAGGTTAAACATCTTAGCTAATCTCTGCGTTTTCTATGCTTTTCCAATAAAATGAATTAAATTTGTGATCAGAAAAAAACAAGTAGGAAAGGGAGATTATGCCGTGTGATAGTAGATTATTACCACTCAGAATATTTGTCTTTTTTAGGATCTTTTACTCAATGCCACTCAAGGTTAATAAAAAAAAAAAAAAAAAAGGAAAAGAAAAAAGCCCAAAGTATACGGCTGGACTTTGCAATATAATAGGAGCCTGACTCCTAGACACTATTGGCTTGTTTTCAGGTGAGTCTTTTGGTCTCATTGTTTTTTCAGCTCTCCCTCTGAAAAGGACCTAAAGGTATTTGTTACTACCCTGTGGCAAAAGAATCTGGAAAAAAGGAAACAGAAACACCTTAGAACAACCATGGTTCTAACCATTTATGGACAGTCCCAAACCTTGTAAAAGTCAAATTCCTGGAGCTTCAATTTTCCTGGAAGTTTTAACAATTCTGTCATTTTCATAGAAGCCCTCTTGGACTTCTCAAGCCAGCTGACAGGCAAGGTGGTAGGTAGGAAAAAGGACGTAGAACAAAGAGTTCTACATGAGCTCTTTTTTAACTATTAGTTATAGATACCCCAGTATCTAGCTCATGCAGTAGCTAAAAAGATAGAATGAGATAATGCACTAAGAGCATTTGGCATACAGAAAGTGTGCAATAACTGTTAACTATTATTATTACTATTACTACATTGAATCCATCTCTTATTCCAGTGCAGGGAGCAACATGGCAATTTCAAGCAAAGGAAAAATAAATAAGGTGAGAAAACCCCTTAAAACTTGGTAGTTGTGATGTTGAGGAGGATGATGATGGCAGCAAAGACATGGAGGCCTTCAGAAATTAAGTGTTCTCTATAACTTGACTATATGAACAAGAACCCATGACACTGAAGCAAGAATCCAACATCACTGAAGTCATTCAGGGGAAGAAAGCCTCCAGCAGTTGACAGAATACAAATACAGATGTTTCAACAACCAGGTGCAACACTGGAATCACTCACTTCTCTGTGCCAAGAAATTTGGAAGACCTGGCCAATGGACTGGAAGAGGTCCATATATGTGCCCATCCAAAGAAGGATGATCCAACAGAATGTGGAAATTATTGAACAATATCACACACAAGTAAATTTTGTTGAAAATAATTCAAAAGTGGTTGCAGCAGTACATCAACAGGAAACTGACAAATTTAAGCCAGATTCAGAATGGAACATAATGAAGGGTATTATTGCTGATGTAAGATGGATCTTGGCTAAATGCAGAGAATACCAGAAAGATGTTTATCTGCACTTTATTGACTATGCAAAGGCATTAACTATGTGGATCATAACAAATTATGAATAATATTGTTAAGAATGAGAATTCCACAACATGTAATTGTGCTCATGCAGAATCTGTATATAAACCAAGATACAGTCATTTGGACTAAACAAAGGGGTACTATATGGTTTAAAATCAGAAAGGGTGTGCATCAGGGTTGTATATTTTCACCATACTTTTTCAGTCTGTATGCTGAGCAAATAATCCAAGGACCTGGACTATGTGAAGAATAATGAAGCAACAGGCTTGGGAAAAGACTAATTAACAACCTGTAATATGCAGCTGACATAACCTTGCTTTGTTGATAGTGAAGTTGACTTGAACCACTTCCTGATGAAGATCAAAGACTACAACATGGATTGTACCTTAACAAAAAGAAAACAAAGCTTCTCACAATTGGGCCAAGAACCATCATCATGATAAACGGAGCAGATGAAAGTTGTCAAAGATTTCATTTTACTTGGAACCACTATCAACACCCATAGAAGCTGTAGTCAAGAAATCAAATGATGTTTTGCATAGGGCAAATCTCCTGCAAAAGACCTCCTTAAAGAGTTAAAAAGCAAAAATGTCACTTTGAGAACTAAGGTGCCCCAAGCCATAGTATTTTCAATCACCTTGTATGCATGTGAAAACTGGACAATGAATAAGGAAGACCAAAGAAGAGCTAATGCTTTTAAATTATGGTGTTGGCAAAATAATATTGAATATACCATGGACTACCAATAGTATGAACAAATCTGTGTTGGAAGAAGTACACCTAGAATGGTCCTGAGAAATGAGAATGGCAAGACTTGTTCTCACATACTTTGAACATTTTATCATGAAGGACCGGTCTCTGGAAAAAGATGTCACCTTTGGTAAAGTAGAAAGTCAGCAGAAAAAGAGGAAGACACTCAGTAAGATGAATTGACAAAGTGCCTGCAACAATGGACTCAAATAGAGCAGTGTGTGTGAGGATGACAGAGGGCTGGGAAGTGTTTCATTCTCTTGTACAAAAGGTCACTATGAGTGAGAATCAATTTGACTTCACCCAACCAACGACTTTCTTGACTGTGAGGGCACTGCAAGTGATACCCATGGCCAGTGAGTGGTTTCCACCTCACAGTGATGTGATAGGACAGAATAGTGCAGTTCCATAGGGTTTCCAAGGTTGTAAATTTTTTTTTTAACTTTTTATTGTGATTTGGGTGAAATTTTACAAAGCAAATTTATTTTATAGGCTGCAAATATTAATGGAACCAATGCAAAAGATTGTGGATCCAAGTAAAATTACATTCACAACAAATCTTAATGGAAGCAAACTGCCACATCTTCTCCCCTAGAGCCACTGGTACATTTGAACTACTGTCATTTAGATTAGCAGTCAATCACTTAACCACTACATCTCAAGGGCTCCTCTTGCAAATCATAAAAAACCCAAACTCACTGCCCCCAAGTCAATTCCGGCATTTAGCAACCCCATCAGGCTTCCAAGCCTTTACAGAAGTAGATTACCCACCTTCCTTCCCCAGAGTGATTAGTGGGTCAGACCATCTGGTGAGCAGTCAAATGTCAGGCACTGTGCCACCAGAGCTCCTTGTAAGTCATAAACCAAAAACCAAACACACTGCCATCGAGTCAGATCTGACTCATAGAGACCCTTCCTTGTGTTTCCGAGGCAGTATCACTACAAAAGTAGATTGCCCAACCTTCCTTCTGAAGAGTGGCTGGTGGGTTTGAACCACCAGCCTTCTGGTTAGCAGTCAAATGCTTTAGGCACTACGCCACCAGAGCTCCCTTGGAAGTCATGTTGTTGCTGTTGTTGTTGTTATGTGCCGTCGAGTAGGACCCGACTCATAGCAATCCCTCCTTGGGTTCCCGAGGCAGTATCACTATGGAAGTAGATTGCCCCATCTTCCTTCCCAGGAGTGGCCAGTGGGTTTGAACCACCAGCCTTCTGGTTAGCAGTCAAGTGCCTTAGGCACTATGCTACCAGAGCTCCTTTGTAAGTTACAGAAGAGTTAAATTCCACAAATCCACACAGCTCATAAATGGCAGAGCCAGAATCCAGGCTCTGACTCTTCTAACATTAATATTTCTAGAACATTTATTTCTAATACGGTGCAGTAATTAAGGCTCTCTGCTGTGAACTGAAAGGTCAGTGGTTTGAACCCATCCACCAGCAGTTTCTCCAGCTGCTTCTGTAAAGATTATTGTTAGGTCCCATCAAGTTGGTTTCAACTCATGGCTACAACAGAATGAAACACTGCCTGATCCAGTATCATCCTCACAATTGGTGCCATGCTTAAGCACATCTTCGCAGCCACTGTGTCAATTCATCTCATTTAGGTCCTTCTTTTATCGGATCCTCTACTTTACATAGC
>NW_006921697.1:39507-40306 GCF_000298275.1 Orycteropus afer afer
TAACCAACAAGAAAGTTTCTTTCCATGTATAAACCTTTCCTTGACTTTTTATAACAGTGGGCTCGTATTTGACCTTCTGTAATTGACTTATTTCACTCAGCATAATGTCCTTCAAGTTCATCCATGTTATGTGGTGTTTTGCATATTCTACATTATTCTTTAGGGTTGCATAGTATTCCATTGTATGTTTCTATCACAATTTGGTTAGCCATTCCTCAGTTGATGAACATTTAGGTTTTTTCCATCTCTTTGCTATTGTGAATAGTGCTGTGATGAACTGGGGGATGCATATATCTATTCATGTCCTGTCCTTCACTTCTTCAGGATATATACCTGGTAATGGGATTGCTGGATCAAACGGTATTTCCATTTCCAAACTTTTAGGGAATTGCTATACCTATTTCCACAGTGGTTGTATAATTTTACAGTGCCATCAGCAGTGTATCAGAGTCCAAATCTCTCCACATCCTCACCAGCATTTCTTATTTTCTGTCTTGAACTTTACTAATAATTCTGGGATGTGATGCTATCTCACTGTTGTTTTGATTTGCATCTCTCTAAAAGTTAGTGTTTGTGAACATTTCTTCCTGTGTTTTTGGCTGCCTGAATCTCTTCTTTGGTGAAGTGTCTGTTCATATCTTCTGCCCATTTTTTAATTGAAATGTTTGTCTTTTTGATTTGAGGTGTTGGAGTCTTCTATAAATTTTAGAGGTAAGTCCTTTATCTGATATATCATTGCCGAATATTGTTTCCCAATCCATAGGCTCTATTTTTACTCTTTTGGAGAAGTCTTTTGATG
>NW_006921697.1:40931-43808 GCF_000298275.1 Orycteropus afer afer
ACAGTGAGTATTGTAAATGGTATTGTTTTTCTTATTTCCTTTTCAGAGACCTCTTTGCTGGTATAGAGGAATACAACTGATTTTTGTATGTTGATCTTGTATCGTGCTACTATGCTAAATTTTTCAATAAGTGATAGGAGTATTCTTGCTGAATCTCTTGGATTTTCTAGGTATAGAATCATATCATCTGCAAATAAATACAGTTTTACTGCTTCCTTACCAATTTGTATATGTTTGATTTCTCTTTCTTCCTTTATTGCCCTGGCTAGGACTTTGAATATAATGTTGAATAGAAGTGGAGATAGAGGGCATTCTTGTCTGGTTCGATTCACAAGGGGAATGGTTTCAGTCTCTCTTTGTTAAGAATAATGTTAGCTGTTGCATTTACATATATGCCCTTTATTATGTTGAGGAATTTCCCTTCTCTTCCTATTTTTCTGAAAGTATTTTTTTTTTTAAATCATAAATAGATGTTGGGTTTTATCAAATGACTTTTCTGCATCTATTGATAAGATCATGTGATTTTTTTCCTTTATTTTACTTATGACATGGATTACATTGATTGTTTCTCTAATGTTGAACCATCCTTGCATACCTAGAGTGAATCCCACTTGGTGATGATGTGTTATTTTTTTTCATATTTTTTTGGTTACCTAGTGCTGCTCTGACAAGTATATACCACAAATGGGATGGCTAAAACAAACAGTAGTTTATTGTCTTACAATTTTGGAGGCTAGAAGTCCAAGTTCAAAGTGCTGAGGTCTAGGGGCTGGTTGAAAGCCCCTCAACCTTGGGCTTCAGCTCGCCTCTTGCTCCTGGCCCACTGAATTTGGAGGTTTTCTTCACTCAGGCAGCTACTGGCTTCTGAGCTTGTCAAACCCAACTTTGACAAGTGAAAAAGGCACAGTTCCAATGTTACCAAGCCACATGGTTGGCCATTAATTCAAGTCCATTGAAAGTCTCAAGATCAGCAGACCATGTCAGGCTACTGAATGAAGACTCGGCTACATGCAGGGTACAAATGTGCCAAAAATAGAGACCTTCCTCAAAGCTGCTTCTTATATACTGGAAGCAGACCACTTCCCTAAAGTACTACTCAGCTGCTCCAGTAGATTCCAGCATGGAATTTGTTGCCATTCTCACCGTGGGAAATAACTGTATCCAGCTACACAGCCACTCAACCAGGCCTAGCCAAGTTGACAACAACCTTAACTACCACACATATGTTGTTGCAGTCTATTGGTTAGGATTTTATTGCAGATTTTTGCATCTATGTTCATGAAGGATATTGGTCTGTTGTTTTCCTTTCTAGTGGTATCTTCACCTGATTTGGGTATCAGGCTTGCTTCATAAAATGTTTTTTGGGAGCATTCCATCCTTTTCTATGTTCTGGAATATTTTGAGTAGGATTGGTGTCAGCTTTTTTCTGAATGACTGGTAGAATTCTCCAGTGAAACCATTTGGGCCAGGGCTTTTTTGTGTTGGTAATTTTTTTATGACTTGTTCAATTTCTTCTTTTATTCTGGGTCTGTTCAAATTTTCTACCTCAGTCTCTGTTAGTTTAGGTAAGTACTGAATTTCTAGAAAATCTATTTTTTTCTAGATTTCAACTTTGTTGGAGTACAGTTCTTCATGTTGTTGTTGTTATTACGTGTTGTTCGTTGAGTTGGACCTGACTCACAGCGACCCCTACTTGGGTTTCTGAGGCAGTATCACTACGGAAGTTGATTGCCCAACCTTCCTTCTGAGTAGTGGCTGGTGGGTTTAAACCGCCAACCTTCTGGGTAGAAGTCAAGTGCCTTAGGCACTATGCTACCAGAGCTCCTAGTTCTTCATGTTATCCTGATATTTTTCTTTTAATTTCCTGTGGTTCTATTGTGACATTACCCACTTCGTTTCTTATCCATGTTATTTGCATGTTCTCCTTTCCCTTTGTTAATTAAGTTCCCCCATGGTTTGTTCATTTCATTAATCTTTTCAAAGAGCTAACTTCTAGTCTTGATTTTTTCTACTCTTTCTATTTTCTGTTTCATTTATTTCTTCTGAAACCTTTATTATTTCTTTTCTTCTGGTGACTAAGTTTTTTGGCTGCTCTTTTTCTAATTGTTGGAGATGTTGGGTTAAGGTGTTGATTTTGAATCTTTTTTCTTTTTTGATGTGTGCATCTATTGCTATAAATTTCCCTCTGATCATTGCTTTTGCTGTGTCCCAAAGAGTTTGGTATGTTGTGTTTTCATTCTCATTTGATTTAAGGAATTTTTTTATTTCATTTTTTATTTCTTCTATTACCTAGTCATTTTTGAGGAGGGTGTTATTCACTTTTCATATGAGTTCTCATTTTCCATCAATCTTCCTAGTGTTGATTTCTAATTTTATAGCATGTAATCTCAGATTATGCTTTGCAGTATCTCAATGCTTTGAAATTTATCGAGGCTTGCTTTGTGGTCTAACATATGGTCAATCCTTGAGAATGTTCCTTGTGTGCTGGAAAAGAATATAATATATTTTTGCTGTTGTGGAAGTGCTCTGTAGATGTCTATAAGGTCAAGGTCGTTGATTGTACTGTTTACTTCCTCTGCATCCTTGTTGAGTTTCCTTCCACTTCTGTTTTATTGAAAGTTGTATATTAAAATCTTCTGCTATTACTGTGGACTCATCTATTAATTTTTATCAATTCTGTTAAAGTATGATTTATGTATTTTGGGGCTCTTTCATTGGGTGTGTAGATATTTATTATGGTTATGTACTCTTGTTCAGTTGATCCTTTAATCATTATATAATGTCCTTTCTTGTCTATCAATGTTGCTTTTGTTTAAAAGTCTTTTTTTTTAATCAGAAATTAATATTGCCACTTCTGCCCTTTTTTGTTTGCTATTT
>NW_006921697.1:45388-46673 GCF_000298275.1 Orycteropus afer afer
GTGATTTTCTTCCTGGTTCTTAGATGACCGGAGTGAGAGCAGGGTATGTGTTACAGGAACCAATAAGGTTAAAGCACCCCATTAGCATGGGGGTAGGAAGCAGAGTTGAAGCACTTCATTAACATAGTGGGCAGGAAATGGTTGGGGGCTTTGGTGAGTAAGAGTCAGGTGCTGAGGTCTTTCGTAAGCAAGGGCTACATGCTGGGGTGTGGTATGGGCTCTGGTCAGGTGCCTCCTTGCTTGACCAGTTCTTATAATTCCCTCTGGCTCAATCATTCACCTGCCTGGCCAGCCATGTTTCTGCCTAACAGCTACTGGCACACACTTGCAAATATTCAAAATGGCTGCACCTTCAGGAGAGCTGACAGTCTGCAGCTCCATTTGTCTCCTTACCCATTGTTTTCATTTAGGTTCTTCCACTAGTTGGTATTTAAACCACTTCTTTACCTGTCCCTTCAAAGCTCAGGGTTCCAGGATCATCTTCTATATTGGTTTCAATTGGTTTCTCAGTGCTTTGTTGCAGAGGGTCTGTGTGGCTTGTTTGCCTATATTGCCATGTTGCTGGAACTGCAGCTGTAAACTTTATGGAAGTAGACCACCAGGTCTTTCTTCCACAGAGTTGCCGACTGGGTTTGAACTGCCAATTTTTGTACAGTTATATATGTTTTATATTTCTCAAAGATATAAAGTTAAGATAAAAATCCTAATTATTTCATTAGCTTTCATCTTCATTAGCAAAACATGTATCTAACACACATTTAAAAGTTCCTAGCTATTAAAATAAAAATGTCTATGTACATTGAAAGTCATCTAGCATATAACCAATGGTACACATGATGTTTTTTTGGAAACACTCATTTCGTTCTATGAGCTTCCTCTCCATGAGTACTAACAGTGACCGGATTGTCTACTTTTTCTGGAACCTTTCCAACTTTTGCTTCTGAATTCTGTGAGATGTCTGGAAAATTCAGAGTGTGGGTCTTGGTTCCAAATGCAGCATTAAAATTTAAGGAGAAACCACAGTATAATGGGAGGAAGCTGGAAAGTTTGGACTCTGGATACAGACTCTGGACTGAATTCAGGCTTCACTTTGTGTTTTTGGAGTGACATTTAGCAAGTCACTTAATTTTTCTGTGCCTCAGTTTATTCATCTGTATGGCATAATAGTAGTACCTGCCCCTAGAGTAGTAGATGTGAGGATCACAGCTCATGTTTGCAAAGGGATAAGGATGTCTGGAACATAAGAAATGATGAATAAACATTAAATAATTATAAAAATAATACA
>NW_006921697.1:48035-52338 GCF_000298275.1 Orycteropus afer afer
TGTGTGTGTGTGTGTGTGTGTGTGTATGTTGCTTGGGAGAAGAACATGGCATGTTACTTAGTTTTTGTTTAACTCTAGCACCTAGCACAGTTCTTGGCATGTATGGTGCACCACCTATAAGTTTGTTAACACAATAGCTACAACATTGAACTCAAACATGCCAACAATCGTGCAGGTGGAGCAGGACTGGGCAGTGTTTCATTCTGTTATATATAAAGTTGCCATGAGTTTGGAGCCAGCTTGACAGCAACTAAAACATATGTTTGTTGAAAGAATTTGCCTCCTGTCCTAACACACACACAATCACAACTTCTTTCCTCCCATTTATTTATTTTAGGGGATTAGTTTGGCAGTAATTAAGGAGCTGACAGCTGTAGGGGATGAAAAAGAATGAAGAGAAGCCAAAACACTGATTATTCTTACAGGAAAAAAAAAGAAGTATAATACTAACAAAGACTACTGTTCCATTACAGATTTATTAAATAAGATTTATGTGGTAATAAGAAACAGTTTCTTCCTTTCAAGTCCTGGGTAGTTGTTGTATATTCCACAATGGCACAATGCATGAGCTCAAGTTACTAACAAATCAGGAACACCAACAAAATAAGAAAAGTTCTGTTTCAATGACCTTTTCCAAAAATTTTGCAATCTAAAAATCTACATATAAACTATTTCAATTTCAATATACACATGGAAATTTTGTTTTATTTTTAGTATAGTTTTTATTTTTAGAAACCTGGAGAAAGCACTGTAACTTTCATAGTCTTTACAATATTTAGAGACATAAAATGTATTATTACAACAGTGGGAGTTGAAAATATTTTTCCTCCATTCACCAAATATTTACTGAGTCGTTGCAGGAGCCAAAGGAGCTCTGGTGGTGTAGTGGTTAAGGCATTTGGCTGCTAACCAAAAAGTTGGTGTTTTGAATATACCAGCTGCTCTGCAGAAGAAAGATGAGACAGTTTGCTTTAATAAAGATTTACAGCCTTGGAAACCCAATGGGAGTTGCTGTGGGTCAGAATCACTTGATGGCAGTGAACTTGGTTTTTTTTGGTTTGCATTTGCCAAGCAGTTTGTATTAGCCAAATATTAATAACAACAACAGTCATCCTACAGTGAACAAGACACATATATTTCCAGCGTTTATGGTGCTCAGAATCTAGTGGGTGGGCAGTTAAAGAAGAAGAAATAAATAAAATCAGCAAATTTTCATATGTGAAACAATGGATTGCCATGAGTCAGAATCAACTCAATGGCAACTGGTTTGGGAATCCCAGGTGGTTCAAATGGTTAATGTTGGCTCACTGCTAGCTGGAAGACTCAAGTCCACCTAGAGGTACCCAGGAAGAAAAGCCTGGAGATCTACCAGCCATTGGAAACCGTGTAGAGCACAGTTGTACTCTAACACACAGGGGTAACCAGAAGTCGGAGTTGGCTCCATTGCACCTAGAGTTTTTGTTTTGTTTTGTTTTCTTTTAATGAAACAATGAAAAACTGAGAGGAAGAATAAGAGTAGGGATGGAACAATAGGAATAACTCAATGAGAGAGTGACATTTAAAGTGAGAAATGAAGTATGGATTATGCCAAGCAAGTGAGGGCTGAGCAAAAAAGAGTCTCTGATGGAAGGCTGAGTTCTAAACAGAGAAAAAGCCAGGAATGAAAAATATTTTTAAAGGCTGGTGGAATTGGAACATACGAGCATAGAGAAAAGTGTCATAAGATGATGTTATGTAGGTGGGCAAGGGGCAGATTATGCAGCACTTTGTAGTCCACTGTAAAGTAATCAAGTATTTTCATAAGGGCAATTAAGAGCTATTGAAGAGTTTATCTCATTTAAAATATTGTAAGAAATGAATTGGAAGGTGGCAAAAATTGATACTCACCAATTATTTGTCAGTTTGTTGTACTGTGATGGCTTGTGTGTTGCTGTGATGCTTGAAGGTATGCTACCCGTATTTCAAATATCAACATTGTCACCCATAAGGGACAGGTGTCAGTGGAGCTTCCAGACTAAGAGAAACTAGAAAGAAAAGCCTAATGATCTACTTCCAAAAATTAACCAAGAAAACCCCTATGGATCACAATGAACATTGTCACTTACTTGCTTTGGACACATCATCAGTAGGGATCATTTGCTGAAGGAGGATCCCCTATGTGATGAAGCAGAGGACCATGAAGGATGTGGGTGATATGGGCTGGAACAATAGCCATGATGATAGGCACAAGCCAGTGCTCACGAGGATGGCTCCAGACCAGGCAACTCTTTGTTCTGTTTTATGTCATTTGACATGAGTTGGAGTCAACTCAAAGGCAGCTAACAAAAACAAAAGTTAAAATGTTGTGATCATCATCATCTAGAGATGATAGTGATTAGGGTGGTGGCAATGTATATGAAGAAGAAACTAGACTATTTCCAGATACATTTTAGAGGTGAAATTGTGAGTAGTTGCTGATGAATTGGATATTGGAATTGAGGAAGAGAGGTATCAGGATTATTGCTAAGTAGATAGCTAACTTCTACTTAGAAGGTCACAGGTTAAGGGTTTCATTTTTAAATTTTGGAGTAAGGAAAATGTCTCAGGGCTCTGGCTTTAGGAAATTGCAGGGAAACTGGAAGGTCCTAAATGCGCAATTTGCTCCCATCTCCTGTCAATTACATATTAACTGCCAAAGGACATGACTTGGCTAAGATGGGGCAGATAAGACACTGGAGGAAGACTCTCCACGATTTTGACTCAGAAATTTCTCAAAGAGCTTCTTGTTATTGTTAGGTGCCATCAATTCGGCTCTGACTCACAGTCCTTTGTGTGACAGAAAGGAACACTGCTCCATCCTGTCCTGTGCCATCCTCACAATTGTTGCTATGTTTAAGTTAATTGTTGAGTCTCTATGTCAATCCAACAAAGAGCGTGAGAAGTAGATTTCCAACAAGAAACTGTCTTTCTCTACTCTGATCCTCCTAACGTTCCAAACCTTATTGTCTTTCACAACTAGTTGAGTTTCCTCCTGGGTTACAGTCTTCTAACCCTTCAGTCTTCATTCTTCTAACTCTGTGACTGTGTAACCATATCTTCTTAGTTTCAAATTCTTCATCTACGGAACCAGGATAATAATTAACCTTTTCTATTAAGGGAGTCCCTGTGTTGTGGAAATGGTTAAGGGCTTGACTACTAATAAAATGTTGGCAGTTCAAATGCACCCAGAGGCTCCATGAAAGAAAGGCCTGGTGATGCTTCCAAAAGGTCCCAGCCATGAAAACCGTATGGTGTACAGTTTTACTCTTACACACATGGGATTACTAAGAGTTGGAATTGACAGCAAATTTTTTTTGCCTGTTGAATTTAGCTTTAAATTAGTGATATTCATAAAAACCTTTGTACCCAACTGGCTCTGTGAATTCTGGCATTATATCATTCCTTCCCCAATCTGAACCTTCTTTATGAAAGCTTTAAAGTCTCTGATCTTTTCCTTCAGTATTCCAAATTTTAAAATAATTGTCCTTAATACTTTCCACCTCATGACCGCCAAATAAACCCTTTGATCCCACAACCATTCACTTCTTACTTTTCTCTAAAAGATATGGCAGGTCCTGAAAGGAGAAAAAGGTCATCTAAAAGTAGAGCTTACAGATTCCATGGTATGCCTCACATATTTATCAGGCAACTTTCTTTAAATATTTATATCCTTATTTATATTTTATTCCTATTTGACTTTTTTTTCTTACAGTCTGAAACTGGGAGCCTGGATCTGGCTAAGATTTCTGTGTTAGAAAACTGAACAATGAAGGATTCTGATTTTTTTTTTTTTTTTTTTTTTGAGGAGGGAAGAGGGGAGTGGTTATATCTAAGAATGATAAAGTCTTAGTACAATATTTTGGAAATCTGTTGCTTACTTTTTCCTCCTATGGCACTCTTGTTCAAAAGTTGAGGAGTCATTCCTGAGGAGTTGAGGACTACCAGTCTGCATTTACCAGTCTGAATGAAGATGATGGAAGGAGAGCAGGGCTTAGGCCAGAGAGGCAGGAAAGAGTGGGATTTCAGAAAAGCAGCTTTCCTCATCTTAACTTTTTAAAACCTCTTTTCTTTTACTCTTAGTCCCAAATCCTTCTTTCCTCAGCATCCATTTCTCCTTCTAATAAATTTCTCATTTTTTAATAAAACCCCAATCCATCTTTTAAATAAATCTGTAAAGCTCTTAACTCTTGTTAAAGTATAATTTTCAAAATGGTAAAATCAGGCCCCTTGTTGTTGTTGTTAGGTGCTGTTGAGTTGGTTCTGACTCATAACGACCCTATGGACA
>NW_006921697.1:53463-56443 GCF_000298275.1 Orycteropus afer afer
CTGATGTTGGGATTGGCTAGTTTTGTCACTCTGTCAGGCTTAAAATGAGCCCTCCTAGAGGCAGAGAGGGCATCTCACTGCCACCAGGAAAGAAGAGCTGGAGATGGAGTGCTTCCTTGGACCTGAGATCCCTGTGCTGGACTTCCATGGCAGAGACGTCCCAGAGGAGAGACACCCTGGTGGGGAGACAGTGGTAGTGGAACTAAAAGGCACAAGACAAAGCAGCAGGCTTACCTGGCCCACAGAGGCAGAGGCCAGACCAAGAGGCCAAGGGCCAGAGAGGTGTGTCTGAGGGCACAGCAGAAGGGAGACTGTCCTGATCTAAGAATTGTATCCTGAATGCGTTCTTGAGCCTGAATTGTAGCCTGTTACTTCCCTAATAAACTCCCGAATCTTGAGTACTGTCTGTGAGTTCTGTGTGGCCATTGCAATGAATTATCAAATCCAGTAGAGAAGTAATGACTACTGTGGGAGGGATGGTTGGTGTCAGAATTGGTAAAAGGCTGGAAGATGGTATGTCTCACCTCACAGGAATAAGCCTTGGGCTGTTGATGGTGATTCTTTCACTTGTGAAGTTAGAGATCAGAAGATGCCACTGCCCTGCCATTTTTGCACAATGTCTTGATTTTTTTACCATATCCCCCAGCTTTACAGCTGTATATATGAAAGAGAGATAAATATTAAAAGGGAGGGAAAAGGAGAATAAATGAAAACAATGGTTCAAGATAGACTGTGGTACTAGGCCTTGTAACCAGTCTAGGCCCCATCCCACTAAGGGTGTTAAGTGTACTTTGTGTGGAGACTGAAAAAAAACAACCACAGCATTCCACCCTTTAACACTTTGGAGCCCAAGTAATCCTGCCTTGATATGACTAACCATTGCTCTATGAAGAAGAGGACTTGTGCAAAACGGAGGTAAGCACAGAAGCACACTGTGTGTGAAATATTGACTTCATGTTTCTCTTTCTCTTCATCAGAACTATAAACTCTGTGGACCCTACTTCTCTAGTGTCCCCTCAAATGGAAGTTTCCTTTATGAAGCATAATAGTATGTGGCCATATTTCCCTACAGAGTTATTATGGCTATGTTTCTGGTTAATGCAAGAAAATTTTAAGCTTTCCAAGTTGAAGAAGATAAAAATTTTACTGTATACTATAAACATTGGACTAGGTCCTTTTCTAGAAGGCATTTGGCCTTCGTATGGGAGCAGAATATTGAAGGTAGGGTTTAAGACTGTGCTGCCACTAAACAATCCTCCTAGCTCTTTTGCTAATAAAAGTTTAAGTTGATTATGACTCATGGTGACCCCACGTGTGTTAGAGTAAATCTATGCTCCATGGGGTTCTTAATGACTAATTTTTCAGAGGTATAAGGCTAGACATTTCTTCTGAAGTATCTTTGGGTGGACTCAAACCACCAGCCTTTCAAATAGCAGCCAGATGCTTAATTGTTTGCAATATCCAGGGATGTCCTCATCACCTGAAAGACCTGTATTGTAGAAATACCATGACAGTAAACTTAACTTCTCATTTCAGGCTACCATATTACTCAAATGAGGCTTTCACAATCATTATATCTGGAGTAAATTAACAGTGAGTCAGAAAATATGTCATATCATTCTTTATCTTCAAACAGTTCAATTCCCAAGCCTCCTTTATTTTATCTGTAGTCACTGGATGTCTGGAGACCTAGAAAAAAGAAGTTACTTTGCTTCATGATTGATTATTTACCCTTGACTCCCACCAGAGCTGTAATCTGCCTTTGTCACATGGCATCATTTAAAATATAAAAGCAAAAGGAGGTGTGGCATACTGAGCTTCATGCAAATTTCTCTGAAATTCTTGACATTTGTCTGACTTTCTTTTTTTTTGGCTGACTGAAATGATGACAGTCCATTGTTACTAGGATTTAAAAACCTGTTGCTGATCAAATACAATGACACTCCTAATATTTTCTGTTTTTCCAATCATTTCTACTTTTTTCTTAAAATATTATATTGTAGAACTATCAAAGGGGAAGAGCAATGTACTTTGCTGCATGCAAGATCCTCATTTCCCATCAATTTTTGAGAAATGTCCTGGCCATGTGACTTCGTCCAGTTGTTGTTATTGTTAGGTGCTGTCGAGTTGTTTCTGACTATAGTAACCCTGCATACAGCAGAATGAAACACCACCTGGTCCTGCACCAGCTCCTTCATCCTCGCTATACTTGAGCCCATAGCCACAGCCACTGTGTCAGTCCATGTTGTTGAGGGCCTTCCTCTCTTTCATCGACCCTCCAACTTACCAAGCATGACATCCTTCTCCAGGGAATGGACCCTTCTGATAACATCACCAAAGTAGGTGAGACGAAGTTTGGCCATTCGCCCTTCCAAAGAGCATTCCAGCTGCACTTCCTCTGGGACAGATTTGTTAGTTCTTTTAGCATTCTTCACCAACACTGCAATTCAAAAGCATCAATTATTCTTCAATCTTCCTTATTCATTGTGCAGCTCTCACATGCATATGAAGCGATTGGAAATATCATGGCTTGTGTCAGGCACAACTTTGTCCTCAAGGAGACATCTTTGCTCCTCAGCACTTCAAAGAGGTCCTTTGCAGATGACTTAGCCAGTGCTATACATTGTCTGATGTCCTGACTGTTGCTTCCATGGGTGTCTATTGTAGAACCAAGCAATGTGAAGTCTTTGACAACTTCAATTTTTCTCCATTTATTGTGATACTGCTTATAGGTCAAGTTGTGAGGATTTTTATTTTCTTTTTATTGAGATGTAATCCATACTGCAGACTGTATTCTTTAATCTTCATCAATAAGTGTTTCAAGTCATCCTCACTTTCAGCAAGTAAAATTGTGTCATCAGAGTATTGCAGGTTGTTAACGATTGTTCCTCCAATCCTGATGCCATGTTCTTCTTCATATAGTCCAGCTTCTCAGATTATTTGCTCAGTATAAAGATACAAACCTGACACACTCCCTTCT
>NW_006921697.1:57558-58725 GCF_000298275.1 Orycteropus afer afer
TTCAACTTCAAGTTGACTTGGATATGAGCAGTTGATAGTCTATTCCACAATCAGCACCTGGCCTTGTTTTTGCTGAAGATATTGAGCTTTTTCATCTCCTCTTGCCACAGATGTAGTTGATCTCATTCCAGTGTACTCCATCTGGTGAAGTACACGTGTATAGCTGCCATTTGTGTTGGTGAAAAAAGGTATTTGTAATGAATAAGTCATTGGTCTTGCAAATTCTATCATGCTATCTCCAGCAGTATTTCTGTCACCAAGTCCAAATTTTCCAACTACCAGTGTGTGGTGGTTATGTTTTTGTGTCAACTTGGCTGGGCCTGGTTGAGTGGCTGGGCAGCTGGTGGTAGTTATTCCCCATAATGAGACTGGCACTCAACTCCATGGTGGGATCTACCACAAGCAGCTGAGTAGCTGCCTTTGGGATGTGGTCTGCTTCCTGTATATATTGAGAAGCTTGGGTATGGTCTCTAACCTATGACATGTTTGGACCCTGCATGTAGCTGTGTCATTGCTCAGCAGCCTGCTATGCTCTGTTGACCTTGGGACTTACATTGGACTTAAGTTTACAGCCTGCCGTATGGTTTGGTAACATCAAGACTGTGCCTTTTTCCTTGTCAACCTTGCGGCTTCTCAGCCTCAGCAGCCAGTAGCTGTCTGAGTGAAGACACACCTCTAAGTCCAGTGGGCAAAGAGTAGGAGGTGGAGCTGGACCCCGAGGTGGAGCTGGACCCCAAGGTTGAGGGGCTTTCCCCCAGCCCCTAGAGCCAGGTACTTTGAACTAGGATTTAAAGCCTCCAAATTGTAAGAATAAACTCCTATTTGTTAAGGCCATCCCATTTGTGGTATATTCTCATCAGAGCAGTACTAGGTAACCAGAACAGAATATGGTACCAGGAGTGGGGTGCTGCTCTGACAGATACCTAAAATGTGGAAACAGGAGTGGAGTCTGTCCTTGACCTGAGACCCTGGCAGAGAGACACCAGCATACAGCATGACAGATGGCAGCTGCAGACCAAGAGACTAGCATGAGAGATAGCAGTAGCAGAAGCGAGAGAACCAGCATGAGACAGTGACAGCCCATGGAGGAGAAAGCTTGATGCCTTTGGTTAGGCAGCTTCCTGGTGGAGTGGGTTGCCTTCAGGCATTAATTGGTAGAAGAGACTG
>NW_006921697.1:59395-62550 GCF_000298275.1 Orycteropus afer afer
CATTGCTCAGCAGCCTGCTATGCTCTGCTGACCTTGGGACTTACAATGGACTTAAGTTAATGGTCTGCCTTGTGATTTGGTAACATCGGGACTGTGCCTTTTTCCTTGTCAAACTTGGGGCTTCTTAGCATCAGCAGCCAGCAGCTGTCTGAGTGAAGACACGCCTCTAATTCCAGTGGGCCAGGAGTAGGAGGCAGAACTGGACCCCAAGGTTGAGGGGCTTTCACCCAGCCCCTAGAGCCTGGCACTTTGAACTTGGACTTAAAGCCTCCAAATTGTAAGAATAAACTTCTATTTGTTAAGGCCATCCCATTTATGGTATATTCCTTTCAGAGTGGCACTTGTTGTTGTTATGTGCCGTCGAGTTCGACCCAACTCATAGCAACCCCTCCTTGGGTTTCCGAGGGAGTATCTCTACGGAAGTAGATTGCCCCATCTTCCTTCTGAGGAGTGGCTGGTGGGTTTGAACCTCCAGCTTTCTGGTTAGCAGTCAAGTGCCTCATGCACTACGCTACCAGCAGCACTAGGTAACCAGAACACGGTGATTCTTTTTTGTTTCTAACTTTTGTATTACAATCACCAGTGATAATTAACACATCTTGATTGCACACTCTGTCTTTTTAATTTCTGACTGCAGAAGTTGATAACAATCTTCAATTTCCTCATATTTGGCTTTGGTGGTTGGTACATAAATTTGAATAGTAGTTGTGTTAATTGGTCTTCCTTTTAGGCATATGGATATTATCCTGTCACTGACGCCATTGTACTTTAGGACAGATTTTGAAACATCCTTTGTGAAGATGAATGCTATGCCATTCCTCTTCAAATTGTCATCCCAGCATAGTAGATCATATGGTTGTCTGATTCAAAATGACCCAAACTGGTCCATTTGAACTCACTAATCCCTAGGATATCAATCTTTATTTGTTCCATTTAATTGTTGACAACTTCCAATTTTCCTAGATTCACACTTCGTACATTCCATGCTCTGATTATTGATGGATGTTTTCAGCTGTTTCTCCTCAAGTTGAGTTGTGCTACATCAGCAAATGGAGGTCTCAAAAGCTTCACTTTAGCCATATCAGTAAGGTTGGTTCTACTCTGATGATGATGCTCTTTCCCAGTCCTAGTTTGAGAGCCTTCTGACCTAAGAAGCTTATTGTCCTGCATTGTATTGGACAATGTTTCCAGGTTATTCATAAAGCTGTGCAGTAATGTATCGGATAGCATTTCTCTGCTATTCATTAGGTTTTCTCTGGCCAATTCTTTGAGAAGTGGATGGCCTCCCCCTTCTTCCTAGTCTGTCTCAGTCTGTAAGCTGTGCTGAAACCTGTGCACCATGTGCAACCCTGCTGGTGTTTGAAACACCAGTGGCACAGCCTCAAGCCTCACAGCAACATGCAAGCCATCACAGTACGACAAACTGACAGACAAGTTCGTCTCCCTTAGCTGTTCAAAACCTCTCTGCTTCTTGCCTCTTGGGGGTGGGGCTTACCTGAGATCCCTGCCACTGCTCTGCTGTGATTTCCCAGCTTCTCTGACTTTATCCAGAAATCTGTATGGATACATTATTTAACAAAAAATAGATTTGTTCCATACACCTTTCCTGAACGTGATGAGATCTTCATTTTCTAGAAGTAAGTATGTTGTTGTTGTTGTTATGTGCCGTCGAGTTGGCCCCAACTCATAGCGACCCCTCCTTGGGTTTCCAAGGCAATATCACTACGGAAGTAGGATTGCCCAACCTTCCTTCTGAGAAGTGGCTGGTGGGTTTGAACCGCCAGCCTTCTGGTTAGCAGTCAAGTGCTTTAGTCACTATGCTACCAGAGCTCCCAGAAGTAAGTATGGGATATCTAATTTGTAAAGTATATTTTATACATAATTGTGCCCTCTCTGAACTACATTAGACCAAGTCAAAGCTTGCCTTTTATGTGTCATAATGGTAGTCTTCTCTATTTTTAAAGTTTATAATTAATATTAAATTTACTTTTTAAGCCCCAATCACTCAAGGTAACCTGAGTAAGCATAATTTAATAGGATATTTAGAAGCAGATAATATGAGACCAAGGAATAAGTGGGTTATGCTGAGACTACTGACATCTTTTGGACTTCCCAGGTTTCTTTAATCCAAGTCTTGGCTAATATATCACAAAATTTTTCTTTACTTCCTTCAGTGTGTCGCTAACATTTGTACTTACCTCATTTCAGTAGGCATCTCCTTCTAAGGACAGATAAATTATTATATAAAATAGAGGATGAGAAAATGAAAGAGAACAGAACTAATAATTCAAGTACATGATGGTAATTTCTGAAAGCCAAATCTAAATGCCCATGGAAGAGTGATTGCATATATCCCATCCACATACTGGGTATGATGCCATTAAAAGGAGAGAGAGAGAGAGAGAGAGAGAGAGAGAGAGAGAGAGAGGGAGATCTGTAATAGTATTTACAGGGTATATTGTTAAGTGAAATAAAAGTAACACACCAAGG
The DNA here is from genome assembly GCF_000298275.1 of Orycteropus afer afer. Classification (NCBI taxonomy): domain Eukaryota; kingdom Metazoa; phylum Chordata; class Mammalia; order Tubulidentata; family Orycteropodidae; genus Orycteropus; species Orycteropus afer. Next base: position 61,886 of record NW_006921697.1, read on the forward strand.
AATGTAAAATGTTTGAATAATAAAAATGTAATTGTGTAATACAAATGAAAAGGAGTTTAAATGTTGCATGAATATTTATATGTGAAGAAGAAACACAAAAAGTATAACACAGAAATTGGTGAGGTTTGTTACCCACAGTGGTGGTACAAGCAGGATGGAGACCATAAAGCTAGTGCTGGAGTAAGGTAGGTGGTATGAAAATGGAATAGAAAAGATGAATAGAGTGGTATTTCTCTGGTTATAATCATGTTAATGTTTCACATATCAAAAAATATATATACGGAAATAGCAAAAGTATAAGGAGAATACCCAATATGCAATACAAAGAGGAAAAAAAATGAAATTAGCAGGTGGCAAATGAATAACATGCCCCCTGTGAAGGGAAATAACTACAAGGTCAACATAAAAAACAAAAACAAAACAACAACAACAAAAAACTCTTGAACACAGAATTTGATAGTTACACCTTTATGGTAAAGACAAAGAAAGAACTATAAATAAATATTGAACTTTAGTTAGTAAGTTTGTTTTTCACAATGATGTGGGTTAGCAATTTAAAAACTCTTATCAGTACTAGGATTGAGGAAGGGAGCGCTGGTAGTATAGTGTTACTATACTTGACTGCTAATCAGAAGGCTGGTGGTTCAAACCCACCAGCCACTCCT
>NW_006921697.1:63348-66167 GCF_000298275.1 Orycteropus afer afer
AAAAAAAAAAAAAAAAAAGGTGATCTAGAATGTGGAAATTATTGAACAAAGATGATATATTGTTCAATATGATATCACACATAAGTAAAATTTTGCCAAAAATAATTAGAAAATGGTTGCAGCACTATATTAATAGGAACTGGATTCAGAGCACAAGCTGGATTCAGAGAACTGAAGAAAATTCAAGCCTTCAGTTGAAACATTGAAGTATTTTATGGGTAAAATAATGAATAATGCAGGAAGGTGGAAGGAATACACAGAGTTACTGTACCAAAAAGAATTGATTGATGATCAACTATTTCAGGAGGTGGCATATGGTCAAGAACCAGTGGTATTGAAGCAGGTAGTTGAAGCTGCACTAAAAGAATTGGTGAAAAACAAGGTTCCAGGAATTGGCAGAATATCCATTGAGATGTTTCAACAAACAGATGTAGTGCTAGAGTCACTTACTAGTCTATGTCAAGTACTTTGGCAGACAGCCACCTGGCAACTGACTGGAAGAGATCCATATTTGTGCCCATTCCAAAAAATATTGATCCAGAATGTGGAAATTATTGAACAATATCATTAATATCACACATAAGTAAAATTTTGCTGAAGATAATTAGAAAATCGTTGCAGCACTATATTAATGGGAACTGGATTCAGAGCTCAAGCTGGATTCAGAAGACAAGCTGGATTTAGAAGACAAGTGGATTCAAAAGAGGAGACGGGAAAAGGAATAGCATTGCTGATGTCAGATGAACTTTGGCTGAAAGCAAAGAATACTAGAAAGATGTTTGCTGCTGTTGTTCTTAGGTGCCAACAAGAGAAATATATCTACTTGTGTTTTATTGATTATGTTAAAGCATTCTACTGTGTGGATCATAACAGATTATGGATAACATTAAGAAGAATGGGAATTCCAGAAGACTTAATTGTGCTCATGAGGAACCTGTACATCAACCAGGAAGCTATTGTTGGAACAAAACCAGGAGATACTGAATGGTTTAAAATCAGGAAGGATTCTATCCTTTCATCATACTTATTCAATCTGTAGGCTGAGCAATAATCTGAGAAGCTGAAGTATATGAAGAAGAATATGGCATCAAGTTTGGAGGAAGATTCATTAACAACCTATAATATGCAGATGACACCACCTTGCCTGCTGAATGTGAAGATGACTTGAAGCATTTACTGATGAAAATTAAAGACCACAGTGTGCATCATGGATTACATCTCAATATAAAGAAAACAAAAATCCTCACAACTTGACCAATGAGCAACATCACAGTAAAAGGAGAAAAGATTGAAGTTATTAAAGATTTCATTTTACTTGGTTCTACAATCAAAACCCAAGGAAGTGAGACAAGCAGGGAATCAGGCTGGCTAAATCAAGCTGCCTGTAACTCAGTATTCTTGGAATCTAAGCTTAGATGCAGACTATTCCTGCTGGCGACAAAGAACTACTTATGACTAACAAATCAGGTCCTTAAGCAAGGTAAGAAGTTACCAGTTGTAAAATTCTGATAATCTACCTGAGTTGTCCTGCAAGTACCTCACCAAGTGTGGAGCATGCCCAGTAAAATTCAATGTGATTGACAAAGTGACCTTTCACCAGAGACAGACACGAACAGGAGCCCCTCACTGAGACTCGCACCAGGGTCCACAGACATCACACATGAACAACATTCCCAGAAAGTCATGTCAAGCATCCCAGCAGCCTTCATGAGGGGTTCCATCTTTGTTCCTACAGCCTTTGTGGTGGAATCCACCTTGGCTACTTCCTGAACACACACTTAATTTTCATAACTCCATCTTTTTCTCAGAATTCCCACTCATTTTATAAATAAACATGATGCCTTTTTCCTCCCTAAAACCCTTTATAAACCATAGGAAATTCTTTGTTCGATGAGAGACTGGAGGCTAGCATAGGCAAAAGTTCATCTCTGTCACTCCCTAATTAGACCCTCCCTTCTCCTTTCTCTTTAATAAATTTTGGTTCCTATGGACATTTTGCCTCTCCTCTTCAATTCTTTTTCAGTAGGGGGTAAGGACTCCTGCTCGGGGTCCCAGAACTCCCTGTAACAAACACAGTAGTCAAGAAATCAGACATCATATTGCATTGGGCAAGTTGGCTTCAAAAGACCTCTTTGAAGTGTTGTAGGGTAAAGATATGACTTTGAAGACTAAGGTGCGCCTAACCCAAGCCATGGTATTTTCAGTAGCCTCATATGCATGTGAAAACTGGAAAATGAATATGGAAGGTAGGAAAATTTAATACCTTTCAATTGTGTTTCTGGCAAAGAATACTGAAAATACCACAGACCAGAAGAACAAAGAAATCTATCCTGGAAGAAGAGCAGCTGGAATCTTCCTTGGAAGTGAGAATGGGCAAACTTTGTCTCCTTAGGCCATGTTGTCAGAAGGGACCATGCCCTGGAGAAGGATTTCATGCTTGGTAAAGTGGAGGATCAACAAAAAAAAAGGGAAGGCCCTCAACAAGGTGAATTGACACAGTGGCTGCAATGATGAGCTCAGGTATAGCAAGGATTGTTAGGTTGGCACAGGACTGGGCAGTGTTTGCTTCTGTTGTATGTAGGGTTACTATGAGTTGGGATCAATTTGATGGCAATGAATGTGGTTTTGGTTGTAGAAATAGATAGATAGATAGAGTAGATGGATACATAGACAGATAGATAGATAGATTGAAGAAGACTAAAGACATGTTATAAGTAAATGTCATGGAATCTTGGTTGGATGCTGAGGAACCTAAGAACAAAAACAAAATTGCTATAAGGGACATTAATAGAGTAATTTCCAGTATTCAGATGTGGTGT
>NW_006921697.1:66723-68399 GCF_000298275.1 Orycteropus afer afer
AAAAAAATAGTTATTAACAAATTAACAAAGGCAGATTTAAGAGAAGCTCTCTTTAAAGCTTCAGTGCTTATTATATCCTTAATTTTCTAGCCCCTTTTCTTCTAAACTACATGATGGTTAGAGCACAACAGTTCTCAATAGACAAAACCCTGTGCTTCATTCTAGTTTCCCATTGTCTGAGATTCCTACCCATTGGCATCCTGGCTTTGTGGCAGAGAAATAAATGGAAGAATGGAAGGAAAAGCTTCATGTAGTCTTTAAGGCCTCACAGCTCTCAGTGAGGAGCTTACTTGGTCCAATTCCCTGTGACAGAGAGAGCAGCCAAGAGAAGGATCTTCAAGTTTGTCTCTGTTTCCTAGAAGTACTGATGCTTTGTTTACTCACTAGTGCCAGGTAGACGTCAAGATGTTAGTTCATCCTGTAGGAAACAGAATTTTATGCTCTGGATTTATGATCCCAGGGTCTTGCCAAATCTCATTATCTTCTTGGCTGGTATTCAAGGAGCTGTAATGAATGAGAACCTAAAATCACAGACTCAAATGACCTTTATAGGTCACCTGGTTCCATCCCTTCCTTCAGGGCTATAAATACTATCCACTTAAAGTAAATTTGAATTTCTGTCTCTCTCAGAACTGTCTAATTTCTCTGAAGCTGACTTGTAGCCATATATTTTTTATGTGTCAGAGAGACTATTTCTTTGACCCTAGTTTTCATCTAGACCATAGATGACAATAAGGATTAAAGTGATTTTTTTAAAAAACCAACTTGAGATAGCCCTTCACAACTAATTATAGGCAAAAATCAAAAGGGATAGAGCTTCAAGATGGTTTCATGTTACATAGTTTCCCAGCCTCTTTTTCTGAGATTTTAGCTACAGTCATAGAAGGGTCTAGAGGGGTAAAGTCCTTAATCTCTTGATTCTACCCATTATGTAGACTTTCCACATAGCAGAAAACAGAATTTATCCTGCCTGAGAAGGAAAAGTATGGTGCAAGGGAAGTCTGATCCATGTAGAATTAATTCCTTAAACTCACTAGGGCAATTTGAAACAGGGCTCCCATGGCCCAGAGCTCAGTATGAATGACCAAGCCTAGGAGGACATTTCTCCTCAACAGTATTCTGATCTCTGTGGCACCCTCTTCTTGAGTATTGCTGTATAGCATATCCCTCCTTTCAGCCACCAAACTACAGGGCATGCAAAGGACATGTATTCTGGGAAATTTCCATACATCCTTCCTGAAAGTGTAGAGTTTGTTTTAGGCAAAGTTTCATTTTCTTCCATAAATGCCTGAACTAAAGAGGGGCCTTCAGGGAGTCAATCACACAACTCTCTCCAGACAATGTGTCATTTTGTCTTATTTGATGGGATATTAAGCATTAATCCTTTTCAGAATGGTGTGACTTTAGCCTTCTTGACATAGAGCCTTTTATCTGATACAGACCCTGAGAATTCCATGTCATGGTGTCCATCCTGAGGTCTGAGGCAGGTAATTGGTTGCAAACAAGTGTAAATTTTCTGACCTGATCAAAAGTCAGTCTAAAGAAGTTTGTACATCTTTAATTCTGTAGTAAAATTAAGTAGAGGTAATGTACAGAAGTGATGGTAATGTACAGATGTCAGATGGATGATTGGGCAATTTACTTCTATAGAGAAACCATCTCAGAAACCCTAGAAG
>NW_006921697.1:69038-71983 GCF_000298275.1 Orycteropus afer afer
AAGTGTTGGGGAAAAAAGCAAAGTGGGTCAGCTACTGCTACAGGAAGCATTTCTGAGCTGTTGCTGGGAGAAGAAGTGTTGATGGAAATGATATTCACAGGGACCTCAAGCAGACAGGAAGTAAGCAGGAAAGAACCAATCCCTCTTCCTCCTCCAATCTTCTGATTTCCTTCTAGTATCCTCCTCTATTGGCTGATTTGACTGACTGGCCAAGTAGAAATTTGGTTTGCATAGTTCCAACCCTGGTATCATAAATTAGAGTATTGAAGGGTGGACTTGAAGTTGAGAGACAACAATGCTTCATTGTCCCTTGGCTCTTCAGAGCTTTCTAGAAGTTCCTTCATAACTTATACTTCAGTACAGAAGACTTTGCTTGTAGAGGGAGGTTCATGTTACTTCTTCACTAGGCAAGGCTCTAACCTATGAGTGCTCAAAATTCCCAAACTCTTTTTCTTAAAGACATACTTCACTTCATCACATAGGAAACAAGCTATATGCTTCATTATGTGGTTAGAAGTTTCTATAAAATTCTCAGAAAGTTGTTTACACCTCTAGTGTTAGAGCCTATAATTAAGAAACAAGTACTCAAAGATCCTCCTTCACAGAAGAACTTTGGAGATCATCTAACTTTCTTCTCCCAATTTTATTAGATATGAAATTCTTCTATCTTCTGTTTAGTGTCTTCCTCTCCCAAGAGCATGCCCAAAGCTCTTTGAATTTATTTTTAAAGACTAAGATTTTTGAAAAATATATAGGGTACATGTTCTGGCATAATATCATCAAGTTATAGATCAGTGAAATGTGTGCTATGTTCAAACTCATAGAATTGGGGATATGCTTTTATAGTTACAGTATGAGAACAAGTTAAATGACATAGAACTAGGAGAATAAATCTTCATACCAGTTATTTTTCCTCTTGCTCAATGAATGATCTGGTATCTATGAAAAAAAAGAAGATTCTGTGCCTCAGGCAATGTCCTTATTCCTTGAGATTCTTATCTACATTGCACACATACTTAATGGCAGAGAAATACAGAGACATACAATAAGCATTGTACGAGGAAGCAATTGCTATTTGCAACTTCCCTTAAACTTGTCATAGATGTCTAGGAGGGAGTCTTCATGACCCAGTTCTCAGTATATGAGATTCAGTCTGTGGAAAATAAGTTGTTGTTCTTTTTGTCAGCTGTCATCAAGATAATTCTGACTCCATTAAATAGGGAAGAGATAGCCTCTTTAACAAATGGTGTTGGAAAAATTGATTGATTATCCATTTGCAGAAAAATGAAACAAGACCTATACTTCACCCCATATACCAAAAAAAAAAAAAAAAAAAAAAAAACCTCAAATTGGATCAAAGATCAAAGACTTAAATGTAAAGCCTAAAACTATAAAGCTCCTAAAAGATAAAATAAGAGTAAATCTAGAGGCCCCAATTTATGGCATAAATAGACTATCAAGCATGACCCAGAATGCACAGGAGGTGGAAGAGAAGCTAGATGACTGGGACCTTTTAAAAATTAAATTCTTATGTGCATAGAAAGATTTCTCCAAAAGGGTAAAAAGAGAACCTACAGACTGGGAGAAAATATTTGCCTATGACATATCTGGCAAAGGATTTATCTCCAAAATTCATAGGAAACTTCAGCATCTCAACACCAAAGGACAAATGATCCAATTAAAAAATGGGCAAGGGACATGAACAGACACTTCACTAAAGACAATATGCTGGTGGCCAACAAACACATGAGGCATTGCTAATTATCATTAGCCATTAGAGAGATGCAAATCAAAACAACAAGAAGATATCATCTAACCCCAGCAATAATAGCAAAGTTCAACAGGACAGAAAATAAAAAATGCTGGCAAGGATGAGGAGAGACTGGAACTCTCATAAACTGCTACTGGGACTGTAAAATGGTACAATCATTGTGGCAAATGGTATGGTGTTTCCTTAAAAAACTGAAAATAGAAATACCATTTGAAACAGAAATTCCATTACTAGGAATATATCCTAAAGAGGTGAGAGACAGGACCAGAACAGCCATATGTGCATCCATATTCATCACAGCACAATTCACCATAGCAAAGAGATGGAAACATCTTAAATATCCATCAATAGATGAATGTATAACAAAATTATGGTACATTCACAGAATGGAATACCATGCTACATTAAAGAACAATGAAAAATATGTGAATCATCTCACAATGTGTATGAACCTGGAGGACATTATGCGAGTGAAATAAGTCATTTGCAGAAGGACAAATGTTATCTGAGCAAATTACTGTAAAACATCAAGGAAAGTTTTGCTTAGAGAATGAGACTCACTTTGTAGGTTACCAGGGATGGAAGGGAAGGGGAGGGGAAAATTTCGGACTAGTTGGGGGCCACATGCTGAGTTGGGTAAGGGAATGGATGGTATGGAAAGAGTCTGTGGCCAGCATGATAACATTAGGGAAAGGAAGAACACTGAATTGTGCATATAAGTCATAGACAACTGAGGCTAATACAAGTATATCCACAATACTGCATTACCACTAACACCAAACATCAAGATATAGATAAATAATACATAGACAACTGAGAAGAGCAGATGGGGGTCAGTGAACAGGAATATAGTCTAGACCAATGATAGGTTCAGCTGAGGATAATCTTGCACAGATACTAATGATACAAAATAACCACAATCATTACAGAAGGAACAGAAAACAGATATGGAACAATCTCTCATAGACAGCCAGACTCCTTGGAAGAGATAGCCACCAGATCTGCCCACTCAGGACAATTGCCGTGTAGTAAATTACTTAGTATGGCTTTTCTACCCATAAGTCATTGTAAACTCAGTGGTGGAATGAGCAACTGAGGAGGAGCTCCTGATTGTAAATGTTATCCACCTGGGTTATTTGTTGGGTGTGGCACAACACAATGTTATAGGAGGTTT
>NW_006921697.1:94168-111516 GCF_000298275.1 Orycteropus afer afer
AGTAAAGAAAATACCCCACTCCTCGGAAGGAAGGTTGGGCAATCCTACTTCCGTAGTGATAACTGCCTCGGAAACCCAAGGAGGGGTCGCTATGAGTCGGGCCGACTCGATGGCAAATAACAACAACAACAACAAAGAAAATACCACTTAGCTGGGAAAAAATGAGTAAGGCAGGAGCTGGAAGAGGTAGGAAATCTTCCCTTTGACACCTGAGGTCCTGCTCCATTCTTCTCACATGGTAGGAGTTCCAAGACTTACAGAATGATTGACTTACTATCTCAGCACAATAGTTCATCCAACAACACTTTTCATTATTCACCAATTTTATGATGTAATTTTTCTTCAAGAAAATAGAGTTCAAATGTTCTGTAAAATCTACTTATGTAAACGTGTTTTAAAAACAGCCAAACTCTGCCCTTTTTTCATCCTTCTCTCTCTAGAAAATGTAGCTACATTGACACTGATGTGATTTTCTGATAGTCCATGCTAAAAAGAAATCCTTCAGTATGGTGCAGTAAAATAATGAGGAACATGATCTCTGGAATGAGAGAGAGTTCAGTGCAAATAAGCATTTGGAAAGGGAACCCCATGTGCCAAGGTCATTAGGGGTAAGCCTAGTCAGAATGTCAACATAAGGAGATATGGTGAAAAGAAAATTAAACATAAGGGTAGGTTTACTTCATGATTCATGTAATACAATGTCTCACAGAATGTATTATACAAATCTTTAAAAATAAATGTTTTAGTTAAATTCTCCCATCAGTATTTATAGTAGTCTAACAGGCTTGACAATCAGTCTTTCTGATAAAAATAAAAATCCTCATATGCTTCAGTATAAATGGATCATTTGACTGCTAACCAGAAGGCTGATGGTTCAAACCCACCAGCCACGCCTCAGAAGGAAGATTGGGCAATCTACCTTTGTAGAGATATGGCCTTCAAAAGCCAAGGAGGGATCACTATGAGTCAGTACCAACTCAATGGCAGTAAGTGAGTATATCTTAAGAGAAAAGACTCTAGCCCAGTTTTCCTGAAAACATCAGTGAAAGAAATCCCATTCTTTTCAGGAAGGAGGTTGTGGCTATTTTAATTAAGTTAAGTTGATATGGGGAGAGATATGTGCATGTATTAAACCCACCTAGGGCAAAAGATACATCTATTCAGGAGTGGTGAGAAAATATCTAGATAAATATATAAAAATAAGATTTAGAAACTGGGAGCTTGGTTATCCTGGAAACTTTCAAAGATGATTGGAGAATTTAGTAAAGATGAAAGGTGAGAGCCACTAAAAAATACTCTTAACTTTTAAGATGGATGTGATCTGAGCCCTGAAAATCTGATCCTAATGATTGATTTGGAGCTCCTGAGTGGTGCAAATGGTTAATGCACTCAGTTACTAACCAAAAAGTTGGGATTTCAAGTCCACCCAGAAGTACCTTGGAAGAAAGAACTGGCAATCTGCTTCCAAAAAATCAGCCATTGAAAACTTTATGGAGCACAGTTCTACTTTGACACACATAGGGTTGCCATGAGTTGAAGTCTACTCAAGGGCAATTGGTTCTAATGCTTGATTTACTTTTGCTGTTTGCTCATACTTTCTAACCAATCTTATCCCTTGCACCTGGGAATCTCTTCTTCACACACCTAATTATAGTAATCTCTCCCAGTTTTGGAAGAACAACTGATCCTAGAAAACATTCACCCAGAGCTAATTGCAAAGAATTGTCTTGGAGTGTGCCACTGAACTGGTTTCTGTAATGTGGAAGCATCATGAGGGAGATGCTAAAGTATATGACCCTCTGTATTCTTTGGCATCCATAGAGAAATATACAGCAGAGGATTTGGTGACTGTCAATGGGTAGAAACCAGAAACTGAGAGGACAGAGGCAGATGTGATCTGATACACTTCTCTTTTTATTCTTTTCCAGGAAGGAAAAAGAAGTGATCTCTAGAATATCCTACATGAAAAAAGGGTGGTGAATCTTTAAATGATGACCCTGTTGGCTGGTGTCAGTTCCATGGTAGGCATTGTCTAGAGCACCACATCTTTCTACCTAGTCATTCTGGATTCCAAGAGGAACTTGATGACAGGCAATACAGGGCTGTTGAAGTTACATGGGTCAAATAGAGGAAGAGTTACCTACTCCTGCTTTCTTCTTCCATGCCTTCTAGTTAAACTCACAAATTTCTTTCCTGAGACCAAAGCACAGATCTAGCCAACATTATCTTGAGAAAACAGGTGCTGGATGAGCATTAGGAGGACTTTGGCTCTATTCCAAGCTTCTGTCTCTGCCTGGTCTGTTGGCCCTCAAAGGGAGAATTTTACATAGATTTCTTAAAAAAACAAACAAAAGACAAAACAAAAAACCCCACCAAACCTGTTGCTGTTGAGTTGATTCTCACTCATAGTGACCTTATAGGGCAGATAAGACTGCCCCATAGGATTTCCAAGGCTACAAATTTTATAAAAGCAGACTGACATATCTTTCTCCTGTGAAGTGGCTGGTGGATTTGAATCACTGGCCGTTTAGTTAGCAGTAGAGTGCTTTAACCACTGCATCACTGGGGCTCCTACATAGACTGTCCTGGGAATTTCCCAGGGGGTTTGAATTTCCCTTCGGATGAGTTTGGAGAAACCAAAAAATCTGTCAGGGGGTCCCATTATGAACATGAGTTTTATTAAGAATAAGAGGGAAAAAAACAAAATCAAGAGAGAAGGAGAGAGAGAGAGAGTTTACAAAGTGATAGATCAAAAGTAGACACAGGCTTACACAACTTGTTAGAAGTTTCTTCTGATCCAGAAGGCAGCTGAGCTGGAAGTTATCCAAGAACAACTGCAAAAACCTGCTCATCGTTTGGGAATATTTATACCTGAGTCTGGGGGATTGAGGACGGGGTCCATGACTAAGACTGGAAGCTACATGACCAGTTTTCAAACTCAGTGATGTTGGCCCACTTGGGAGGGGGGTCCCAGGCAGCACTTTCTGAACCACCTGTATTTGCTTTGATAAAGCACTGCTGGTTTAGGGCTTAATTGCCCAGGGCTAGCTATAGAACAGGTTAACGTGACAGGGAGGGAGAGGGGAATGGCTCACAGTTTCTTACAAGCACAGCTAAATGAGATGGGCTTTGAGACCATTTTGGGGGTGTTGGAGTCACTGACCTCACATAGACTATTTAGAATAGACCAAATTATCCCCACTTCTCTCCTTTAGAAATTGGGATTACTGATGTAAGTCTCATTTTGGCTCCATTAAAAATATTTTATAGTGGCTAAGTAACCTGTGACCTTTGACTCTCTGAATGTCTGTATAGTTTTCAAAAGTATGATGTCCCCCGACTCTCTGCAGGGACAGCTTATTATTATTGAGGTTAGGTTTCTGCTCAAATTTTCCCTCCTTATGGAGGCTATCTTAGTTTCCTAGAGCTGCTGTAACAGAAATACTACAAGTGGGTAGCTTTAAAATACATAAATTTTTCTCACAGGGCAGAATACTAAAAGTAGAATTCAGGGCACTGGCTCTAGGGGACGGTTCTCTTTGTTGACTTTGGAGGTAAATCCTTGTTCAGCTTCTCTAGCTCTGGTGTTCCTTGGCAACTCCATGTGGAATCTTCCTCATTTGTAATTACTTATCTATGTGTCTAATCTACTCTTTTTATATCTCAAAAAAATGAATGGGTTTAAGACACACCATACACTGATATTATTAACAAAACAAAGAAAACCTTATTCCCAAATTGGGTTACATCCACAGATGTAGGGATTCCAACATACATTTGTTGCAGGTACAATTCAATTCATAACAGAGGGTCTGCCTAACTATCCCATTTAAAGTAGCTCTATTACCCTTGTTTCAAGAGGATGAAAGCAAAAACTAAAAGGCCTTTGAGGTATTGCTTGAAAAATTGCACAATGCCAGCCACATTTTATTGGTCAGGGCAAGTCACAAGACCAATAAAGATGTAAAGGATTGGGAAACACACTCCACCTATTGATCGGAGTAACTGCACACCTATTGATGGGAGTAACTGCAAATAATTTGTGGTTATTTTTAATCCAACATGTCCCTCAGCTATGCCCTCCCTATAATTCTTTATCCTTAGTAAATCTTATCATTTTCTAAAGTTACTTTATTTGTGTGTTTGTTTTCTTTGATAATTGATCCCTTCCCTCCATTTAGATACAAGCTACAAGAGGAGAAGCATCTTTTCCAATTTGGTTATTACTGAAACCCCTAAAGGTTAGAACAGTGCTTGGCCTATCGCAGATGGTCAATATGTGATTGTTGGATGAACGAGTAATTGAATTCAAAATACTTTGTTCAATAGAAGATTTATGGACCAGTCTTTACAAGGATTAGGAATTATTTCCCTTCAACACTTCCTGGAAGCTAAACTGATAGACAGACTGAAAATTAAAGGTGAGAAGTACTGTGAATGATAAAGATGTTTCCATGGCCTATGTGTTCCGAGGAGACTTTACAGCCAAATCAAAATGCTGCCTTATTTCTTTTTTCTCATTCAAATTCTGAATTAATTAATCAGAGCCTTTAGCACTCATTCTCTTGCTATCTCTTCTGATAATTGAGAATCAGCTCATCATATTAAGCCCTAGTGTAGTCTACTTTCTATGTAATGCTGAAAAGGGTAAACTAGCAATAACTCCATACAACTGTAAAACAGATTCATGATAATATATCAAAGTAATTTATAATTAATAATATGCCATTTTACATATATGTCTTATTACCACAGTATGCCTGTGTATCTCCACCACTTGTTTGTCAGTTTTGTGGCTTGTGTGTTGCTATAACACTAGAATATGCCTCTGGTATTTCAAATACGAGCAGGGTAACCCATAATAGACAGGTTTCAGCAGAATGTCCAGACTAAGACAGACTAGAAAGAAAGGTCTGGCAATCTTTGTCCAAAAAATTAGCCAATGAATGCCTGATGGATCACAACAGAACATTGGACTTACTTTGGACATATCATCAGAAGGAGTCAATTGCTAGAGGAGGACATGATGTTGGGTGAAGTAGGATGCCAATGAGGATGTAGGTGATCCTTGGTGAGATGGATTGACACAATAACCACAATCATTGAACTCAAACATGCTGGTGACTGTGAGGGTGATACAGGTGTACATTCTGTTGTACATAAGGTCACCATGAGTTGGAGTCAACTTGATGCTAGCTAATAAGAACAGCACACACATACACACACACACATGCACACCTACAGAGAGAGAGAAAGAGATTTTAAAGATTTCCCTCATGAGGCTGGCAAGTCCAATATGATAGGTCAGGCACCAGATTGGAAACTCTAGGTGGATAACTATACTGTAGTCTCAAGTCAGAATTGTTCTTCTTTAGGAAATCTCAGTTTTTGCTCCTAAGGCTTTCAATTGATTAGAGAAGGCCCAACTGCATTATGGAGAGCAATCAGCTTTATTTAAGAGCAACTGATTTAAATAGTATTCATATGTAAGTATCATCATAGCACTGGACTAGTGTTTGACCAAACAGCTGGGACCATAGCCCAGCCAAGCTGACACATAAAGTTAATCATCGCAACCTGGAATAATGAAATCTATCTATCTATACTTTGCATCAACCAGATTTATATTTAGTCTGAAAAAATAAGATTACTTTTAATGCATAGATTTGAGTTTTGGGAGGGACTGTGTAATAGTAAACTCAGAGCTGCTTAGGGGAGTTTAGGTCAATAGCATTTTTGAATCTCTTGAAGAGAAAGCTATGAATAAAACATAGCCACTGCCCTTGAATAACTTTCATATAATGGGGATACACATCACACAAATGGATGATTAAAATATAAGGTATTTTGTAATAGTAGTGTACATGAGGTGCCACCAGAACTCAAAGAAAAGATATGACCTCCTCCCATTCATGCAGGAAGAAAATAGTAATGGAAGTAGAAGAGAAGAAGTGAATGAACAAAAACAAGTTGTGTTCTGAATAACTACAAGAAGGTCTAATGTGTGAGAAAAAGGACAGGAGTGATCGGCATTTAAACTGACATCTCAGCAAGGGCTGAAGCCCAGCAAGCATTGTATGTCCTTTGAAAGAGCACATATTCCAATCTGAAGGCCATAAATTCTCAACTTATTTTCATGAGGAACTCTTTTGCAGTATAAAAAATGTGTAAATTTATTATCCATTAATTGAGAAAATAACAGTTTTTAAAATTAAGGAAAATTTAATATTCCTTTAAAATTAAATTATTTACAAATAAGTATTGATAATTTTAATAATTTTGGACCATTTTATTGCCATATTTATGGCAAGTGTTTCCTCTGTCTACAGACACACCGCATGCCTGCAAAGAGTAACTGATCTCTTTTATTTTAATTCACATTGAGAGACAGTAATTACAGCATGGAAGAGGCAGCACAGCACAATGTGAGTCAAATAGGCATTCCCATCCTGCCCTTCCATTTATGAAGTCATCGACAATAGGCTATTATTAAACCCTTTGAGACTCAATGTCTTCACCAGCGAAGGGTGAATAAAAGGCCAACCTAACAGGATTTATTTATTTATTTATTTGCATTTTTTTTCATTTATTCGTTTGATAGATATATCGTTCTTCTATGATATGCCACTCCTCGGAAGGAAGGTTGGGCAATCTATTTCCTTAGTGATACCACCTTGGAAACCCAAGGAGTGGTTGCTATGAGTCGGGTCCCACTTGAGGGCACATAAGAACAACAACATGATATGCATTGTTTTGGATGCTGGGGATACAAAAATGAGTAATACAAGGCCCTTGTTCTCAAAGACTGGAGACAGTGATGAGTTAATGATAAAATTCTTCCTTCCGTGTGAGAGATCCAAATTCAATTCCCAGTCAAAGCACTTCACGTGCAACCATCACTTGTGCTCGTGGAAGTTTGAGTGTTGCTATGACACTGAACAGGTTTCAGTGGAGCTTCCAGCCTGAGACAAAGCAGGAAGAAAGGTCTGGAGTTATATTTCCAAAATTCAGCCAGCTTGTGGGTCACAATGGTTGAATCCATCACTGATCATGGGTGTGATGCAGGACCAGGCAGTCTTTTGTTCCATTGTGCGTGGGGTTGCTATGAGTTGAGGTTGATTTTATAGTAGCTTACAACAACAACATCATCATCAACAATAACAACATTCAAAGCACTCACAGCTCACTGAGAGAGCTGGAAAAGTCCACAGATAATGACAACACAAAGAGAGGGTCAGGTAGTGGAAGTGTGAGCATAGCCATGGGGAAGCACAGACAAATGAGTCTGAGACTCTACCACTGATGAGGGAAAAACTCTCCTACCATCAACAAAGGAAAAAAAGTCTCAAAAAATGAAATGAAGTATTTAATGCCTACAAAATGTATCTAGGGCACTAGTTAAATTTGGGAGAGAAACAATTTTACTTATGACAATGTCAAGGGGAAGGAGATGCATAACTTGTTTGAGAATAACTCCTGCTTCTGCTAGTATGTCAATACTGGGAAACCTAAAATAATTTGAGCTCTAAGATGGATGTAGCTAGAGAGCTCTGCATTATTGCCAACACCGTAAATTAGGAATGCGGAGAGCATTTTCCTCCCACCTGTCCCAGTTCCCCTCTCTGGCTACCTGCTCACCCAGCTCTGGCCATAGTCCGATTATCTCTGATGATTGCGTTCAATAACGCTCCTTTTCCATCTGGAACATGATTGTGTGTGTGCTGTACATAAGAGATATTTGATTGCAAATAAATTGTTGACTGGAAGATATGCCACTGTGGAAATGTTAGGAAGGGGGGAAGGAGGGGAAATAAAATTTTAAAAGAGAGTGAGAAAACACCCATGGTCTCCAGTTGGAAACTGCTCAAATATTTGAAGCAAACGTTTTGGTCGCATTTTTCTTTTTTTTTTTCCTTCTTCTTCTTTTATTTTTTGGAGATTGTAAATGTCAATATTGCATTTACTGCAGAACAAACTAAAATCATAACAAATATACTAAAAGGAGAGAGTAAGCCTCTGCTTTCTTCAGAGAATGATTGGCACTTTCGAGCCCTGAGTTGGTCTGGATTGGCTGGGCCTTTATCTTGACTGCATTGGCTCATAATTAAACAATAAAGGAAAGGATTATTACTTGCGTTAAATGTGTGTGTGTATACATACACACACATATGCATACATTATATACATATGTATGTACACACACACATACATTATTTACATATATATGTACACACACACATATTAGTTATCTGTTGGGAGCTGGCAGGGTATATTTTAATAAGCTCTGTTGCTGTCCCAGTTTTCTGTAAGGACAGAAAGATGTATATTCTAAAGCTCTTCTCTGGTCTCTGTCAATGCTGAAAGGCTCAGAGAGGATATGATAGCTGTCACAAGACATTTTTGCTTAATAACACTGAATACTAACTACCCAGAGCTTTTTAGGCCCCAAAGAAGAGTAGGAAGATGATAAGGAAGAAAGAGATAAAGGCGAGCAAGAGCTGGGCAATGGGGCTTCCCCCCTCCCCTCAATTTTGTTTTTGTTTTACAGGCTGTAAAGAATCTATGCAGAAATGTGTGTGTGCACATGAGTGTGTGACAGAATGGTGAGCGTGTGATTTGTAGATATGTGTGAGTGTGTGTGTCATTGAGAGAGAGAGAGAAAGAGAGAGACAGAAAAACAGAGAGGGCAAGAGAGTTGTAATGATGTACTGAGCAAAAGCTGCCTCAGCTTCACCAGGTGATAAACTGGCCCCTGTGATCCTCCTGGAAACGTCAACAAGCTGTGATTTGCTGTTTCAGCTATTGGAAAGAATCCTGGAAATAGTTCAGAAAGATGATTTTCAAATAAGCCAATATGTTCTTCCAGTAGTCTCAGAGATGAATCTGTGGTACAGGAGTTTGCTCCATCTAGAATTGGGGGGAAATGAGTCACCAAGCCATGAACTTATTCAGGCTGCAGAGCTGCAGGTTCTGCTCAGGAATCCAGGGCTCCCAGTAGTGCATCTTATGATCTATCTTTGTGTGTGTGTGTGTGATTTGAGTGAAAATTTACAGAGCAAATTCACTTTCCATACAGCAGTTCACATACACTTTGTCTCATGACATTGACTACAGTTTACCCCAATGCAACAGCTCCCCTCCCACTTCCTCCGGATAGTTAACTCTTCCCTGTGTCCATCTCTCCATGCACTCCCACCCTCTGAGCTATCTCCCTGTGCATAAACAGCCTGCCTTTCCAACCTAACAGGATTTTTAAGGAGTAAATATAAATGGCCTGTGATGTGTGGGGAAGGAGAGAGTAGGAGCAAGTTGCTAATGTCAATCCCAAGCTACAGCTTGGTGACCAGTTAGATAGTTGAACCACTATTGAGAGAGCAGAAGAAATGATGTAGTTGTTTGGGGGCCCACTGTGAGAACAGAAAAGAGTTACTTGGTAGTATGAGGACAGGGGGTACCCACCTCCTGTGGAAGACAAACTTCACCTGCTTTGAAAGTTTTAACATAATAAAAGTAGAGATATGAGATGGGGGAGAGGTTATTTTCAAAGTTATAAAGAGGAAGGAAGAAAGAAGACAGACAATGTAAAAATAATGGCCAAGCTATTATCCATATCACATATTTTACAAGAAAAAAAATGGTAACAACATATTAAAATATCAATAGCTTTATTGGTGTTGCAGGTATCATACTGGAATAAGAGGCAAATAAATGGGCTCAGTTTGAGGGTTGCATTTTCTACTCAACATCTTCCAAGTGTTACGGAGGTTAAGACTGGAATAGCAAGTACTCCGATCTCTTCTGCTGTTTACTATTCATTTGCCTTTTTCCTTTCCTCTCAGTCCTCTGCTGGACCAGAGGCAAAGGACATTAGTTTATTCACCCACGGCAGGTAAAGGTGAGAGGTGTTAGAAGTAGAGTAACCATCTTCTTGAGCCATATTCAGTTTAAAGAAGCAAACCGGGAAGAACATCACATTTGTGTCTACTTAAACATTATGATAATTATGTTTTACTTCAAATGTAATGGACCAGAAGAAGTTTCTATTTGATTTTCCTACCCTGAAATATCTAAGGAATAATTCAAGAAACATAAAAGAAGCCAACTGATAAAATGAACCTCGTTAGAATTAAAAAGTTTTGCTCTTTGACAAACACCATTAACAAGACAAAAACACCATCAAGAAAACAGAAATAAAATCACAAACTAGGAGGAGATAAAAACAACTTAATTATAAGACAAACAAACTAATTTAAAAGTGAACAGAAGATTCAAATAGGTGCTTACAAAAGAAAATGTGGAAATGGATAATAAACACACAAAAAGATGTTCAACATCATTAGTCATCAGAGAAGTCCAAATTAAGACCACAATGATATACCATTATGTACCTACTAAAATGGTTAAAAAAAAAAAAAGCAGAGGAAGTGGTAGAGAGGATGTGGAACAACTCATACAGTGCTGATGGGAATACAAAATGAATGATTTGGGAAACAGTTGGAAGTTTCTTATAAAGTTAACATACACTTACATTAAGATTCAGCAGTTGCACTCTTAGGTATTTACCCAAGAGAAATGCAAATATTATATCTATGCCAAAAATAGTACATAAATAAACTACAAAGGCACACAGGGAACTTTTGGCGTGAAAGAAATGTTCTGTATTTTGATTAAAAAGGTGCATATCTTTGCAGAAACTCACTGATCCATATAAATGTACAAAATTTAAATGTGAATTCAATTACTTTTTAAGAATGTATTCTGGTGAAATTTTCCAGTTGAAGAGATAATTATACTTTTTTTAATTATGAAAATTTCTATAATTATTACTCAGACCTTCAACAAAACACCAAGAATCTGTATTTTCATTACATATTGTATCTCCTGTTTCCTAACAGGAATGGGATATATCTGCATAAAGGTAAGTAATAACACTTCTTCCCCTTGTTTTAGAGTTTCTAGGGTCTCGGATATGGATCTTAGCAGATGACATACAGAAAGTGTGTGTTTCCTCCTGTCACAAAGCTAAAGATTTGATTCATTCATGGACTCTAAAAAAGTTTATTCCAGACTTTTATCTTGAATACACTTATTACCTTGAATGGGTGTGACATTTCTTACTATACCAAAAAAAACAAACTCACTGCTATCCAGTCGGATCCGACTCATAGCCACCCCTCCTCGGGTTTCTAGGTGGTATCTCTACTGAAGTAGATTGCCCAATCTTAACACTAGCTCTTAATTAACATTTTAAAACCTTCCAAAGGAAAAGAAGCCTTTATTATTATTATTATTTTTACTGGTAGCTGGAAAAGAAAGTTTTCTGATGTCTTGATATTGGAGACACTGAAGAAATATTATTTAATGGAATTAAAACAGAGTTCATCAATTATTATAGCACAATAAAACTACAGTTGCAAAAGCAGAATCAATGTTGAATATTATAGATATAATTTAAAATATAATTTGGTTTTGAAGGTCACAAAAACTCCTGTACAAAATACTCGGTCAAGCACAAAATAAAAATCAAAACCAAACTCACTGTCATAGAGTTAATTCAGACTCATAGTGACCCTCCATAGGGTTTCCAGGGTTGTAAATGTTTAGGGAAGTAGATTGCCTCATTTCCGTCTTGCAGAACAGTTGGTGTGTTTGAACTGCCCAACTTCTGGCTAGCAGCCAAATATCTTACTCACTGTGCCAGCAGACCTCCTCAAAAAATAGATAAATAACTACCTAATTACAGAAGGCTCCTCTGGCCCCAAGGCTGGCTTTCCTTGCTGGAACAAATGGTAACATTCTTGACTACTAGCTAAAAGTTTGGTGCTCTTTAGGTGCTTTGGAAAACATCTCTCTTTCAGCTTCCTAAAGTTGAAAGCCCTATGGAACATTTTTACTCTACACACATAGAGTTGCTATGAGCTGGCATTGACTTGACAGCAATGAATAATAACAAACTTTTCAAAATGTCATTAAACAAAACAAAACAAACAAAAAAATCTGTTGCCATCGAGTCAATTCTGACAGAGTGACCCTATAGGACAGTAGAACTGCTCAAGTTTTCCAAGGTTGTAAATCTTATGGTAGCTTACTGCAGAGTGATTTTAGTCCAGAGTGATTTTAGTCCAATCTTTTACCCAGTTGAGGCATCTCTTCCACAAATTCCTCACAAATTATTTCCTGAAGTAAAATTCCTGTCATGGAAATGTACACGAACCAGGAGACAGAGAGCTCAAAGAGTTAGAAGATGAATACTAATTAAACAAAAACAATAATAGCTAACACTTCTTGAGCACTTACTGTGTGGCAGGCATTGTGCTAATTGTCCTATGAGGGAATTATTATTCTTAACTCCAAATTACAGAGGAGGAAACTGAGATTTTCCTCAGTGGCTAGTTATTGAAAGAACTAGATTGAAGTCCTTTCAGTCTAAAAGGAGAGCATCTGATTTTAACCATTATAGTTTACTTTTCCTGCTGAGCCAATAATCAATCTTCTTTTAATTCCTACTCAATTAGTCTAAGATCTACCCTTTGGAGCCACACAAAGCATGTTCGTTCTCTTTCTCCCATATTTATGCAACAAAAGAGTATTCTAAAGAGTCTTCATTGTTTGAAGTGTTCTATGTGTTTGACCTCCTTTTAGCCCAAATATTCCTATTTTTTCAACCACTCATGAAAGGCTAAAGCTTTAAATACTTTAACAGTGTTGAGAATCTCTCTTTTCTAAGCACATCCCACTTTGTAAAGGTTTCTTTTAGAAGGTAACCACATGTTATCCAGGGGAATGCAGAACCATTAAAGGCAGACCAACTGGTTTTATATACCTTCTACCTGCAATCTTCAAGCTCCGTATTTCTCTCTGGATCTGTAAAATGGTTCAATTAGAATGGATAATTCCTAGCATTCAATTATTTAAATTCTATTTACTACAACAGAGTTCCTTAAATTAAGGGTGCCCTTCAGTTGTCCTCTAGCATCACAGAAAGATTCTGGAAGCCATCTTGCATCCATAACTTCTGCTAGCATGATGCATTGTGGTACCATGATACTTATTTAGCTGAGTCACTTGGCAGACAACAGCAACCTCTAGTGGGTCAGAATTAAACTTCAAGACGTGCTTATTTGAAATTTCACAAGAAATTATCCCAAACCTTGCACTATTAGGCAACTGTGTTTTTTAAGTGTGAATATTTTTGATTGGCTATTTCTGGTTCAATAGATAGAACTATTCTTTATTGTACACCAGGGAGGTGTCTCAGACTCTTCATTCCCAATCCTCCTCTCTATTCTAGGCTACTTCATGAACTCAAGAATTCTCTTTGAAGTAGTTGTAAGTACTTTATTTATTTTACTGGCTGGGGAATGATATTTCTGTATTTTTATTTTATTTAATATCCCTGAATATAAATATATGTAGGCTCTTTTAATATGGAAGGGCTAGTTCACAGGAAGTGACCAGTTTAGCGAAAGAAGCTATAGACTTGGAGACAACCCTGGATTTAGAGCCTAATTTTGCCACCTTGTTTGCTGGTAAAAATACATGATGTGTGGTTCACATACAAACCAATATAAAACTGCATAAAGTCCTTATAAAACTACATATAGTTTCTTCCTTTTTTATCAGATCATCTTTCGGTGATGTTTTGATGGTAGAAGAATACATTTCCCCGAGTTAGTTCAGAATCAATCCTTTTTTTTTTTTTTTCC
Organism: Orycteropus afer afer; assembly: GCF_000298275.1. Taxonomy (NCBI): domain Eukaryota; kingdom Metazoa; phylum Chordata; class Mammalia; order Tubulidentata; family Orycteropodidae; genus Orycteropus; species Orycteropus afer. The sequence continues at coordinate 107,875 of NW_006921697.1, forward strand.
CTCTGACTATCTAAACCCATTGCTGTCAAATCAATTCCAACGTATAGAGACTCTACAGAATAGAGTTGAAGTACCCCAGAGAGTTTCCAAGGCTGTAAATCTTTATGGAAGCAGATTATCACTCTTTTCTCCCACAGAGCAGCTGGTGAGTTACAACTGCCAACCTTTTGGTTAGCAGCTAAGTGCTGAACCACTTGTGCCATTAGAGCATCTTCCCTCTGGTTAGCTCAGCATAAATCTGTCAGGCCCTGTGAAGAACATCACCAATGCAACCCTAGATGGTGGTGGTTAAAACATTTGACTGCTAACTGAAATGTTGATGGTTCAAATTTATCAGTTGCTCTGTGGGAGAAAGATGTGGCAACCTGTTTCTATAAAGATTTACAGGCTTGGAAACCCTATCGAGCAGTTCTACTATGCCCTATAGGGTCTCTGTGAGTTGGAATCAACTCAACAGCAAGGGTTTTTTTGTTTGTTCTTGGCCAGAAGCTGTTCCTTAGCATTGTTGAGAAAATGTAACTTTTTTTTTTCTCTGTGACTCAGAACCTCACTGTAATGATCATGTCTGACCTAAAATGTTCAGTCTGATATATACTGATGGTCTTAAGGATTAAACTCTCTTCCACCAGAGAGATAGCTCTCAGAATTCTTTTTTTTTTTTTTTTTCTGTGTACCTAGAATCATAACAAGGAGTTCTTATGGTAAAATGGTTAAGTGCCTGTCTGCTAATGAAAGTTGAATGGATTGAACCCTACTCTGTGTAAGAAAAGACTTGATTATTTGCTCCTGTAAAGATTATAGCCTAACAAACCCTATGAAACAGTTATACTGTCACATGGTGTCACTCTGAGTCAAAATTGACTTGATAGCACACAATAGCAACAACAAAAACAACAACAACAGAATACTACCAAGGACAATAAAAGATCAATAAAAGACCAAGGAAATCTAAAGAAATTATTTCAGTCAGTGGAAGGTGATGCATGCCAGGTTTATGGATGGAGGGTTTTCCAACTGTTCCTTAAAATCATGTTCAATCTTCTCTGGGTTTAAATGTATTCATTATCAACTGTGTGTTGTGTCTTAACATCTGCAAGATACGGCAATCATATTTTCCAAGGCAGGGACCTCAGTAGAGGTGCAGAACATGGGGAAGGAAAGGGCATGGTGAGGGAAGAAAATCCCATCTAAAATTATAGGAATGCTGTATTTGTGAAACTTAGCCCATTCTAAGTGGGAAGAAGCCAGGGCTGATGGTCAGATCCAGGTAAGGGGAGGGAGAGCTGCCACCCAAGGCAGGGAGTGTTAAGAAGCCAGGGCTGATGGCCAGAACAGGTAGGAGGAAGGCAAGGAAGTGGGTGAGGAGGTTTGGAACAGCTAAGGGAGATGAATTTGTCTGTCATTTTGTCGTAATGTGGTGGCTTACATGTTGAGGTGAGGCTGGAGACTATACCGCCAGTGCTTCAAATACCAGCAGGGTTGCCCATGGTGGACAGGTTTCAGCGGAGCGTCCAGACTGAGACAGACATGGAAAGGAAGAAGTGATCTACTTCTTAAAGAATTAGTCAGGGAAAGCCTTATGACTATAGAGAAGCACTGATTCATTACTGGACAACTTTATGAATAGCCCTGAAACGTTGCCCAATACAGTGCTGGAAGATGAGCCCCTCAGGTCAGAAGGTACTCAAAATATGACTGGGAAAGAGCTGTCTCATCAGAGTAGAACCAACCTTAATGATGGATAAAGTAAAGTTTTTGGAACCTCCATTTGCTGACATGGGAAGACTCAAACTGAGGAAAACAGCTGTAAACAGCCATTAATAATTGGAACACGAAATATATGAAGTATTCGAATCTGGGAAAATTTAAAGTTATCAAAAATGAAATGGAATGCATAAAGGTTGATATCCTGGGCATTAGTGACCTGAAATGGACCAGTTTTAAATCAGACAATTATATGATCTATTATTCTGAGAATGACAAATTGAAGAGGAATGGTGGGGCATTTCTCATCACAAAGAATGTTTCAAGATCTATCCTGAAGTACAATGCTGCCAGTGATAGGATGATATCCACACACTCACAAGGAGGATCAGTTAATACCACTATTATTCAAATTTACGCACAAACCATCAAAGCCAAAGATGAGAAAATTGAATATTTCTTTCAACTTCTGCAGTCTGAAATTGATCAAACATGCAATCAAGATGTACTGATTATCACTGGTGATTGGAATGCAAAAGTTGGAAACAAAGCAGAGTCTCCTGTCGTTTGAAAATTTTGCCTTGGAGATAGAAATAAGGCTTGCTAAAGCCTACCAACCTCATCTAACCCCACAAGAGAAAGACAGAATCACCATCAGCAGCCTAAGGTCTATTCTTGTGAGGCCAGGCATGCTGCCTCCCTCAAGCCCTTTCATCAACCCTGACACCAACCTTTCCTCCAGCAGCACCTACCACCTCTCTGCTGGGTTGAATAATTCATTGCAGTGGCCACACAGAACTCAGATTATGGGGTTTATTAGGGAGGCACCAGGCTACAATTCAAGCTCAGGAAAAATGCTCCATCTCTCTATCAGCCTGCTGTCTCTCAGCCAATAGTCTCTCTCAGTCTCTCTCCCAGCATTGTACATCTCTCAGTGTCTCTCTCTCAGCAATGTGTGTCTCTTTTTCAGCAGTGTGTGTCTCTCAGGAACATGTTTCTTTCAGCAGCATGTCTTTCTCAGCCAGCAGTCAGTGATACTTTTCTGCCTCTAGGAGGGCTCCTTTTGAGCCTGGCAGAGTGGCCAAACTAACCAATCATAACATCAGAATTCTAAACACCTGAGATAGCAAACTTCCCAGAATATTGCTTTGTGCCACTCTCAATAGAAATACCCCAGTTGCATAACTTTAATGATCAGGAGCTACTCAGTGGCTCAGGACAAATTCCACCATGGAGTTTACAAAGACTTAAGGCTAGAAAAGCTATACCAGGTAAGTTACTACACTGCAAGGCTGGAGATCACATGATAGAATTTTACAAGACCAATGACTTATTCATTGAATATATCCTTTTCACCAACACAAATGGCAGCTACACATGTGGACTTCACCAGATGGAGTACACAGGAATCAGGTTGACTACATCTGTGGCAAGAGGTGATGGAAAAGCTCAATATCTTCAGCTAAAACAAGGCCAGGAGCTGGTTGTGGAACAGACTATCAATTGCTCAAATGCAAGTTGAAGTTGAAGGTGAAGTTAAAGAAAATTAAAACAAGTCTATGAGAGCCAAAATAGGACATTGAATATATCCTTCTGAATTTAGAGACCATCTAAAAAATAGATTTGATGCATTGAACACCAATGACCAAAAACCAAAGGAATTCAGGGATGACATCAAGAACATCATCCATGAAGAAAACAAGAGGTCATTAAAAAGACAGGAAAGGAAGAAAAGACAAAAATTGGTGTCAGGAGAGACTCTGAAACTTGCCCTTGAATGGAGAGTAGATAAAGCAAATGGAAGAAATGGTGAGATAAAAGAGCTGAACAGAAGATTTCAAAGAACAGCTCAAGAAGACAAAGTCAATTATTGTAATGAAATTTGCAAAAACCTGGAGTTAGGAAACCAAAAGGGAAGAGCACATTCAGCATTTCTCA
>NW_006921697.1:114871-115832 GCF_000298275.1 Orycteropus afer afer
TTTCTCCATTTTACTAGCCACATTTAAGTACTCAATAGCCACATGTGGCTAGTGGCTGCCATATTGGACAGTTTAGATATAAAGCATTTCTGTCCCTGCAGAAAGTTCTATTGTACAGCAAAAGAATGCTCCAGTACAGATTGTCGAGACATAAAAGAAACTGAAAACATCTCTACTGAATATATTTATTAAACATATAATGACCTTTTTTGTTGTGGTTGCTAGTTGTTGTAGAATCACTTCCAATTCATGATGACCCAATATGTGCAGAGCAGAATGGGTTCATAGGGTGTGTCCTTGTGGAAGAAGTTTGCCAGGCCTGTCTTCTAAGGCACCTCTGGTTGGCATTGAACCACCGAAACCTTTTGGCTAGTAGTTGAGTGCTTAACCATTTATGCCCCCCAGGGGCTCTTTGTTGTTACCCATAGCTTCCAAATCCAACAACACATACCAGACCTTAGCCCTAGAGGCTATGCAATGTATTTGTTTTGGACATTTAATGAGCAATAGAAAGGGAGTGTGATACATTAGAAAATGGAGTGCATTTGAGAAAGTTATATTTTTTCGCTAGGCTTCAGTTTTTTTGAATCTGGGAAATAGGAAGAGAAGTTTCATTTGCTGACTTCCAAATCTCCATCTCACACTCAGATGTTTTGGGAAGAATTTAAGAACAAGCAGGGACTGGTAGGTTTTAAAAGCAAAGGGCATAGAGCATTCCAGCTCTATGCCCAAATTTCCCCAATGGTTCACTCAAAAGGGGAGCTCTGGTGGCATAGTACCTAAGCCATTTGACTTCTAACTAGAAGGTTCAAACCCATCAGCCATTCCTCAGAAGGAAGGTTGAACAATCTACATCCATAGTGATTTGTTGTTGTTGTTGTTATGTGCCGTCGAGTCGGCCCCGACTCATAGCGACCCCTCCTTGGGTTTCCGAGGCAGTATCACTACGGAAGTAGGATTG
>NW_006921697.1:120887-121874 GCF_000298275.1 Orycteropus afer afer
AAGATCTGGACCTCACACCATACACAAAAACTAACTCCAGATGGATCAAAGACTTAAATGTGAAACCTAAAACTATAAAGTTCCTCAAGGAAAAAGGAGGGACAAATTTTGGGGCCCTAATATATGGCATAAATTAAAAAGACTATCAAGCATAACCCAAAATGCACAAACAGCAGAAGAGAAACTAGATGAATGAGACCTTCTAAAAATAAATTTTTGTGTGCTTCCAAAGACTTCTCCAAAAGAGTCAAAAGAGAACCTGGAGATTGGGAAAACATATTTGGCAATGACATATCTGACAAGGGACTTATCTGTAGAATTTATAGAAAACTCCAACACCTCAATAATCAAAAGACAAATAATCCAATTAAAAATGGGTAGAAATCATAAATAGACACTTCACCAAGGAGGATATTCAGGTGGCCAACAAACATATGAAGAAATGCTCACCATCATTCACCATTAGAGAGACACAAATCAAAACAACAATGACATACCATCTTGCTCCAGCACTAGTAGCAAAGTTCAACAAGACAGAAAATAACAAATACTGGTGAGGATGTGGAATGATTGGGAGTCTCATACACTGCTAATGGGACTGTAAATTGGTACAACCACTGTAGAATGCTGTATGGCAATTCCTTAAAAAGTTGGAATTAGAAATATCATTTGACACAGCCATTCTATTAGGTATATATCCTAAGGAAGTGAGAGCCATGCCAAGAACAGACATATGCACACCCAGGTTCATCACAACACTATTTATAATAGCCAAAAGTGGAAACAACCTAGGTATTCATCAACTGAGGAATGGATAACCAAACTTTGGTACACACACAAAATGGAATACTATGCAATCCTAAAGAATAACCTAGAATCTGTTAAACACCATATAATGTGGATGAACTTGAAGGACATTATGCTGAGTGAAATAAGTCAATCACAGAAGGACAAATATTGTATTAGTCCATTATTGTAAAAGTCAAG
>NW_006921697.1:121974-128399 GCF_000298275.1 Orycteropus afer afer
TCCTATCCATAGTGATACCACCTCGGAAACCGAAAGAGGGGTCGCAATTAGTCGGATCCAACTCGACAGCAGTGAGGTGTTTTTTTTTTTTTTTTGATTTTCACTCTAAAAATTGTGCCTTTTTGCTTATATTTGGAAATCCCTCAGTTGTTATTCTGGTTACCTAGTGTCACTCTGACAGGAATATGCCACAAATGGGATGATTTGAACAAACAGGGGTTTATTCTCTTACAGTTCAGGAGGCTAGAAATCCAAGTTCAAAGTCCCAGGCTCTAGGGTCTGTGTGAAAGCCCCTCAACCATGGGTTTCAGCTCTGCCTCTTGCTCCTGGCCCACTGAAGCTAGAGACATCTCTTTACTCAGACAGCTGCTGGCTGCTGAGGCTAACAAGCCCAAGGTTGACAAATAAAATGGCACAGTCCCAATGCTTCCAAACCACATGGCAGGCCATTAATCCAAGTTCATTGTAAGTGCCAGGGTTGGCAAAGCATGGCAGGCTGCTGAACAACAACACGGCTACATGCAGGGTCCAAGTATGCCATATACTGGAGACCATACCCAAAGCTGCTTCTTATATGTGGGAAGCAGACCACATACCCAAAGCAGCTACTCAACTGCTCCAATAGATTCCACCATGGAGTTAATTTCCAATCTCACCATGAGGAATAACTACATTCAGCTGCCCAGCCACTCAACCAGGCCCAGACAAGTTGACACACAGACTTAACCACCACAGTTCTCAAGGCTTTTTTATTGCTTTCTCTTCCCCTTGGATGGAAATATGATGTTTGACTTACCATCAACAACATAGGGTATGAGAAAATTAACAAGTAGTATCAGGCTCCTTTTATAAATTTTTATTATAGGAATAAGTTCACTGTAAAGAAGGATCTTTAATCTTTTGGTGTAATACTACGGGAAATTATATCTCTCACACCAGGCACTTAGATTCACAATCCTTGCCAAACACTGAGAATTTTCTGAAATGGTTTAAAGTAGTCCCAATAAAGAATTTGTGTTATAGGACAGAGAATTTATGCCATTGTATAATTTATGTTGTCACTTGAGCCTAAATAAAAGTCTTTAGTGCCAAATCAGTCCAGAATAACTCCAGAAGATTCTGGATCACTTGTAGAATCTCTGCTATTTGTTTTGATCATTCCATACCTTCATTTAACCTGAAATATTCTTGTGATGCTGCCAAAGTTCAGATCTCTGTTTATACAACATCATGAAACCTTTCTTGGCTCCTTTCAATAAGAATTCAGTACCTTTGTTCATTCTGGTAGCATTTTGGTTACATCTCATTTAATATAAGTTATCATAAGGTACAAGAAGCTATCTTATTTGTGATCATGATCCATTTTCTCTTAGTCATGAATACAAGAAAAAATGGAGAGAATAGCATGTAATGATTGGCACATGTAATAGTTTCTGTGTAAAGTAAAAATACCAAAAACAAAACCAAAGTCACTGCTGTTGAGTTGGTTTTGACTCATAGCGACCCCTCCTTGGGTTTCTGAGGCAGTATCACTACGGAAGTAGATTGCCCAACCTTCCTTCTAAGGAGCATCTGGTGGGTTTGAACCCCCAGCCTTCTGGTTAACAGTCAAATGTCTTAGGCACAAATCCACCAGAGCTCCCAAAGTAAAAATAATAAGGGGAAACTCTCCATCTTGGAGCGTCCTGAGTCTGACTCCTAAAAGAAAGTTCATTGAACTTGGATCTCCTATTATAAATAAAAGTGCCACAAAAATACATTTTGATCACCTGATCTGTACAATTCATATTTTTGAGTTTTAGAAAACACATTCATTGTTATCATGAGAATTATTTTGTTAATTAAAGCTACTTGTATGTGAGTTTTTTTAAACTCAGAATACCTGCTATTTTACTGTACAACATGAATTTTATTATACAAGTAATTCTTTTATTAACAGAGCCATTAGAATCTTTTTCTTCCATTCCATCATCTTTTCTTTAATATGTTTTATATTCATTTAATATTGTAATATGCTATTGATTTCTTTCTGTCTTTGTTCAGTTTCTTTTTCTCCTTGTTTGAATGTTTCTCCTTTTTTTTATTGCCTAGAGAAAGTCTCCAAACTATTCTTAAATCCCAGCAGGCATAATTTGTTGTTTTCTCAGAGCCATGTGCTCATACTCCCACTGTAGCATTGACCATAATGTATTAGCATGCCATGTGAGGGACTTGAGAGACACACTGTGCCAGATTCTTTGCCTGTTTAACACAAATACTTAGCCTGGTACCTGACTTTATAGCATAGGGGAAAGAGGATGGATTCAGTTCCAGATCTGCTAATTACTGTTGGATGATAATAAGCAAGTTATTTAAACTGAGTCTCAATCTCTTCACATGTATGATGAGATTAGTGTGGTTTACTTTTGCCATTCTTTTTTACCTTGAGTGTCTCACACAAAGGTTGACAGAACAAAAGTTAGTTTCTTTCATGATGAACACACATACATACATACATACACATATGCACACATATATCTATTATACTCATATCAGATTTATGAAAATGAGAAAATCATTATTTTTGTAAAATAGACCAATTTCTTTCATGGCATGATCCATGTTATTGTTATATTTATTGTGTTTTCTGAGTCATCAGAAATAGGAAAATTTGCAGACAACTAGCTTAACATACATATTTTAAAAAAATAAAATAAAGTTTATACTCACTTATTTTCCTGACATAGAACACATTCATTGGGATAAGTATTTCCATCAGTTCCACATACAGGGTTATAGATTTTGGTGCATCTACTAACATCTTTGATACAATTAGCCTAAAAGTGGAATTAAACAGGGTCATTTTTCCATTTTCTGCATTTATAGCAAAATATCTAAAATGATTTTATCTTCCTTGGAATTGTTCAACTTAAAAATGAGAGCATGACTGCAATTAAGAGAGTGTTAAAGTGTGTTCCAGCAGAAAGAATTCCAAATTTGGAGCTAAAAAATCTAACATTTTAAGTGATTTCTCTGCTATCTGCATGTTATGTGACATTGGGAAGTCCCATAATTTTTCTGAATCTGTCTCTTCATCTGCAAAATGGTAATGGCTTTATAATGGTGTTATAAGATTGAAAATCTGCAAAATGGGAATGACTTTATAATTGTGGTATAAGGTTAAAATAAGGTGCATAAGATAATACTCAAGCTCACAATTATTGCAGGTGCTGACTTTTCTCAGGTCAGTCTCACCTCGGGGTATATTCCTTGCACACTATTGTCCAGTACACTGGGCTTTTCCTCATCACTTAAAGGCACTAAATGTTTTCTAACATTGGAGTCTTTGCACAACCTGTTTCCTCTACTCCAATGAGTCAATAATTATTGAGTGGACATTATAGACAATACTATCCTAAATATTTTTTATGTATCATTCTATTTAAACCTTACAACTATCTTACAAGCTTAAAATTATTATCCTCATTCTTCAAGTGAAAATAATGAGGGACACAGAGATTAAATCTCCCATATCACACAGTTAGTAATTGTTAGATCCGGGTTCAAGCCTTGGCATTCTACTTCCTGAGCTTCAGCACTTAATCAGTTCTCTCTACTATTTTTCATCATGTATGTTTTGCTAACCATTGTTTATGTTTATGACTGAAAAGAAATCTTACTTACATAGGGATGACTTCCTTGATCTCTCTAACTAGGCTAGGTTCCCAATGGTAGCAAATATTTGCAGAACATTTATCACAAATATAACATTCACTCCTTCATGAACTTTGGTTTATAATCTGCCTCCCCATTAGATATAAATATAATGAAAAAAGGGGGCATTTCTCCTTTTGGTCTCCAAATTCACTGAAATTATGTTTTAAAAGTAAGGGAAAAATGGAAAATTAGATTTAGAATATTTTTGTAGACAAAAGACATAGTTTCTTCTTCTTCTTGTTTTTTTGTTTTTGTTCATTACAAATTATAGCTTCACCTTGCTGACTGGGGGAACTTTATGTCAACATTGTCAAACTAGTTGTAAGGAGGAACAGTTGCATACAGTGGAGGTGAGAAAACTTCCATGCAAAATGGTTGCCCTAAAAACAACAACCAAATTGAAAAACAAAGTCAGTTGCCATTGAGGTGATTCAACTCATGGAGACTCCATAAGTTTCATAGTCAAACTGCTCAACATAGGGTTTTCATAGCTGTGACCCTTCCAAGGCATCTCTGGGTGCCTTCAAACCACTAATAGTTGGTAGCTGAACAGTTAATCATTTCTGCCACCTAGAGACTGGCTAGTTCTGGTATATATAAACTTCTTAGAACAAGCATGATAAAACTACAAAGCATGTGCCTCTGTAACTGGGAATTTGTCCTTGAACATAAACCTGTAAAGGGCGTACCATTAGTATTTGGATTTTTCAACTTAGGTCTTGCTAACAGTCACACTCATCATCTTGGCTTCAGGTTTAAGTGAAAGGTGACTGCTATACTGTTCTTTGGTTGGAACAAAAAGCTCCTCCTTGTAAGTAAGAAATTACAAAATTCGTACCTCTCTTTCCAGGCAGTTAGTTCTAGTGTTACCTAAAAAACATAAATCAGACATTTAAGTTGAGTCCTAGGATGAGGAGGCCAGATGTGTTCTCATTCAGAATTTGGGCTTTCATTGAAAACTGTGACTTTTCTGATGCCCTCTTCCACTCCTCCCACCTTCTTATTTCCATCTTTCTCGAGGATATATGACTGAATTCTATGCTTGTTTACTGAAACCTGCAAAAAAATTTAACAAATGCTTAATCATGACTAATATAGCTCAATTTGATGTTTCAGAGATGTTGATTCAGTTCCTTGCATATAGAATTTTTGTACCTATTGCTTGAAATGTATCGGGCACATAGCAAATATATGCTGAATGCTTACTGACATTCACCTCTTATCTTCCCAATTACTTAGTGATGTAGTTAGTATATTTATCTCAGTTTATGAAGGTATGGAGGGTTTGTATGATGACTTGAGTCACAATTATCACTAGTAGTAACTGAGTCTTCTGATACTAAATTAACTTTTGCAATTGCACTTAAGTCCTCTCTCTATATAATTATTTACATGTTGTGGTGAACAGATACATGATAAAATATATGCCAAATGAAATGTTCTACATGTATCATATAATCACATTGATTCCTTTAATTAAATTGTGCAATTATTCTCACTACTCTTTCCCTAGGAGCTCTGGTAGCATAGTGCCTAAGGCACTTGACTGCTAACCAGAAAGTTCAAACCCACCAGCCATTCCTTGGAAGGAAGATGGGGCAATCTACTTCCATAGTCATAGTGCCTCGGAAACCCAAGGAGGGGTCACTATGAATCGGGTCCAACTCGATAGCACATAACAACAACAACAACAACTCTTTCCCAACCTATTCCACCTTCACTGATATAAACTATTTGAAGGAAAAATTCTCTCTTTCTCCTTGTTACCCACACCTGGTAACCACAATTATAATAAATTTAAAAACATTGAAATATTGCAAAACATCTTCTCAGATCATAATGCTATCAAATTAGAAATCAACAACAGGAATAGCAATGGGAAAAGAGTAAACACGTGGAAGCTGAACAACACCCTTCTTAAGAAAGACTGGGTAAGAGAAGAAATAAAAATTGAAATTAAAAAATTCCTTGAATCAAACGAGAGTTAAATCACAACATAACAAAATTTTGGGGACACAGCAAAAGCAGTGGTCAGAGGCCAATTTACAGCAATAAATACATACATCAGAAAAGAAGAAAGAGCCAAAATCAACACTTTAAACCAACATCTCCAATAATTAGAAAAAGAACAGCGAGAAAAGCCTACAGTCACCAGAAGAAAGGAAATAATAAAGATTTGAGCAGAACTCAATGAAACAGAAAATAGAAGGGCAATAGAAAAAATCAAGACCAGAAGTTGGTTTTTTGAAAAGAGCAATAAAATTGACAAACCACTGGCAAATTTAAGAAAGGAAAAGAGGGAGAGAATACAAATAACATGGATAAGAAATGAAATGGGTGACATCACAACAGAATCAACTGAAATAAAAAGGATAATATCAGGATGCTATGAAGAACTGTACTCCAAGAAATTTGAAAATCTGGAAGAAATGGACTGATTTCTAGAAACAGCACTTACCTAAACTAACACAGATTGATGTGGAAAAGTTGAACGGATCCATAAAGAAGAAATTGAACAGGTCATCAAAATTTACCAACAAAAAAAAAATGTCCTGGCCCAGATGGTTTCACCAGAGAATTCTACCAAATATTCAGAGAAGAACTGACACCATTCCTACTCAAACTATTCCAAAACATAGAAAAGGATGGAATTCTCCTTAACTTATTTTATGAAGCAAGCATAACCTTGATACCAAAACCAGGCAAAGACTTCACTCAAAAGGAAAACT
>NW_006921697.1:131103-137692 GCF_000298275.1 Orycteropus afer afer
GACAAAATAGTTGAACCTGTGGCCTTGGGACCATAGTCACAGGGGACATCAAGCTCAATTGGCATAACATACTACACAAAACATTTTCCACCTTCTACTTTGGTGAGTAGTGACTGGGATCTTAAAAGCTTGCAAGCAGCCATATAGATGCAATGATGGGTCTCTCTTCATCCGGAGCAAAGGAGAATGAAGAAAACCAGATTTATGAAAACAATTAGTCCCAGCAACTGGTATACCATGCGATTCTCAGCCTGTATGACTATGAGACCAGAAGAACTAGATGGTGCCTGGCTACCACTGTCAACCACTCAGAGGGAGATCTATGTAGGAGATCCTGGATAGAGAGAGAAAACAATGTGGGACAAAACTTGAAATCATTTGAAAAAAAAAAAGGGGGTGGTGGTGAGCAGGTTTGCTGGTCTGACAGAGCCTGATGGAACCACTGAGACTATGGCCCTTAGCTGCCTTTCAGGTCTGGAATTGAATCCACACCTGTAACTTCCAGCCAAGCAAAAGACAGGCTTATGAGTTGAACATTTATCTGAGGTAGATACACTCCTTGGAGAGAACAATCATGGGAGAAAAAAGGACTGTTTATGCACAGGGAGACAGCTCAGGGGTCAGGAGTGAATAGAGGGATGGACACAAGGAAGAAGTAACTATGGGGGGGGGAAGTGAGAGGGCAGCTGTTGTATTGTGGTAAATTGTGGTCAATGTCATGAGATAAAGTGTATTTGCTCTGTACATTTTCACCCAAATCACAATAAAATAAATAAATAAAATAAAGTTTTGACTCAAATCAGAAAAAATTTGCAAAGATACTTACCAGATAAACTGAACAGGGCCAAGGCAGTCAGGAGAAAGACACTTGTTGTCTTCATGGCTGAAGTTCTGTGTCCAGAGCTTAGTTGAAAACTGTAGGAGCTTACCACTTTTCTCCAGAACCCTGGGAGTGGAAGGTCATATATGTGGGACAGCAACAGAGGCCCCACCTGCTGCTCTGTGTCACAGACCTCTGTGAGTAATGATTAACTCCATGTCATAGCCTGGCTGCCAGGTTCCAGGAACAACACCTGTGTAGAAAAGTTTTGGGTGTGTGTGTCTGAAATATCCAAACTAAGATTCTTTCAGCAAAGCATGTCTGGTGGTTAATTAGCTCTAACCTTAACAACCTCCATGATTATGGGAAGGCCCTCCCCTTCTTGACATCCAGTTTTCTCATCTGTAAGTGAACTTATAAGGTGTAAACTATATTTAGTAGGTTTAAATTATGTTTGTAGTTTTGGGTATATGATAAAGTACGTGTCTAAAAATCCCTCTTCTTTTTTCCTTTGTTTTTTCCCAGCTCTACCCTTTTTTCATTCTCCTTGTTCTCCCACTCTCTCTTTTTCTGTCACCCATTCACAAAGCCTAAGATAGCTAACAGAGAGACACATTAGAGACAAAAGCCAAAACCAAACTCACTGCCATTGAGTCGATTCCGACTCATAGTGACCCCCCCATTTGGGTTTCTGAGGCTGTAAATCTTTACGGAAGTAGATTTCCCAGTCTTTCTTCCACAGAGTGGCTGGTGAGTTTGAACCACCAACCTTCTGGTGAGCAGTCAAATGCCTTAAGCACTACACCACCAGAGCTTATAGACAGGGAGGACTCGTTCCTTAAATGTACATGCTGGAGGCACTTACTAACTTTAATGTTCTTGGAAAGTTAATCAATTTTTGCTGTTCCTCAATTTAGTCTTCTGAAAATAGAGACAGATTGCCCAACCACCCTTCTGAGGACTGGTTGGTGGGTTTGAACCGCCAGTCTTCTGGTTAGCAGTCAAGTGCCTTAAGCACTATGCTACCAGAGCTCCTAACTCAAAAAAAGAGTATCAATTACACACACACACATATATATATATGTGTGTGTGTGTGTGTGTGTGTGTGTGTGTGTATAAAACATCTACAATGTTTCACTTGGGGGAAAATTTATTCTGCACTAACATGGACTAAGAAGAAGAACCTTGTGATCTACTTTTGAAAATCAGTCAGAGAAAACTCCATGGATCATAAAAATCTAATCTGCAACTGATAATGAAGATGGCACAGGACTGGCAGCATTATGCATGGGATGGTTATGACCTTTCTTGACCACTGATTCATATAATGACCAGTTACATTTTCTGACTCTGGCATTCATTGGTACTTTTGTGCCACTTATAATGCCTGTTGGTGTCAGGGCAGTGATGTGCATGACTGAGTAAAATGAAATAAAATACATCAGAACCATGTTGCTGTGGTGAGAGATAGTTGTATGATGTGGTGCATCTTGGCCATGATCTTCTGTGAAACTATTGTCTCTTTGGTTCCTGTACATCAACATGAGGCTTGTAATTATATTTACTCTTTCCTTTGTGCTATTGGGAGGGTGGGCTTTCCAGCATTAGGTAATAGTCAAGAAAGTATGTTATTTTCAGGCAAAATACTGTATAAGCACATGTCCTTGTCTTACTTCATGACCACAGGTACAAATAGGCACCATTTGCAATTTTTGCTGCTTGAGCTTTTGAACAATTATGGATAGCCAGTGCAGGGTGCCTTCATATGCTATCCCATGTTTTCAAATATTCACAAAATAATAAAAATAAATATGATAAGGGCAAAACAATTCTTCCCTGCCTCATTCTACCTATCTTACCTCCAGAGTTACACTGGTATATATGTGTACCACATAATATTTATAAAAATTTGTCATAAAAAACAAAAGATACCAACATTCAATGATTCCACATGCATTCTATCAGTGAAAACACATTAGTTCACCAAAAATTATAAAGAAAATAATTTGATAATGAAAGATATAATACTAACAACATAATAAAAATAAAACATTTCTCCAGAGCAAGGCTTATGTGGGATTTAGGCTTTTAAAGTGCTTGGTGTTCTCTTGTAACACATCACGTTTTCTGTACAAGCATCACTTGGCCCACTTGGGGAGCCAGCACAGTGCTAACACTCTGGGTATTTCTATTGAAGAAATAACTTTTCTCTGTGACCCAGGAGTCTCTGTTTTCTGTCAGTGTTCACTAAATTTTGGGAGGGTAACTGGTTAGGTTTCAAGTAAAGGAAGGTGTCAGATGCTTGCAGATCTTGACATGTGTTAGGTACTGTCTCATCTGTGGGAATATACCAGTGAACAGAAGAAACAAAGTTCCTGCTGTCATGTAGTTCCCTTTCCAATCTAGGTGGGAATGGCAAGAAACAAACAAATAATTGCAAAGTGTATAATATTATGGTAAATATTATGGAGAAAAAGGATAGAGAGAATAATGGAGCTGGAAGATTTGGGATGGTCAGGGAAAGACCTGCTGATTAGATAATATTTGAACAGAAGTCATGTGGGATATCCAAGTATATGCTTTCCAGGCATAAAGAATGGCAAGTACAAAGGCTCTGAAGTGGAAGGGTGCTTGATGTTTGAGAAACATCTAGCATGTCAGTATAGCAGAAGCACAATGGTAGAGAGAAAAAATATGAGGTCAAGGAGGCAGTGGGAGTCCAGATTATGAAGGGTTTTGCAAGCCATGGGAAGGACTGTGGTTTGTATTCTGAGAGAATGGAAAAGTCATTGGAGAGTTAAAGAGAAGAATGTCATGTGTTGACATTCATTCTACAAAGGTCACTTTAGCTGCTCTGAGAATATACTAGAAGGCAAGAACAGAATGAGCTTCAAGGCTTTTGTCTAGGCAAGAGAAAATGGTGAGGATAGTGAAAGCAGAAGAAAAGTTTGATTTTGCAATTTAGTTGAATTAACACATGTAAAGGTTTTAGAACAGTTTCTGAAATATGGTGACCACTCAGTACAAATTCTATCACTATGACTGGTATTGCTGTTATTGTTAAATGCTCAGTGTTGATAAATGCTCTTCTATCTAAACCAGAATAGTCCTCTTTACCCTTCTACATCAGTGAATTATTTATAAGTCTTTAAGACTCAGTTCAAATGCTATTTCTATTGGAAAACTACTTGAGCTCCTATGAATTATCACTTCATTTTGAATATGCTTGAATATAACACCAAAACAAACTATTGTAAATATTTGTATGTGCAACAATTTTTTATTCGTTCATTTATTCTCTACCCTTCCTCCTTCACTACTGTCACAGAAATTTCTCTTTTTTAAGTCACCATTTCAGGTTAATAAATACCACGGATATTTATTCAATGGGCATGACCTCTTATCTTTGCACATAATCACACTTGATATAACCTCTTTTCTTGAGTTTCATGACTGTACAATGCTCTACATTTCCTCATACCTTCTCAATCCTCATATTATCACCAAACTTTTTACTGACTCTTCTAACTGAGGAGTAAATGTTGGTGTTTATCGAATCTTGGTTTCAGGCCCTATTTTTTATGCTTTGTTTTCACTTTCCTTAGATGATTCTATGCATTCTCAGCATTTAAGTCTTATGTCTATATAGATGACTCCTAAAAATACATCTTTCCCAGCCATCTCTTGTGATCTTCAGACCTAGATATTCAACTGCCTTCTTGACATTTTTATTTGGATATTCTATAGGCATCTCACATTTAATATGTTTGGTACTACTATTCTGATGATTCAGAAAAAATATTTTCCACTTTCAGTTTCCCCACTGCTTTGCTTGCTTCCAGCTGGTTGCTCTTTCCACACAGCATGTCCCTTCTTCTACATTAAATTCATTGCTATGTTTTCTTTTTTGGTCTATGTCCAAAATAACCTCATTTTGGACACTTTTCTTCATCTGTCACTGTCTTTTCTAAAATGATGCTATCACTTCCCCTCTGGATTGCCTTCAAATAGCCTTCCAATGTCAACTGTTATTTCTTCCTCAAAACTGTTCTTCATAGAATAATCCAGTCATCTTTATAAAGTGTACATGTGATCATGTCACTCTTGTTTCTGATTGTTCAAAATCTTTAGGAAGGTTTCAGGTCCTGCTTAAAACCTCATTCCTCTCACTGTATCCCCCCCCCCAGTCTCCTCCTTGCTCACTTTGTCAGGTTACTTTAGTCATCTCTCTTTTCCAAATAGTAATAATAATAATAATGAAGCTTTTAGCTTTTTGCCTTTGAGACTCAGGTTACATATAATTTTCTCAGAAGGTCTTTTTTTCAGTCTTCTTTCAATTCTTTCTACATCTAGATTAAGTTCTCTGTTATTTATTTTCATGATACCTTGTATTTATAATTTATACTTAAACAATTTTAATTCTAAAGCTATTTGAAGAAGAATGGCATGATATTCATTATCACAAAGAATGTATCAAGATCTATCCTGAAGTACAATGCTTCCAGTGATAGCATAATATCAGTACACCTAAGAGGAAGACCAGTTAATACTACTATTATGCAAATTTACACACCAACCACCAAAGCCAAAGCTGAGGAAATTGAAGATTTTTACCAACTTCTGCAGTCTGAAATTGACCAAGCATGCAATCAAGATGTGTTGGTTATTACTGATGCTTAGAATGAAAAAGTTGGAGACAAAAAAGAGTCACTAGTAGGTGGAAAATATGGGCTTGGTGATAGAAATGATGCTGGAGATCACATGATAGAACTTTGCTAGACCAACGACTTATTCATTGCAAATACCTTTTTTCAACAACACAAATGGTGGCTATACACATGGACTTGACCAGACAGAGTACACAGGATTCAGATTGACTACATCTATGGAAAGAGCCTATGGAGAAGCTCAATATCTTTAGCCAAAACAGGGCCAGGATCTGATTGTGGAGCAGACCATCAACTACTCATATGCAAGTTCAAGTTGAAGCTGAAGACAATTAAAACAAGTCCACAATATGACTTTGATTATATCCTTCCTGAATTTAGAGACCATCTAAAGAATAGATTTGATGCATTGAACACCAATGACCAAAATCCAGAGGAATTGTGTAATGACATCAAGAACATAATTCATGAAGAAATCAAGAGGTCATTAAAAAGACAGGAAAGGAAAAAAAGACCAAAATGGATGTCAGAGGAGACTCTGAAACTTGTCCTTGAGTGTAGAATAGCTAAAGCAAATGCAAGAAATGAAAAGATAAAAGAGCTGAACAAAAGATTTCAAAGAGCAGCTCAAGAAGACAATTATTATAATGAAAGACCTGGAGTTAGAAAACCAAAAGGGAAGAACATGCTTGGCATTTCTGAAGCTGAAAGAACTGAGGAAAAAAATTAAGCCTTGAATTGCAATACTGAAACATTCCATGGGCAATATGTTGAATGATTCAGGAAACATAAAAGAAGATGGATGGAATACACAGAGTCTATACCAAAAAGAACTGGTAGATGATCATCCATTTCAGGAGGTGGCATATGAACAAGAACCAATGGTACTGAAGGAAAAAGTCGAAACTACACTAAAGGAATTGGTGAAAAACGAGGTTCTGGGAGTTGATGGACTACCCATTGAGATGTTTCAACAAATGGATGTGTGATGGTTGGAGCTGTGTGTCAACTTGGCTGGACCCCAGTTCTGGGTGGTTGTTCCCATGATGGGATCAGATGACTGAGTTCTGAGTGGCCAATCTGCCCAAGGGGAGTTTCCCTA
>NW_006921697.1:144801-154348 GCF_000298275.1 Orycteropus afer afer
GAGTTGATGCTTTTGAATCGTGGTGTTAGTAAAGAATGCTGAAAGTACCATAGACAGCTAAAAGAACTAACAAATCTGTCCTGGAAGAAGTACAGCAATAATGCTCCTTGGAAGCAAGAATGGCCAGACTTCGTCTCACCTATTTTGGTCATGTTGTCAGAAAGGACTATTCTCTGGAGAAGGATGTTATTCTTGACAAAGTGGAGGGTCAATGAAAGACAGGAAGGCCCCCAACAAGATAGAATGGCTTGGTGGCTGCAGTGATGAGCTCAGGTATAGTAGGGATCGTGATGTTGGCATTGGACTGAGCAGTGTTTCATTCTGTTATACATAAGGTCGCTATGAGTTGGCAATGACTCATGACATATAACAATAACAACAACAAGCTATTTGTGTAATTATTATGTAATTGTGCCTTCACCTTTAGGAAGGAAATACTTGTTTTGTTTGGGGTAACACTTAGTAAAATGTCTGGTAAATAGTAAGTAGTAAATGAATATTTGCTGATATATGAATTAAGTAATAAAAAAATGTATAGATTTTCTTGAAGACTCAGGTTTATGCCTTGTTCATTTCTGTGTTATCAGTGTTTTGCCATAGATTAATCATTGGTTTATTCAACCTTGTATTCATCCAACCATTGTAACATTCTATATATTGAATACTTACTGTTTAAAAGCTCTGGGCTAGGTACTAGTTAACTGGATATGATGTCTGTATCTGTAAAATTTAGTCTAAGATTGATAGGTATTTGTTAAAAGAATAAAGATTTTTTGCCTTCATCTCAAATTATGGTTTAAATGTTATAATTTTGTTTTCTGTGAAAAGGTTCCAATAGCCACTACTGAGGAAGTTTATTGTTAGAGGAAAAAAAAAAAAAAAAAAACTTTAGTTTTTCAAGCAGCCTGGAGAAAAAGGAATTCAGTGGGAGATTTTCAAAGGAACTCGTTAGGTAGTAATAGCAGTGTATTAACTTTCAGACTCAGGCCTGCCTGATGCCAAAACCTGTGCTCTTTCTACCATACTGGTGATTTTTAAACATTCTGAAATTTCTATTATAATTTAGTATGTGTATACATATGTGCAGATAAACAAAATTGTTAAGAAATAAAAGTTAGCCTTATTACATATGATGATGTTTGATAACTTTTAATCTATTTCATCTCAAAGTTTGCCAATCTTGACCCAGTTAGAAAGACCTATCACTACAGTGATTTTCTGTGGACCCCAAGCAATGTGGTTTTCTTAATCTCTACAATACTAGGACATGATTCATTTATAATAGGCTATAAAATTATGGTAGGATAAGGTGTGGTGGAGGAAGCAAGTTGAAAATGTGTGATCATAATTCATGAAAGACAGACCTGGCTCCAGTTCCAAACAGGTCACCTCATCAGTGATGTGACCATGGGCAAATCATTTTTCTCAACTGTAAAACTGCATATTATAGTGGTCTCACACGATATCTGTATGAGATGGCTATTATAAAAAGTCACTAAAACGTTTTCACACAGAAAGACACATTCATTGATGTTTACCAAGGGAGTGAGAGGAAAGGAAAATAAAACTTTTGAAAAATACATATCATAATGCATTGATTTGGTGTAATAAACCTAGACATTATAAATATATATTGTGAAAAAATATGGAACAAAATTATTATTCCTCATTTTCTCTGAAATAATAATTGCTAGCTAGTAATAATATCTTCCTTTCTTCCCTGGCCTGGAATAATGGATTTAGGTTTCATATCATCAATGTCTTGACAGTAAATATTGCTTTCCTGGGGGGCAAAAGGGGGTGGGCATTGGCTGAAACAATCCATTTAGAATTGTTGACTATGACTAGTTCTAGGCTATGAGTGTTAGGAGTGTTAGGCCAGGAACTGATGAGTACTCATTGAGAAGTTTTAACAGATACCATGCTGGAGGCACTTACTCATCTATGACAAGAAATTTGGAAGACAGCTACCTGGTCAACTGACTGGAAGAGATACATATTTGTACCTATTCTAAAGAAAGTTGATCTAAAAGAATGTGGAAATTATCGAACAATATCGTTAATATCACACACAAGTAAAATTTTGCTGAAGATAATTCAAAAATGATTGCAGCAGCATATTGACAGGGAACTTCCAAAAATGCAAGCTGCATTCACAAGAGGACATGGGATGAGGGATATCATTGCTGATGTGAGATGGATCTTGTCTAAAAGTAAAGAATACTAGAAAGATTTTTAGTTGTGTTTTATTGACTATGCAAAAGCATTCAGTTGTATGGATCCTAACAGATTATGGATAACATGGAGAAGAATGGGACAAAACACTTAATTGTGCTCATGAGGAATCTGTACATAGACCAGAAATCTGTCACTTGAACAGAACAAGGAGATATTGCATGGTTTAAAATCAAGAAGGGAGTGTGTCAGGGTTGTATCCTTTCACCCTATTTATTCATTCTGTGTACTGAGTAAATAATCTATGAAGCTGGACTATATGAAGAAGAATGTGGCATCAGGATTGGAGGAAGAGTCATTAATAACTTCAATATGCAGACAATGCAACCTTGTTTACTGAAAGTGAAGATGACTTGAACCACTTACTGATGAAGATTAAAGACTACAGTCTGCAGTACAGATTACACTTCAACATAAAGAAAATGAAAATCCTCACAACTGGACCAATAAGTAGCATCATGATAAATGAGTTGAAGTTGACAAAGATTTCATATTAATTGGTTGTACAATCAACACCCTTGGAAGATGCAGTCAAGAAATTGAATGCATTGTTCTGGGCAAATCTATTGCAAGAAGGTGTGCCTACAAGCTATGGTATTTTTGATAGTCTTGTATGCATGTGAAAGCTGGACAATGAATAAAGAAGACCAAAGAAGTGTTGATGCTTTTGAGTTTTGGTGTTGACGAATGTACCATTTATTGTCAGAAGAATAAACAAATCTGTCCGGGAAGAAGTGCAGCCAGAATGCTTTTTGGAAGCAAGAATGACCAGACTTTGTCTCACCTATTTGGTCATGTTGTCAGAAAGGACCATTTCCTGGAGAAGGATATCATGCTTGGTAAAATAAAGCATCAGCAAGAATGGGGGGAAGACCCTCTATGAAGTGGATTGACACAGTGGCTGAGACAATAGGCTCAGGTATGAACTTGTAGATGTATGAACTTGTATGAGGGGCAAGCAGTGATTTGCGACGCTATTCGAAGCTGCGGCTCTGTGTTTCGTCCTCCAGCATTGGCTCCCTGGAACAGCCTTCAGTTCTTTCCGTCTTCTGTCTGTCCTTCAGTTCTATCAATGGCTACCTGTAGGAGCTAATTTCTCTTCAAGGATTAGGAGGATGGGGCTTGATCGGGCAACATTTCATCATGTTGTACATGAGGTTGCTATGAGTCGGAGCTGACCTTATGACACCTAACAATGACAACAGGCCTTTAGTCTAGGTTGTGTGTTCATATTACTTAGCTTTGAGTAAATCTTTCCTATTCTTCTTTGCCTCTCTCTGTACATAGCTGTACATACAATCTGGAACTCAAGCAAACATGTAATGAATTACACCCTCTGTTTCAAGGATTAATTATTCACCTGAATAAAGAATGATGGCAGCACATAAAAGAACTGCAGTGATGTGTGCTGATATGCTTGCTGGAACTGGGTGGCTGTTGGACACCTGTTGTTTTTCACATCTTTGTTTGATTAGTAAGACAAATGACGGAAGCAGGAGATATAAGCCTAATCTATTTAGGCTGACATTTGAAGACTTCTTTTATATTGCTTTATCTCAACTTTTCAATTATTCATTATTCATGGAATGTCATGCTTTTTATTAAATGATCTCTTCTTCCTCTTCCAGTGCTTACTCTTCGGCCAGTTTCTTGTGGTTTTAATTGTGCCTATCCTCTAAAGTTTTGGTAAAATATCTGTTGTACTTTGTTGCATTAGTAATGATGTCCCCCTTTTTCATCTCTCATAGCATTTTAAAAACTATCAATTATTAATAATATATTAATACCATCATTGGTGTCATCATTATCACCTTGATTATATCCACTAGTGCAATTTTTCAACATCTATGGGCCAGGCACTGTAATGTTTTGTTTCTATCATTTTTAATCCCTACAGAACCACTGCAAGGTAGGCATCATTATTCCCATTTTACAAGTAAGGACACTAAGAAGAACGGAGATCAAAGGCTTCTTTCATTCTTTTTAGTACATTTCTTGGTGATCCCAAATGTCTGACCACCTTTCACCCTGAAGCAGTTACTTACACACTTGACATGGTGAGAGCACTATGTACACTTCAGAAGACCAGGATTCCTAATTCAGTACTGACACTGACAATCTGTTGAATGTTTTGCAAGATCTTGACAAACCATAGGCTTCAGTTTCCTCTTCTAAGAAAATAAAAATATTTAAGTGCGTAAGGTATTTTAAACATTTTTTTTCACTGTGTTGCAATATATATAATCAAAAGTTTGTCAGTTAGACCGTTTTAATGAGTAAGTCTCAGTGACATTAATTACATTCACCATCTTGTGCTATTTTCAGAGTTTTTATTACTGCAAACAGAAAGTCAGTATCCCTTCATTAATAACTCTCCATTCCTAAGCCCTCTGGTAACCACTAATAAACTTTGGTCTCTATGATCTTACCTATTCTAGATATGCCATTTTGTAGGATATACAGTATTTGTCCTTTTGTGTCTGACTTATTTCACTTAGCATAATGTTTTTAGGGTTCATCCATGTAGTAATATGTATCAGAACTTTATTTCTTTTAATGACTGCATCCTTTGTATGGATATACGCCATTTTGTTTATCTACTCATCTATTAATTGACAATTGGGCTGTTTTCACCTTTTGTGAATAATGCTGTGCACATTGGATGGCAGCCCCTTCCCCCCATGATGCCTTTTCTTTTCTAGAAAGTTGTTTGTTGGCTTTGTACAGACCCACCTCTGTGACAGTGGAAAATTTATCCTGACCTATTTTAGGAGCTCTGGTTGTGTAGTGTCTACAGCATTTGACTGCTACCAGAGGGTTGGTGGTTCAAACCCACCAACCACTCCTCAGAAGGAAGGTTGGGCAATCTACTTCTGTAGTGATACTGCTTTGGAAACCCAAGGAGAGGTTGCTATGAGTCAGATCCAACTCGACAGAAGTGAGAGAGAGAGAGAGTCCAATTTGGTCTCACTGAAGCTGGATTCTTTAATGGACATCATTAAGAACGTAACTGGTGTTGAAATACTTTTCTTTTTCTAAATGTTTTTTGATAATGAAAATAGTTGAAGGTTGTGGAGAGGAATATATAGTTGGGTAGGTGTCAATGAAGGTGAAGCTTAGATATTTCTTATTACTTCAATTAACATAATAGCTAGCCTTAGGAAATCCAAATGTTTTGTTATCAACAATGCAGTTTTTTTAAAAAAATAATACTTTATTGTGTTTTAGATGAAACTTTACGTAGCAAATTATGTTGCCATTTAACAACTTTTGTACAAATTGATCTGTGCCATCAGTTACAATTTTCACAATGTGCTCAGCCTTCTTATTATTTCCATTCTGTTTGTTTTGTTTCCATTGATTTTTCCTCCCTTCCCCTCCTTGCTATTCATCTTTGTTTTGCAGTATATATTAACCATTTGTTGTCATATTGTTGATTGTTTAAAGAAGCACATTACTTATGGATAATATTGTTTATTTTGTAATCCAATCTATTACTTAGCTGAAAGTGACCTCTAGAAAAAGTTTCAGTTTTAAGTTCCAAAAGCAAAACAAACAAATTAACCCACTGCTGTTGAGTCAATTTTGACTCACAATGACCCTATGGGACAGAGTAGAAATATTCCTTGGGTTTCCAAGGCTGTAAATCTTTATGGAAACAGACTACTTCATCTTCTTCTGTGGAGTTTGAACTGCCGAACTTTCAACAAATGTTGAAAATTTGACCCTCTTGTTTTGTCCCTATGTTATCTTCTAGGAATTTTAAAGTTATAGCTTTAACATTTAGGTCTTTGATTCATTTTGAGTTAGTTTTTGTGAATCTTGTTTCATGTTTCTGTAAAAGGATTTGCAGTTTTGCCACCACCAT
Source organism: Orycteropus afer afer (assembly GCF_000298275.1). NCBI lineage: Eukaryota > Metazoa > Chordata > Mammalia > Tubulidentata > Orycteropodidae > Orycteropus > Orycteropus afer. The sequence goes on from NW_006921697.1 coordinate 150,905, forward strand.
TTATTAAAGAGACTGTTTCTTCCCCATTGAATGGACTTGGACCCTTCATCAGCCACCCATAGATGGATCAATTTCCTTCTGAGTTGTTAATTCTATTCCATTGCTCTATGTGTCTGTCATTGAACCATTACTGGAGTGTTATAATGACCATGACTGTGTAGTAAGCATTGAGATTGTGAAGTGCTGTTCTTCAATATTGTTTTAGTTATTGAGGGCCTCTTTCCTTTCCATATAAATTTGGAGATTAGTTTTTCTAGTTCATTAGAGAATGTTGTTGGGATTTGGGTAGGGATTATGTTATACCTATAGATCATTTTTAACATTGTCACAATGTTAATTCTAATTAATGGACATGGAATGTTTTTCCATTTACATAGATCTCTTTAGTTTCTTGCAATAGTGTAAACAATGTAGCTTTAATGTAAATTATAATGGCTGTTTCAACATGTCTTTTCAAGAACTGCTATTTTTCTATATAATAACTATATTTCTCATAGACTCTGGAAGTACAAAAATTACCTGTCTCACTTCTCAGTCTTATGCTTGAATCCTATCTTTCTACTAGTGGGCAGACCACTAATGCTTAAACACTTCAGGTGATAAGGAATGATTTAACAGTTCCTTAAATGAAGCTGAAACCTGTACTTCTGGAATTTCTATCATTTATCTTAGTCCTTGATGTGAGAATAACTCTCCTTTATTATCCTTAATATTCCCATTAAAAATATTTTAACAATGATCATGTTGTTGTTGTTCTAAGATGCCATTGAGTCATCTCTGACTCATAGTGACCCTATGTATAACACAATGAAACATTGCCTGATCCTGTGCCAGCCTCACAATCCTTGCCATACCTGAGCCCATCCTTGCAGCCACATGCCAAACCATCTTGTTGAGGGCCTTCTTCTCTTTTGTTGACCCACTACTTTACCAAGTATGTTATCCTTCTCCAGGGAATGATCCCTTCTGACAACATGACTAAAGTGAAATGAAGTCTGGCCATTCTTGCTTCCAAGGAACATTCTGGCTGCACTTCTTCCAGGGCAGATTTGTTCGTTCTTTTGGCAGTCCATGGTACTTTCATCATTCTTCCTCAACACCACAACTCAAAAGCATCAACTCTGTGTTTGTTCATTGTCCAGCTCTCACATGCATGTGAGGTGATTGAAAATACCATAGCTTGGGTTAAATGCACCTTAGTCTTCAAGGAGATATATTTTCTCTTCAGCAGCTTGAAAAGGTCTTTTGCAGCAGATTTGCTCAGTGCAATATGTTGTCTGATATCTTGACTGCTGCTTCCATTGGTGTTGATTGTGGAATCAAGTTATATGAAATCTTTAACATCTTCAATCTTTTCTTCATTGATTATGATGCTGTTTACTGGTCCAGTTGTGAGGATTTTAATTTTCTTTATGTTGAGATATAAGCCCATACAACAGATAAATGCTCTAAGCCATTCTCACTTTCAGCAAGCAAAGTTGTGTCATCTGCATATCACAGGTTGTTAATAAGTCTTCCTCCAAACCTGATGCCACTTTCCTGTTCATATAGTCCAACTTCTTGGATTATTTGCTCAGAATACATATTGAATAAGTATGGTGAAAGAATACAACCCTGACTCACTCTCTTCCTGATTTTAAACATGTAGTATCCACTTGTTCTTTTTAAATGACAGCCTCCTGGTCTATATACAGTTTCCTGATGAGAACAATTAAATGTTCTGGAACTCCCATTCTTCTCAACGTTATCCATGATTTGTTATGATCCACACAGTCGAATGTTTTTTCAAAGTCAATAAAACATGAGTAAACATCTTTCTGGTATTCTTTGTTTTCAGTCAAGATCCATCTGATATTAGCAATGATATCCTTCATTCCACATCCTCTTCTGAATGCAGCTTACCTTTATGGAAGTTCTCTGTCAATATACTGCTGCAACCATTTTTGAATTATCCTTAGCAAGATTTTACTTGTGTATGACATTACTGATATTGTTCAATAATTTTCACATTCTATTGGATCACCTGTCTTTGGAATGGGTACCAATATGGATCTTTTTCAGTCAGTTGGCCAGGTAGCTGTTTTCCAAATTTCTTAGCATAGACAAGTGGGTGCCTCCAGCACGGCATCTATTTATTGAAACATCTCAACGGGTATTCTGTCAATTCCTGGAACTTTGTTCTTTGCTTATTCCTTCAGTGCAGCATTGACTTCTTCCTTCACTATCATTGGTTTGTGATCATAGGCCACCTCCTAAAACGGATGAACACTGGTCAATTATTTCTTATACAGTGACTCTGTGTATTCCTTCCATCTTCTTTTGATATTTCCTGCATCATTCAATATTTTGCCCATAGAATTCTTTCAATATTGCAGCATAAGGCTTGCAATACTGCAATTTTTTTTTTTTTCAGTTCTTTCAGCTTGAGAAATGCCCAGCATGTTCTTCCCTTTTGGTTTTCTAACTCCAGACATTTACACATTTCATTATAAAAATCAACTTTGTCTTCTCGAGCTACTCTTTGAAATCTTCTGTTCAGGTCTTTTATCTTGCCATTTCTTCCATTTACTGTAAAGAAAGAAACTCTCCTTTCAAGACCAAGTTTCAAAGTCTCTTCTGACATCCATTTTGGTGTTTTCTTTCCTGTCTTTTTAATAACCTTTTGCTTTCTTCATGGATGATCTTCTTGATGTCTTCCCACAGTTCCTCTGATTTTTGATCATTGGTGTTCAATGCATCAAATCTATTCTTTAGATGGTGTCTAAATCCAGGAAGGATATAATCAATGTTGTATTTTGGCTCTCATGGACTTGTTTTAATTGTCTTCAGCTTCAACTTGAACTTGCATATGAGCAACTGATGGCTGTTCCATAGTCAACTCCTGGCCTTGTTTTGTCTGAAGATATTGAGCTTCTTCATCACCACTTTCCACAGACGTAGTCAATCTGAAGTTCACATGTGTAGCTGCCATTTATATTGTTGAAAAAGATATTTGCAATGAATGAGTTGTTGGTCTTGTAATATTCTATCATGCTATCTCCAATGTCATTTTTATCACCAAGGCTATATTTTCTGACTACCAGTGATTCTTCTTTGTTTCCAGCTTTTGCATTCCAATCACCAATGACAATCAACACATCTTAATTGCATGTTCTGTCAATTTCAGACTGCAGAAGTTGGTAAAAATCTTCAATTTCTTCATCTTTAGCTTTGGTGGTTGGTGTGTAAACTTTAATAATAATAGTATTGACTGTTCTTCCTTGTAGTGTGTGGATATTATCCTATCACTGACAGCATTGTACTTCAGGTGATCTTGAAACATTCTTTGTGAGATGAATGCCCCACCATTCCTCTTTAATTTGTCATTCCCAGCATAGCAGATCATATGGTTGTCTGATTTAAAATGGGCCAAAACCAGCCCATTTCAGCTCACCAATGGCTAGA
>NW_006921697.1:155378-167474 GCF_000298275.1 Orycteropus afer afer
TATATTGAACAATGTTTCAGGGCTATTCATAAAGGTTTCCAGCAATATATCAGACAGTGTTTCACTGCTCTTCATAATGTTTTCATCAGCCAATTCTTTGAGAAGTGGATGGCCCCTTCCTTCTTCCGAATCTGTCTTAGTCTGGAAGCTCTGTTCAACCCTGTCCACATGGGTGACCCTGCTGGTATTTGAAATACTGGTGGCATATCCTCCAGCCTTCAGACCACTATACAAGCCACCACAGTGTGACAAACTGACAGATGAGTGATGGAACAATGATCATGGTGCCCTTTAAATCTCTTCTATCAACTAATGTGCCCCAGTCCATCAACTGCTTTTTGTTGTATATTGTTTCAAGTTTTGTCCCCTCGGAAAGATTCTATTTTGTCTTTGTGCTTTTTAATGGAGTTCATCTAGATCTGAGCATTCTTCTCCAAGGTGTCATGACTAGCTAGTGGACAGCAGGACCACCACCCTTTCTCTCACTTCCTGCACTATAAGTCTAATAAAGATGAGTAAAATCTCATTAATTATCCTCTCCCTCAAAGTTATATGACATGTTATACCACATGAGCTATTCCCACATCATTTTTACCCCTTTATATGTTACTGATATGTGTAATTTCTCACTTCTACCCTTTTGCTGGCTTTGAAGTTATCAGTTCATCTGTGGTAAAGCAGATGACACAGTACCTCAGCCTCATCACTTCCTTAGCACATGACTTTTTTTAAAAAAATATTTTAACTTTTCATTTTTTGAAATTTTACCCTTCTTAGGTGTGCAATGTGATGACATTAACTATATTCACTATGTTGTGCTACCATCACCACTATGCATTTTCAAAAGTTTTACATCACCTCAAATGGAGACCAAGTACCTTTTAAGCAATAATTCCTCACTCTGTCCTCCCACTAAACCCTGGTAACCACTAATAAACTTTTGTCTCTGAGCAATCTTCCTGATCAAGATATTTCACATAAATCAAATCATACAATATTTGTCCTTTTGTGTCTGACTCATTTTATTCAGGATAATATTTCCAAGGTTCCTTCATTATATTTTAACATATTCAGAACTTCACTTCTCATTATAGATGAATGATATTCCATTATATGTATATATCGTATTTTGCTTCTCTATTCATCTGTTGATGAATACTCAAATTGTTTCTACCTTTTGCTTATTGTGAATAATGCTGTAATGAACATCAAAGCATGTATTATCTATTTGAGTGCCTACTTTCAAATCTCATGTGTATAAACACATGAACATTTTTAATTGATGTACATTGTTATTCCCCAAACATATGTAAATGTTTGTGTGTTAGGTATTTGGTAGAAGGAATACACTGATTCAATTTAAAAGAGAGAAAAAAGAAAACAGAATATGAGAAAATGGAGGCAAAGTGAACGGACCTACATTTCAAGAAATTTTGCTCTAAAAGAAATAGTGGATGTTGCTGAAAGTGGACAAGGGATTGAAAAAAAAATTAAGATAGGAAATAACAAACTTCAAATAAAGAATTTTGAAGACAATAATCAGGTTCATACTAAATACTCTCTTGCAGGCTCACAATTCTTAATTCCTCTAATAGTATACTAGAGGAGCAAGAAAATCATATCTGGAGTCTCTGTAAATCTTCCAGTATTCAACATATAAATAGCAAGTGATAAGTATTTATTATTGAAGTAATAAAGAAAGAGAAAAAAAAAACTTGAGGCAATAATAATATTTTTTAATGAAATGTTGGTAAAAAAGACCAAAAGGAACTGTAGAATTTAAGAGGGAAATATCTTGCAGCATTGGGAATCCTGATAGCCTATTTACAAATAATAGATCACTATAAATGCCTTACCTGGAGCATGACCCTTTGGAGCTCTGGTGGCACAGTGCTCAAGACATTTGACTGCTAACAAGAAGGTTGGTGGTTCAAACCCACCAGCTTCTCCATGGAAGGAAGATGGGGCAATCTACTTCCATAAAGATTTACCTCCTCCAAAAAAACCAAAGGGGGTCTCTATGAGCAGGAATTGACTTGATGGCAGTGAGGTTTTTGTTTTGTTTCATATAAATGCATTTGTTGATATCATATGAGTATTGTCTTCCTTGCTGTGGCTGTCCCTGTGGACATATAACTAAAATAGAGATATTCTTTATTTAGGTAGAAAGAGTTACTTCATAATGTATGCAAACTCTGCATTTATGCATGCCTTTATTATAGAACATAAAACCTGGATTCTAATTGATCATTTTTCTTACGTGTTTCTTCTGCTAGACTGAATTCCTGGATGGCATGAGCTTTTCTGTTATCCAGACTCTAGTACACTAGTCAACATAGTGGTACTTGATGAAATGAAAAAGGTCCATTCACTCTAAGCAATTTTAAGTGTTTTAGACTTTAATCTATTTTGAAAGGAATGGTGGGAGGGAATCACATCACATGCCAGACAACAAAACACTTCAAAACAGCACATCAATCTTTTTAATCACTCTTCCCTAGGAATCTTTCTTGACCCTTTCCCCCACAACTGTAACTAAATTCACAAATGATTGGCTACTCCTTCTTTCTCCAGTCTATCCCCTCCAATTAGGACTGAAACAACAAATTTCTTTCCTTGTCTAATGCCAATCAGCTTCTCCCTTTTTAAATGTCTCAGAGCTAGATGGTATCTTGGCCTTTGTATATACCATCTAGAATGTTCTTCTAAGGATATTTCCTCCCAGAAAACATACTTCTTTTCCTAAGATAATTCTTATTACATGAGATTGAAACTGAATCTGGAGAATGTCAGACCTCATTCCAAACCTCTGCCCAATGTGACTTTGAACTATATGACCTATTTATATTTATGTAAATTTACATTTACATTTATAAAGCTATTTACATTTATGACTCTAAGTTTTCATAATTTTGTGTCTGAAACAAGATGTGTTTTGGAATTCAGAATTTTTAAGATTTTAGAAAATTCAGATAGTGCATATGCTGTTTATTCCATAAAACCCAGCAACACTCTAGCAATTCTGCAGCAATAATTAGGGTATATATCTGTGTAGCCTCACATGCATGTGAAAACTGGACAATGAATAAGGAAGACTGCAGAAGGACTGATGAATTTGAATTGTGGTGTTGGCAAAGAACATCGAATGTACCATGGACTACTAACAGAAAGAACAAATCTGTCTTTGAAGAAGTACAGCTAGAATGCTTCTTAGAAGTGAGAATGGCCAGACTTAGTCTCTCCTACTTGGTCATGTTATCAGAAGGAACCAGTCCCTGAAGAAGGATATCATGCTATCATACAAGGTCAGTGAAAAAGGGGAAGACACTCAACAAGATGGATTGACAGAGAGGCTGCAACTATGAGCTCAAGCATAGCAACAATTGTGAGGATGGCACAGGGCTGTGCAATATTTCTTTCTGTTGTACATAGGGTTGCTATGAGTCAAAACCAACTCAACAGCACCTAACAGCAATGATATACATAATCATATGGTAACTCCGGAAATGGATAACATTGACCAGTTTTTTTTGGTACAATGACTTTGTGGATTCCTTCCATCTTCTTTGGATGCTTCCTGCATTGCTCAATATTTTGCCCATAGAATCCTTCAGTATTGCAATTTGAGGCTTAATTTTTTTGTTCAGTTTCTTCAGCTTGAGAAATGCCAAGTGTGTTATTCCTTTTTGGTTTTCTAGTGCTGGGTCTTTTCTCATTTCACTATAATATTTTACTTTGTCTTTTTGAGCCACTGTTTGAAATCTTCAGTTCAGCTCTTTTATTTCATCATTTTTTTTCCATTTGCTTTAGCTACTCCCTGTTCAAGAGCAAGTTTCAGAGTCTCTTCTAACATCTATTTTGGTCTTTTCTTCCTTTCCTGTCTTTTTGATGACCTTTTACTTTCTTCATGTATGATGTTCTTGATATCATACCACAACTCATCTGTACATGGATACATGCTATTAACATAATTATCACTGGTGATGTTAAAGCTGATCACCTAGTCTAGGTTCTGTTTGTCAGGTTTTACAACTATACAGTTACCTGTTACCCCCTTTTCATAGTCTATTATTTGGAAGTAACTCCATAAGTGCAGCCCACAATAGGAAGGCAGAGAGAAGCGGGCAGTGAGAATTGAGCTCCACCTTCTTGACTGTGGATTGCTAGTTTCTGCATGAATTATTTTGAATTCTTTTGTAAGTAAGATTTACATTAATCAATTAGTTTATGTAATCATTTATATCAATATTATAATAATCATTTTATACTTTGATTATCATCCAGTGTTGTTCTAACAAAAAATACCACAAATGGGTGGCTTTAACAAACAGTTACAATTTGGGAGGCTAGAAGTCTGAGTTCATAGTGCCAGGTTCTAGGAGCTGGGTGAAAGCTCTCAACCTTGGGCTTCACCTATGCCCCTCCCTTCTGGCCCACTGAAGCTGAAGGCTTTTTTTCACTCAGGCAGCTGCTGGCTGCTGAGGCTGACAAACCCAAAGTTGACAAGTAAAAAGGCACAGTCCTGATATTACCAAAGCACATGGCAGGCCATTGATTCAAATCCATTATGAGTTCCAAGATCAGCAGACAACATTGCAGGCTGCTAAACAAGTATTCAGCTACATGCAGGATTCAAGCAAGCCAAAAGCTACAGACTACTTCTAAAGCTTATCTTTATATAGTAGGAGCAGACCCCATTCCTAAGGCAGCTACTCAGCTGCTCACAGTAGATTCCACCATGAAGTTGATTACTAATCCCATCATGGGGAATACTACATCCAGCTGCCCAGCCATTCAAAACCAGGCCCAGGCAAGTTGACACATAACTTTAACTACCACAAGGAATGTTTATGTAATTCCTTTAAATTCTTCATTGACTATTCTAAAATTATAATAATATTCAATGTCCTAATATGGCATAATAGGCATTTTGTTATTTATCCCTTGCTTATGAGCCAGACTCACCTGCATATAAGCTTGCATTTCACTTTTTCTGAGAAGCCTAGTTGTACCACCCATCAAACATGGGTTTAGAAACTATTCTCTGTGTTTCATAGTACTATAATCACATGGTAGTAAGCTTGTAAACAGTGTTTAATGACTAATACTATTATATTCACAATGGCAACGAACTAGAATGTCCTTATTTGTAAAATTGGCATGGTGCCTTCTTATAGATTAATAGTTTATATGCAATGTATTAAGTTTGGGAAGATGCTATATGAATCTTAATCAGCTCACAGGTATTAATTATGCAAGAAAATAGAAGTGAAGGATGCATTGGTTTGAATCCATCCCTCTCACAATTGCTTCTATCCAAAGAAAGACATAGCCTAAGACAAATAATTTACTTGGAAGGAAGGAGTAGGGTAGCTGGAATTATTAAGATAAAAAAAAGGATGCATTATTGATTTGGTTACTTCTGTGGTCAACTAAGACTCAACTCACAATGGGAAAATGTATAGAATTGGAGGCCAGAGTGTGTGTTTATCCATGGAATGATGACTACTATGAATTAAGGGATGCTTCCTTGAAAATGAAGTCTCCTGCACTTATTTAAGCTTTTCTAAGGAGGGAAAATACCTTCAGTCAGAAAATCTGGGAGGCATAGGAGTGCTCTGAGGTGGGACATTGTCAATGTGCACAGAACTGTTTAGCACTTCTGCAGGAGCATCAGAAGCGGGCTTAGAGATTGTGTCAAAAGGCATAAACATCAACTGCCAAGAAGCATACTGGTGGATTTTGTTCAATGATGATAACATTATGCAAGTTTCAGACATATGAAAAGGAAAGATATAGAACTTAAAAGAAAATAAAGAGCAGTTTTGAATAAAGAGTTGGATTTTGAGACAGCCTGGAAAGAAACTTAGGGTTTGCATTAACAGAGGGAGGAGGACTCCTTAATCTTATGATTAAAGAGCAGACCCCATTCCTAAGGCAGCTACTCAGCTATTGATCACATAGGATTTGACAATTTGAGTATTTTGGTTGGCAAAATATAACACATATTGAACTTGCTTACTAGCTTCATTTACTGTTATGAAAAGTGGATTTGACTTACAGAGTGCATTAGGAGTAGACAGAAGCAGTAAGGAAGATCCAGCATTATACAAGAAACTTTAATGCCACCACTCCTCTGTCAGTTTGTTGTACTGTGATGGCTTGCATGTTGCTGTCAGACTGGAAGCTATGCCACCAGTATTTCAAACACCTGCAGGGTAACCCATGGTGGGTGGGTTTCAGCAGAGCTTCCAGACTAAAACAGACTTGGAAGAAAGAAGGGTGCATCTACTTCACAAAGAATTGACCAATAAAAACCTTATGAATAGCAGTGAAACACTGTCTGGTATTTTACTGGAAAACCTGATGAATAGCCCTGAAACATTGCCTGATATAGTGCCAGAAGATGAATCCTTCAGGTCTAATGGCTTTGTGTACCTACAGAATATGAGCAGGATGTGAAAAAGAATGAGAAGTGCCCTTTCCCCAAGTTTTGTTGCTTAAATAAATCACAGTCAATCAGAGTGTAAAGAGGAAAGCAAAATCCTGGAAAGTTTACTGGAAAAGGTCTTGAATACAAAACTAAAAGTTTGAGTTTTATTGTAAATATAAAGGACATCTATACTGGAAAACAAAACAAAACAAAAACTCTATTTTAGACATATTGCTTTGGAGGTGATTTGAATAGATTAGAATTAGGTGTGACCAGAAACAGGTGAGAAATAAAGTGACAAGAACTACTGGCAGTCTGAACTGAACCAATGACCATAGAAAGAGAAAACAAAGTATGCACATAAAAAATATCAAAAGGAAACCCTGAAAATATCTGGTCACTGATTGAATTTGAGTGCTAGGGAAAGAAGGACATGCTGTAGAATCTCAAGGACTCATACTTTTGTTATAGACTTCGTTAGAGAAATGAGGGTCAGAAGGAGGAACTGATTTAGGGGGAAGATGGATCCACCCAGTGTTTGTATTGATCAAATGAAAATAAGTTTTCTTCTCTGTATATGAAATCTTAAGCAAAGCAGATTTACATTGAAGCTCTTCAGAAGAGTGCATGTAGGAGTGAGATAGGAATCAAATAGTGCTGTAAGAATCCCAAACCATTTATTTCTTCAATTTGTTCTTGTATTGTTTTCCTGAATTTTGTCTGTTTCTCTGAATCTCTCTCTTAATGTGTTGAAGGGTCCTAAATGTAATTATTTTTAATTCCTCATCAGGTTGTTCCAATATAATTTCTTCCTCAAGAAGGTTTTCTGCTCTTTATTTTGTTCACTTGTTTAAGCCACCTTGTCTTGTTTCTTTGTGTGAACTGAGATTGTCTGTTGTCTCTGAGACATTATGATATTATTATATTTATTTTTAATTGATGTTTGTAAGTTGGTGTGTTTTGCCCAAATGTTTTGCTTTATTTTGTTTTGATATATCTGGGTAGATGGGATCGACATACAACTCTGCTAGTTTGGCAGCACTTAGGCACCAGGTGTCTCCTGGTGGGTGTTGTAGAGGATGGGAATGTGTGCAATTCTGTTTGTTGTTCATGTACAGCAGTTGAGGGTGGGATGGGCAGGTGTTGGCCACTGTATGTCATTGATCAAGTGATACAGGTTCAGATGGCGGCACTTGTTCAGAGGGAAGGTGGCAGGGAAGGAAGGTGTGGCTTGGTAGTGTGGATGTGGTTGCTACCTCCTACCAGGTGGGACAAAATAAAATGAATAAAAATGAAGAAAGAAAAAATAAAATAGAAGGGGGAAAAAAAGGAAAGAAAGATGAGGTGGCAGAAGTGAGGCACCCAGCCCCCAGTAGTTTGCTCTGCCAGACACAGAGGTCATGGCAGCAGGGTGCCTGGTTCACAGGGGTGCTTGCTGCCAACAACAGAGGTGGTTGGTCCACTGTACGTGACCTGTGCACCTGCACACCAATGAACATAGAGGTGGTGGATGCTTGGCACCTGGTTTGCAGAAATGTGTGCCTCCAAACAGGGATGGTGTGCATATGGTGCCCAATCCATGATAACATATTTCCTCCACTTAAGAGTTGATGTGTGCTGCACTTGCTCTGCAAGAACATGCCTCAAAGTGTTGGGAGGGCAGAGCAGATAGGGATTGTTGGGAAGTGGGTGGAGGAAGGTGAATGTGGTGACCCACTAGGCAGGACAGGGATGGTGGGCATCATCAGCCATGGGGGAGATGAAGGTGGCCACATTTCTGGTCACTGGGAAGGTGTGGGGGTTAAAGGAGAGATCACACTTCTCTGGTCACAGGCCACCAGTGTTTGCATTGCTCACACTTCTCTGGTCACAGGCCACCAGTGTTTGCATTGCTGCAGTACTGGATGAGCAAAACCAATTACCTATTCCCTCTTACCCCAATCAGAACGCTGCTTGCAATAATTCAAAATGACCATGCTGTGATAAGCTGTGATGAATTCACCACTCCATATGTCTCATAGTTCATTATTTTTATTCAGTCTCTTCCTCTAATTTGTATTTGATCTACTTCTTTATATTTTCTTTTGATGCTCAACTTTCCAGAATTATCATCTGTAGGTATTTCACTTGATTCCTCAGGTCTTTGTTCTGGAGGATCTGAATAACATATCTGCCTAGTCTGCCATCTTGCTTCTTAGACATGTCACCAAAGCAAATATTCAAATGGTCAACAAACAGATGATGAAGATAATGCTCATGAACATTAGCCATTACAGATATGCAAAGCAAAACAACAATGAGATATCATCTCACCCCAGCATTAACAGCAAATTTCAAAAAAACAGAAAACAACAAATGCTGGTAAGGGTATAAAGAGATTGAAACCCTCATACATTATGGGGATGTAAAATGGTACAACTACTATGGAAAGTGGTATGGTATTTCCTTAAAAAGTTCAAGATAGAAATATCATAAGATTCAGCAATCCCACTACTACATACGTATCCTGGAAAAATAAGAACTGTGACATGATATATGAACACACATGTTCATTGCAACACTGTTCACAATAGCAAAAAGATGCAAACCTTAGTGCCCATCAACAATGAATGGATAAATAAACTATGGTACATACATACAATAATACATGCAACTGTAAAGAATAAGGATGAATCTGCAAGGACATTATGCTAAATAATTAGTCAATCACAAAAGGAAACATATTATAAAAAGTTAAGAAAAAGATTTTCACACAAAAACAAATATTCTTTTATGGTTATCAGGGGTGGGAGGGGAAGGAAAAGTAAATCACTAACTAGAGGGTAGATACATAATAATGTGGGTAAACGGAAAGGTAATATAAAATAAGGGGGAGGTCATCATAAAATGATCTAGGCAAAAGAAGATGTTGGGAGGAGCATGAGAGTTAAAGGCAATGGAAGTAAAAGTTATTACATACACAATCCTGCAATAACAGTAAAAACAATAATCTATGGGTTGATATGTAGACAGTCATGCAAGCTGAACAAATAAAGGTGAATGGGACTACATTTATGAATATATATAAGTTCAACAGAGGATGTTTCTGCATATGTATTTATATGTGCTTTAAATATATCAATGAATATAGAAAAGCCTTGAGGGCAAAGTCATGAACAATTCTTAGCCATAACCAAACACTTTTGAGGAAATTAATTGCTGGGTCCGGGGACTCAACATCACAGTCTTGTATGGACATCAAAGTTGGGCACAACATAGTCCACAAAGACAATGTTCTATGTCCTATTATGGTGACTACTGACTGAGGTCTTAAAAGTTTGTGAGTGGTCATCTAAGCAGCTGAAATCAAGATGGAAAAATAAAAATAAAAACACCTGGAAACAATTATTCCAAAGGACTAATGGACCACATGAACCTCAGCCTCCACTACCCTGAGACTAGAATAACTAGATGGTGCTTTGCTAAGACTACTTACCACTCTGAAAAGGATCACTGTAGAAGATTGTGGATAGGGTAGGAGAAAAAATGTGGAAAAAGATTCAAAATCATGAAAAAGACTAGGCTTAGGGATCAGATAGAGACCTGTGGAACTCCTGATACTATAGGCTTAAGTCACCCTTCAATTCTAGAGCTGAACTAAACCCTGTGGTTCAACTTTCAGCCAAACAATAGGAGGGCCTATAAGCGAACAATAGCACCAGGGAAGTATGCACTTCTTAGAACAGTCAATTATACAAGATCAAAAGGGCAGCATTTGCTCAGAGACAAAGTTCAGAGGCAAGAAGGGATAGGAAAGAATGTAAATGGGATATATGGGAGGAAGTGAGATGAGTGCTCTTGCATTGTGGGGACTGTAATCAATGCCACGAAGCAAAATTAGTATGAATTGTTGAATGGAAAACTAATTGGCTCTGTAAACATTCTCCTAAATCACAATAAAAAGGTTAAAAAAAAAAAAAGAAAGAAAATCTACAACCAAACCAAACTTGTTGCCATGGAATCACTTCAGACTCACTCACAGATACCTTACAGGACAGAGTAGAACTCCCCATAGGGTTTCCAAGTTTGTAATCTTTATGGAAGCAGATCACCACATCTTTCTCCTACAGAGTGCCTTGTGGTTTGAATGACTGACAATATGTGGTTAGCAGCCAAATTCTTAACCACTGCATCACTAGGGCCCCATGCTATAAGAAAAATTGCTTTACAAAATGAGCATTTTTGATTTAGAAAAAAGAAGACCTTGTTGTTATGTGCCATCGAGTTGGACCCTACTCATAGCGACCCCTCCTTGGGTTTCTGAAGCAGTAGACTACGGAAGTAGATTACCCAACCTTCCTTCCGAGGAGGGGGGTGGGTTTGAAGCACCAGCGTTCTGGTTAGCAGTCAAATGTCTTAGGCACTATGCTACCAGAGCTCCCAATGAGTAATGTAAATGACAAGAGGTTAGGAACTGTGGCATGTTTTCTCCTGTTGTAGCAAATCTCAAATACCAGCAGGGTTACCCATGGTTGACAAGTTTCAGTGGAGCTTCCAGATCCAGAGACTTGGAAGAAGGAAGGGGCCATCCACTTCTCAAAGAATTGGCCAGTGAAAATCTTATGAGTGTCAATGAAACACTGTCTAATATATTACTGGAAAACTTTATGAATAGCCCTGAAACATTGTCTGATATAGTTTTAGAAGATGAGCCCTTCAGTTTGGAAGACACTCAAAATACGACTGGAAGAGCTGTCTCCTCAGAGTAAAGCTGACCTTAATGATGTGGATGGAGTAAAGCCCCATTCACTGATGTGACATAACTCAAAATTAGAAGAAACACCTGCAAGCATCCATTAATAATCAGAACATGGAATGTATGGAACATGAATCTAGGAAAATTGGAAGTTGTAAAAAATAAAATGAAGCACATAAAGATATATATCCTAGGCATTTCAAAAACAAACCAAACTCACTGCCGTTGGGTCAATTCTGACTCATAGCCACCCCTCCTTGCATTTCTGATGTGGTATATCTACAGAAGTAGATTGACCAATCAATCTTCCTTCCCAGGAGTGGCTGGTGGGTTTGAACTACCAGCCTTCTGGTTAGCAGTCAAATGCCTTAAGCACTACACCACCAGAGCATTAGTGAGCTGAAATGGACTGGTTTTGGCCCTTTTCAATCAGACAACCACATGATCTACTATGCTGGGAATGACAAATTGAAGAAGAATGGCATGGCATTCATCGTCACAAAGAATGTTTCAAGATCTATCCTGAAGTACAATGTTGTCAGTGATAGGAAAATACCTATATACCTTCATGAAGACCAGTTAATACTACTATTATTCAAATTTATGCACTAACCACCAAGCCAAAGATGAGGAAATAGAAGATTTTTAGCAACTTCTGCAGTCTGAAGTGGACCAAACATGCAATCAAGATATGCTGATTATCACTGGTAATTGGATTGCAAAAGTTCAAAACAAAGAAGAATCACTGATAGTTGGAAAATATGGCCTACATTATAGAAATGACACTAGAGATCTCATGATAGAATTTTTCAAGACCAATGACTTATTCATTGCAAATGTATTTTTCAACAGTAGAAACAGTGACTATACACATGGACTTTGCCAGATGGAATCACTGGAATCAGATAGACTACATCTGTGGAAAGAG